>NW_013550615.1:21607-453513 GCF_000835455.1 Fonsecaea pedrosoi CBS 271.37 | reverse complement strand
CTCTTCCTATTCGCCGTCGGCCTTCAAGCGGGTAACACAACACTGTCGACATATATTGTGGACAGCTACCCGGAGCACGCCATTGAGGTCATAACATTTTACTCCGTCATCATAAATGTGAGTAATCAGCCAAAGGACTGTGACCATCGAGACTGACGCCGAAAAGATGTCCGCATTTATCGTGCCCTGGTACATTTACGACTGGGCCGCCGCAGTTGGTAAGAAACATGTGGATTCCCAGTCGGAAGGCTTTATACTGACAATCGCGCGTAGGATACGGATGGTGCTTCGGCACCCAGGCAATTATTTGCGGCATTTGCCTCCCGCCCATTTATTTCGTACTTCACCGATGGGGTAATCGGTGGGTGAAGCCCATCGTGCTTTCGTCCGATGAGTTGCCCGACGTATAAAGCTCCGAAGGTAGGGATAGGGGAGGGGAAGGGGTCAGGGGGGGCCGGGCAGGGTTGAGGGGAAAAAAAAAAAAAAAAAAAAAAAAAAACAGACCTGGGGCTGGAACGCTGTCGCATTCTTGGGCGGACTCAGCCAGGTCTCGGAAGGCAGTTGAGCATCGTTGACGGCAAAATTATTCATTCAATATGGCAAGAAATCCCAGTTCCGTTGACCTATATCCTTGTCAGCCTGAGCTTTGCTGTATGACACATGTAACTCACGCGAGAAGTCCTCCCAATCAACCCCGGAAGCTTCCGATGCACTCCAAAAGGCTTCGAGTACCTGCAGCGCACGCTTCATGTTCGGTAGGCGCAGAAGAGCGAACATATTAGTCAACAACTGCGCAATCTTGCCACGTTCAGCACCTGTAGATTCGCAACCCGCGGTGAACAGAGGTGTAGTCAGTAGGGTTAGGGGTGACAAGGTTGCAGCCGGTCTAATACTCTCGACACATTCGATGATCCTGCGGACGGATATTTGTACGGCCATAGCACTGGGAGGAAGCCGGCGAATCCGTCGATGGATGTGAATGAGCGCAGTGTGCTGGTAAGCTTCGTTACAAAGCAAGAATTCCCGGGACTCCTCTACAGATAGATCACGAGCGCCCGGAATGTTGAATACCTTGGTCCGGGTCTTGTCGCGCTCGATCATCCTTCGGACTGACCTCTCCAAGAGATCGGCTTCACGTAGGAAATCCTGTTCCGAGAGCCTTGGGTGTTGGCCAGTATCATCGACTGCACGCCGTCTCTCCCAAGCCACCGCTCCGATCTCGCGGAACACCTGAGAAATATCTTCCGCACAGCCGGTGTACATGTCAATAGAGACACTTGCCTCCTCGGCTTCACCAATGAGAGATCGTGGACCACCACAAGCAATCTGGCCTGCTGACAACCCCTCAGCTGTGATCGCAACAAGAGCTTCAGTGATATTATACCACCGCTGCAAGAACGGAAGTGATGAATCCTGTTCAATCCCTTGGGCTTTGTCAGAGGATATCTCATGAGAGGACAGCAAAGCTCGTGCTCCCAGAAAATGAGCTCGCCAGGCCCGAAGAGATGGAGATCCAGAAATGGCTTCGCAGAGGAAAAGTGTTCGAGTTGTGGCGACTTTAGCGCTCAGCGGGCTCGATCTTGGGTTCTGGAGCTCCTGACGCAAATAGCGAATGCTCTTGGTCGTCAGGTGGTTGACAAGTTTTTGAGCACCTTCATCCATCTCATCTTGTGGGATAGAGGTCAATGAATTCCGATGAATAGCGGCCAACGCTAGGGTGGCATGAAGGAGGGCGGAATTTCCAAGAGCCATTGGTAATATCAATTCACAGACCTCTTGATGGACTACAGTGTGCGTGGCCAGAGCCATGGAGGCATTGCAAGTGAAGTACTGCAGCAGAGCACGGTTGTCTCGGGGAATGAATGACAACGGGTCGACGTGGTCAAAAACCCGATCTGCCACCTGGTTACTGACTGGAATTAAAGCCAGAGCAGTCTCGTCATCATTCGCTGATTCGGTCGTGGTTGATTCTGTCTCTGTAACCCTGAGAGTTTCTTTGGATGGTGGATTCTCTACTGTGTCAACGTTGGTGGCTGACGCCGAGGTGTATACAAATCCTCCGTCGAGAGTTGCTGTTGGAGGGTGTTAGTCTTGGAGACACAAAAATCCCTATTCTCAGGTAAACCCACCAGCCTTTCGCGCTCCTCCGGCCGTCTTTGAGAGACAGGTTCCAAATCGGGACTGGGTAAAGGGGCGTCCTCCGAATCTCAATGTCCTCTGGTAAGAACAATCTGCTTGATCCTTTTCACACCGAGCGCACCGCGGTTTCTGCTCCCCGCACTTTTGCCGTCGCTTCTTGCAGCGCACGCAGCCATTCCAGGACCGAGAGGGTGTTGTCATGGTTCCTTTGGTCGCTCTGTATGATGTGCAGTCGACCGCCAGATTGAGGCTGCGCAGCGTTGCGGCATTGCTCGAGTGTGCGTGATGAATTGTGTATGGGGTGTAGAGGACAGAGAGAGAGAGGAGTGGACCGACGGATCAAGTCAATTGGAGGAGAAATTGATGCTTGATAGCACAAGTCGTTGCTTAGCGCTGCTGACGAGGGAAGATGGAGGGGTCGCAGTTTAGCGGGCTACTCCGGAACAAGCGATGAACCCTGAATTCATCACGACTAACACCAAAGGGGAATGATGAAGCGACAACCATGATATGATCTATGATCATGTCAATATCGAATCAAGTCGGTTGCAAGTCCCAAGATACAAAAGCCTGGCCTCGGAGAAGGCCCTATTAGCATACATATCCATTCACATTGTGCCTTTCAAGGTTCTCTCTTGAGGCGTACCACAACCCACTGAAAATGTCCCCCCGTCTGTCGACTCGCCTCAGTATACGCTGGGTGCCTGGCGAGGCATCAGAACCCACCGATACCTTAATCATTGGAGTCGGCGGCTGGTATGTCGACCTTCGCATCACCAAGCTTGACGGGTCAATCGACTGGGCAATGGCTGGTGAAAGGCTCATATTGTCACAAGAGCCATGTGGGTGATATCCCCTCGTCCCTCGACGCTTCTGTTGAACAAGGCCCTGAACTGTACTTCGATCAAACCTTTCACTGAGACAACTATAGTAACCTGCAAATGGACTCACTGGATCGACTCGAGGGGATATACCGAGCCTGATGTCGGCAGCTTCAAGCCTGCCTCTCAATCAACGGACAGTATCGAAACAGGCAGCATGCTTCACCCAGAAACCAATATTATGACACCATACGAGGAAGTCTGGCGAACCCTCCCTGCAATCTTCACGGATCGTTTTCCTTCGGCCTGGATACTGCGCAGCGTGGATGGCAAGACTTTTCTAGGTCAGCTTGGGGGAGATTTTCTAGCTTTGAAAGGTGGAAACGAAGGACCAGCCGGGATGACGGGGTTCTGTGCCCGAAGAGAGGCTTGGGACGACGCGAAAGGTGACTGGATCACAAAATATGAAACAGGAGACGAACAGAATCTTCAAAATCTTCCTAGATTGGCCCAAGAGACGCAGAACAGAGCGGGCAAGGAGATGGAATGGGTGGAGGGCAGCAAGGAGGGCGATACTGTAGACGTCTTTGGGGCACAATACGTTGTATGTGCAATTGAAAAGTTGACCTGATCACTAAGTTGCGCATTTTCTTGTCAAATTCCAGGCAGGGTTGATTGAATATGCGTCACTGTGAGCAGATGTAGCGATGGAATTCTCAGCCTCGCGAATCTAGATCGGAAAGGAGATACGGCCGTATCCTCGCACTCATACCCAAGGTTGCCCACCCCCCATCTCTTCCACCCGACAGTATTACGCACGCATTTACACGCGCAACAAGCGGCGGCGGGAAGAAGAATCATTCCTCTGCGTCCTACATCAGACGTGACTCACGTTTCCCGATCTCCCTGTTCTACGTCGCGCTGAGGAACAGTCCGGCGTCAAAGCCAAGGAGACGATCAATGCGTTATATGTAAAGATGACAACTACCTTACCGGGCTGTGATGGATATACGCCCTTGGCAAGGATGAATTAGGATCCGGTCCATCACGAACGAAGGTGTGAAGAGATGCTCAATATATCTCGCATCCTTGAGTTTGTCGGGTGGTTGTGATAGGAAAATGCAGCTCTGATATAAAATTACGGTGGAAAGCTGAGCCAACCTAGACATAATTGTGTTAATTTCAGCAATCTCTTCGACAGTACACCTCGAATATTCTGTCTCTCGAAACGATCCTCGAACAATTAGACCTGGTAGAACAGCGAGAAACGCAGTCAAGCATGCCATTCAAGCCCCAAGACATTCCCGACCTGTCGGGTCGAGTATACTTTGTCACTGGAGGTACGGCTGGTCTGGGAGCGGGCTCCATTTCCTTGCTTGCCGCGCACAACCCAGCACATATCTACTTTTCCGGGCGGAACAGCGATAAGGCCAAACGGGTGATTGAGAAGGTCCAGTCGCAGAACCCGGATGTGCCCCTTACCTTCATCGCCTGCGACCTGGCAGACATGGCTTCGATACGAAAGGCTGCCGAGCAATTTCTCGCTCAAGAATCGCGGTTGGACGTCCTCTTCGCCAATGCGGGAGTCATGGCTCTGCCTCCCAGCACGACGGCAGACGGGTATGAGATCCAGTTTGGTACCAACCACCTGGGCCACGCGATGCTGATCAAGTTGTTTCTTCCGTTGATGCAGCGGACCTCGAAGAATGTCCCCGGAGCGGACGTGCGGATCGTCAGTTGCTCGTCGATCGCGTACAAGCAAGCACCCAGAGAAGGGATCGCTTTCGACACGCTGAAAACACCTCAGGATGGATTGGGCAGCCTCGTTCCCGGTGGGAAGTGGTGCCGCTACGGACAGAGCAAGCTGGCGAACCTGCTGTACGCGCGGGCATTGGCGAAGAGGTACCCCGACATCACCTCCGTCGCTATTCACCCAGGTTACATCAAAACGGATATCTTCACAGGAGTCTCATTTATGACCACCCTCCCTGTCCGCGTCTTGGCCGCAGGTAACTGGACGTCCGTCGAGGAAGGACCGTACAATCAAACCTGGGCGGGGACCACTGCGAAGGACAACCTCGAGAACGGCGCGTACTATGTCCCCGTCGCGACAAGGGGGGTATTGGAAACGCCGGCGGCAAAGGACGATGCACTGGCGGATAAATTGTGGGAGTGGACCGAGAAGGAGTTGGCTCTGTTTTTGTGAGGATGCTATAGTCAGGTAGTATCGCAAGGCTTGCGCAGAGTGTTCATCGTGGTGCACGCTGGGGAAAGACGCAGGTACCAAAGTCATCACGAAACACGAGGAAGGCCATGGCAATTATCTCCTCTCTAATATTGTACAATACCCTTAATCAGTTAAAATGAGGCATCTGAATGAGAATGCGGCCATAGTGTATCGTATCCATTTTGCTGTGCTAGGAAATTGGAGGTGTGTGAGGAATGTCCAGGTACAAGGGAGCAGTACCGAGTACGAGGTTGACAAGGCTACGCAGGGCTGTGGCACCCACCCACTGCCTAAAGAGGGAGCCGCAGGGATTATCTTTGGACCGAGGCTTGTGGACAAATTCGGTGCATCTCCAGCCCTTCTCCGCGCCCTTCGCTAGCTCGCTGCGACCTCGAAAAGCCAATGCGGAGATGGTCGAGTACCGGGATCTAATATTAATGATATGAAAGCCCCCTCCCAATGGATCGATCCCTCGACCTTCGGATGATGGAGTGATTACAGTCACTTCCTGTCCAAGTTGAATCCAGAGCTCGTCAGATCCCGTCCCTCATACACACCCGCACAGACCTCCCACGACATGTCTTCAAAGTCGACCTCAGACTCGGCAGCTTGGAAAGCCATCGCAGCCCGCAAACAGGCCTCGCGCGCTGCCCGGATCCCTTCGAAATGGCACATCCCCCCTACCGTCCTGCCCAAAGATCCCCCGAGCTTGGAGCTGGGTCCGCAAAACGTCCTGGATGTGCCTCGCCAGTTCCTCTCGCGCTCCGAGATCGACATCACTGAAAACTACACGGTGGAAACCCTCCTGTCAGCTCTGGCGAGCAAGAAACTGTCGTGCGCAGAAGTCGCCGAGGCCTTCTGCCATCGTGCAGCCATAGCCCAACAACTCACAAACTGCCTGACAGAGCCACTCTTCGACTCGGCCATCCACCGCGCAAAAGAGCTAGATGCATACTTGTCACAGACCGGGAAACCCTTTGGGCCGCTTCATGGGCTGCCGGTGTCTGTCAAGGATACATTCAACGTCAAGGGCGTGGACACGAGCATCGGATTGGCTTATCTGTGCGAGAAACCCGCGACGGAGAACGCCCCATTGATCAATCTTCTGTTGTCGCTGGGCTGTGTGATCGTGGCAAAGACGAACATCCCCCAAACGCTCGCGTCGCTCGACAGCATCAACAATGTCTTTGGGAGGACGATGAATCCTATCAACCGCCTCTGCACAGCTGGTGGTTCAAGTGGCGGAGAAGGTGTCCTTGTGGCCATGAAGGGCAGTATTCTTGGGATAGGAACGGATATTGGCGGCAGTATCCGAGTGCCAGCCATGTGCAACGGCTTGTACGGCTTCAAGCCATCCAACAACCGGATTCCCTACGGTGGACAGGCACAGACCGGAAGAGAAGGTATGAGTCGTACGAGTGTGCAAGCTGTGGCGGGTCCCATAGCGCGGAGCGTGAGAGACATTGACGTCTTCCTGCGAGAGGTGATCCCAAGGGCGCCGTTGTGGGGAGAGGATTGCATGCCGTGTCCATGGCCCGTCTCAAGCCCTTCTCCTCAACAGATCCAGGGCAGCGGGCCGAATGGCGAACTTGTAATTGGCATCCTACGAAGCGACGGAAACTGCACCCTCCTTCCACCGATCACTACCATTCTGAATGAAGTCTCTGTCGGGCTGTCAGGCGCAAGCTCACGCACGGGAGTTAAAGTCCTGGTTAAAGAACTGCTCACGCCCCGCGCTTGGACGCGATCGCAGTCTGTCATGAGCAAACTGATGGGCGTCGACGGTGCGGTCGTCATGAACCACATGATCCAGTCTACAGGTGAGCCGTTGGTGCCGTGGATGCAGACGCGATTCCGCTCAGGCAAGCCGCAGGCTCTGGAGCGCGTGGCGGAGTTGCAGGCGCAACGATCCCAGCTAGAACGCGAGATGCTCGAGCTGTGGAGTGAGGTCGACGCGCACGGCCGACGCCGGCAGGTCCTCGACGCCATCATCTGCCCTGTCGCACCTCACCCGGTCCCGCCCATCGAAGGCTACAACGCCGTCGGCATGACCTCGTCTTGGGTCCTGTTCGACTACCCCTCCGGCACCGTCCCCGTCCGCCCCGTCGTCGAAGCTGACCTGGAACTCGGCAGGCCGCTGGCCGCCGGCACGGTGCTTGGTAGCTGGGACCAAAAGTGCCGCGAGCTGTGGGACGAACACGTCACCGATCGTAGGGTCTACCTCGACACGCCGCTGAGCGTGCAAGTCGTGGTGCAGCGAGGGAGGGATGACTGGCTGTGCAAGGTGATGGGCGTCGTTGACGAGGTAATGAAGTCTCAATCAGCTTCCGGAGAGATCAAGGCCAGATTGTAACTTGTTTGACGATTACACAAAACTACTCTCCGACTCGTTACGCAGCGATTCACTCACCCACACCTAAAAGAACTAGGGGAAGTGAACTAAAAGATGGAATTCCACACTCTCGGACAAGCCACATTGAGGTCGGTGGTAGCATAACAGGCTCGCACGTGTGAGAGAAATGTGTACATGTATGTGTACATGGTGTACCCGAGGATAAGTGTAGATACCACCACCATGAGAGCAGTATATGTTGGTGAAAAGGGAAATCTAGAGTACATGACTTACGACCCCTTGCGGGCAACCGTGGTACTTACTATCTGTTGTGTGCGCCCACCTACATCCATACTCATAGCTTCGCATACTCCTGAGAGTTTTACTAACTAGCAAAGCATACATGTAAATCAGGACGATTCAATCGCTCCAACAAATCCAAAGCCTGGCCAAGATACCATCATGAATCACTCGACTTCTATTATTTTTCTAGGTACAGGATGACTGGATGCGGTGTGAGGTGAGGCTGGCTTGCGTTCAGGCTGCGGGCGTCGTGATGGTGTCTTGGTGTGTTGGTTGCCTCAAGGACTGGGCGCAGCCACTGCGGAAACGAACTGCGCACCCACCAGTTGGATTTCTTGATCGACCAGCCACCAAAGCATGGACGCCTGACCGCCTTACTGCCTTACCCCGTTCAGCAACTGTCTGATCGTCCCTGTTCGACTTGAACGGAAGCCGTGTCTCCCTCTGACACTGATCCATCCAATCAACACCTGCCGCGCAGGCGTACTCCGTGTTCACCTAATGGCGACGAGAAAACCCCCCGAAATTGGATGCAGTGTGTCGCTCGCTTCCATTCTCTTTGGCTCAGCTGCTCCTGGTGCTGCAAGCTTGCATGCAGAGTCACCCCCTCTTGGGCCTTCGCTTGACATCTGGACACATCGAAAAGGGTACCCGGCACCTTCGCCTGCCACTGCCAATGCTGGAGGCTGAAGATTGACGGTGCACAAGGCCAGCAGCTGAAAAAAAAAAGGAGGAGCTTTCCGTGTCCTGTGATTCAGGGTTGGGGGTCGCATGAGGTACGAGGGACAGCTGGGCCACCCTATATCAAGCCTGTCAGCCCCCAGGCACTGAAAAAGTGCTTTGTCCCCTGTAAGACATGAAAAAAGGCTTGCGTGGCCAGCAGCGAGGAGTGATCAGACACTTTCCAGCCGCCAGTTGACAGAGTATTTGTACCGAGTAGGTTGAGCGAATGTCACTGCACATCTTAAGGCATCACTGACCCAGCGTGAACGCCTTGCCTCTCTTGCAACGCTCACCAAAGATCCCAAACACTATGGCACCATCGCACCCCAGGAAACGCATAGTCGTGTGCTGTGACGGTACGTGGCTCGACAGTGACGGTGACTACCAGACCCCCAGTAACGTCACCCGCATTGCGAGAGCCATTCCACCAGTCGGTGAAGACACGTCCACCACTCCTCCTCAGCCAATCACCCAGGTCGTCTTCTACCAAAATGGTATTGGCACCGGGTCTCCCTCCCTGTACGACAGATTCATTGGAGGCGCTACTGGCGAGGGTCTTGCGGAACATATCCGGGAAGCTTACAGCTTCATCTGTCTCAACTACAACGATGGAGATGAGATTTTCCTACTTGGCTTCTCGCGAGGAGCATTCACCGCCCGTTCAATCTCCAGCTTGATCAACGCAGCTGGTCTCCTTACCCCGAAAGGGCTGGAGTATTTCGTGCAGGTCTTCGAAGACTGGGAGTTTCAGCAGAAGAAAGACTTCAAGTCGAAGTGGCCAGACCTGCCCTTTGTGGGCCATAAACCCCCAGTCACCCATCCAGACTACCAGAAGAAGCTCATCGATGATGGGCTCACACGGCCGAACATCAAGGTCAAATGTGTCGCCGTTTGGGATACTGTCGGTGGACTGGGCATTCCCATGGTCGGACTCTTGCCACAGCCGCCTAGCACAGACTTTGCGTTTGTTGACACGCGGGTCGAATCGAATATCGAGTATGCATTCCAGGCTCTAGCCCTGGACGAACACCGACGTTCTTTCTCTCCCACTATTTGGGATTGGCCGCATGAGGAACCCAACGACTTGAAGTCCCTCAAACAATGCTGGTTCCCGGGTGTGCATAGCGACGTTGGCGGTAGCTACGACGATACCGCCCTTGCAAATCTCACCCTGGCGTGGATGATCAGCCAGCTGGATCCCATTCTAACAATTGACCACGGCTACATTTTGAGCTACATCACACCCGTTCAGAAGGACGATATGGAGCTCTCCGGGCGACATCAAACATTCACCCACACCGGTCGCATGGCCACTGTCAGTAACACCACACCACACGCGCGACCCTGGGGTTTGGGTAAGATTCATGACAGCATGAGTTTCTTCTTCAAGCTAGGCGGCTCGCGTATCCGTACTCCTGGCGAATACCGTGAACAAGAGCTGGCTTCCCAGCATGGGGTGCTCTTCTGGATGCTATACAAGATCTTCCACCGTCTCAGCAACCGCTTCGAGGACAAGCACCACGCGCTTCCACGGTTGAGGAGGACCAACGAAACAATTCACAGCAGCGTCCGCATCCGCATGGGCAAACATGGTCTCGGCTACAACGACAAAGGGACATATGACTCGCAGGCTCTAGAAGGCTGGGTCATGTTCGGGGTAGAGACGAACCCCGACACGCCTGTCGCCATCAACGCTCCCGGGGCCGTGGGCAAGATGAAGAATGTTGTGTGGAAGAAGCAGGTCTTCCCAGAGAAGGTCATCGAACCCCCGTCCCCCAATGGGGAGAGGAAGGGCAAAGTCGAGATCTTTGAGGACGCGGGCAAGACACATTCTCTCGAGCTCGAGGAGGAACCCCTAGGCGCCTTTGAGCGCAAGATCCTCCAGGACTGGCCCGTGGGTGACATCAAGAAAGACTTTGACACCATTGTTCCTGGGAGACATCAGCAGAACGTCGACCGCGCGCATACAGTGCCCCTGGATGCTCATGACCATGTTCGCGGCTCCTCGAGCAGCAGCACTGCCAAACCTGGAGACCCGCTGACCGTGCAGACCGGAAAGAGGAGGAGCGAGACCAATTGACAGTGGCCAAGCCCTCGTGCTTCATGACATGGTCGTTCAGGGGAGAATACGAGATTCGCCCTTCCCGGCTGACAAGGGACAGAGAGACGTACTTTACCGGCGGTGAGTTTAATGACAGGAGCGACTTGAGTTTCGAATTCATACCGGTGCGAGGGAGTTTCATTCGACCGACCGACCGACCGACCGGATTGATTACTACTCACTGTGTGACCAAAAATGGACATGGATAGTTTACATAATTAGCAAGCGATGGACATTGGCAAGCAGGGCGAAATGTGTTGCAGGCAGGAGTTGATGGCACAAGAGACAAAGGATATGGATGAGTTTCGTACACAGAGGGCTGACAAGTTAGAACGGGGCATTCCAACCAATAGTAGGTCAGACTACTCGTCCCAGCCACAGCTGTACGAATAGCCAGCTGGCCAGCTACTCTGTACGCAAGGCTGAATCACATCTTGCGTTGTTTTCTCGAGGTCCTGGGACCCCTAAATTTCTTTTTCTTCATTTTGTTCGAGTCAACTGTCTGTCTCTCTGGCTGTCTCACTGTCTGCCTGCTTCGCTGTTGCGTTCGCTCTATGATAACAACCCACCAGCATGCCGTCCCAATAAACTATGTACAAAAATGAGCACATTTTCGTCCCGTTGACGTCTCTCTCCATCATTCCTTAAGACCAATCACCGCCGGTCAATGTCGCATCTCCGTCTGGCTTTCCCCAGCCCTCGCGACGCCACAGTCAGCTCCGGTGATTTCACTCGTAGTTCAAAGACACGCAAGAAACCTCCATGGTAAGATAGCCCATGTCGAAACTCCCGGTCTCCATTCAGCCCAGTCAAGACAAACCCACTCTGCAAGGAACACGGGTGCTCTGATGCTATTTCGTGCTGTGCTTGGGTTAGTCTCATCACCAGGTCTATGTTTACCTCAACTTGTACAATCTCACAGCGAAACTGCGGATAGATTCATTTCTTTTTGGCATTTTTCAGCGTTTTCACCTTTTTTTGGGTGTAGGATGTTTTGAAAGCAACTTCTGCTCCCAGGCTTGTAGAAGCTTCGTCGCTGTAAACAAGGAGTTCACGTGGGCATTCCCCAACATGAGGGCGCCGATGGTCTTGAAGATAGCATACATCGCACCTCGTGGGCCGCAGGATCATGCGGGTGTTGCAGTGGGGGTTGGTGTTGGTGTAGTTGTCATTAGTCTTGGTCGTTTCACAGCATCGCCGTCAGGTTGGACGTCCTGCAAGGGGTTAGTACGACGCCGATTAGACCTCGTGGCATGGACATACCTCGACCTCATTGATGCTACGCCGGACCGGCTTGGCCTCTGGCTTGGGATTCTTAATCACCTTTTTGACCGGTTTACTCGGTCGGGTTTCGCCGGCTTTTGCATCGAAGAGATCTTCAGGCAACTCCCAACTGTTCTTGTCAGCATTTCTCTCGAAGGTAGAATGAGCAAGGGAGCGTACTTTTTGGACGATGCGAGATTCAGGAAATGGACTTCCGGATTGTAATTGTTCCACCCCTCGCACACCTGCTTGAAGGCCTGGAATGCTTGGACCAGATTCAAGCTTCCTTTGGCCACCGTGTCGATACCAATGTAGAATGTGTAGGTGTAGATGGTGTGCGCATCCCGATCATTCTCCTGACTGGTATTTTCCGACAAGGGAACTGCGGCACCTTCCCCGTTAGTCGTCACCAGTTCAGGATCGGTCGTCTCAACAGTCTTCGTCTCTTCCACTTTGTACTTCATGCTGCCTCTCTGCACTTCTCGGATTTGATCAACGTCTTGGCACTTGTGCACACGTTTGAACCCCTTAGTAAACGGTCGAGCAAGTTCGATTCCCTTGGTGCCTTCTAACTGCATGACAAAGATCCGAACTTTGCTTTCGACAAGACCCGCCCATGCCTTGGCCGCGTCAGCGTTCAACGCACTAGCAGTCACGCTCAAGTAGTATTTGTGATCTGCGGTGAAAAAGGTATGTTTCCGGAACAATTCGCTCCAGGAAGCTCTGCCGGCAAAGATCTTTGTGACTATCTTGTCAGCCCTCTCCAGTTCGCGGAGGATAACCGTCTTGCCGGACTTGGAGATGTTGTATGTCGCGCACATGCTTGGGAATGCAGGCGTGATGATAGGCATGATATTCTTCTCGTCACCTTTATAGAGAACAGGGTTCCAGACCTTGAATCCGTGGTTGGGACCTAGATTCTTGGGTTGTTGCTCAATATCCTTCAACATAACCGGCAGAGGCCATGGCCATTCCTTCATGATGTAGAAGAATTTTCCCACAATCGTAGCACCAACCGCATGTGGATAGAACTGACAAACACGCGCAACGAGCATGGCCCAAGCGACACCACCAGGATAGCCAACAATATTGGCGTATATAGCTCTTCTTTGCGCCCACAGTTTGATCGCCCGGAGCGCAGTTCGGAAGGTTTTCTCGACAGGAACAAGGTCAAGGATCTCATCGGTAACACGCTGGTTTTGTTAGCTTGATGTCCAAGAAGAGTTGAATGCGGCTTTCTTAGACTCACTGGGCCAGTAATTGCACGGATGGACGCCTGATCCATTCCTACCAAGAGGCTATTGTCGTTCAAACCGAGTTTCGGAGGGATGGTCGTCAGAGTTGCGATTGAGGCGAAGATCAAATCGATCTCAATATTATTGAGCACGAGTTTGATGATGGGCACAAAGGAGTCGGGAACCGGCACAAGCGATGAAATTACCGCGGGAGGGGCTTCCTTTTCTGCGATACGTCTCAAGACCGTAGGGAAGAACTCAAAGAAGTCTTCGCGCTTCACATGTCTCGGAGCGATGGCGAGAGTGTCAATATCAGAGCCTGATGACTGTTAGCGTCATGATAGCATAGCGACGTCGAGAATTCTTACCAGGTCCAAAGACACCTAGGCGATAACTGCCGTAGGGATAGACCCTGCCGCCGAAGGTATTGATCTGCGATGGAGGCAGTCCCTGTTTCCGACTGACCTCACGGACGAATTCCAGAGTGACCTTGCTCAATAGCTTGAGAACATACATCCGCTTTTCTGTCTCTTGGTGCCCTTCATAGTTGTTTTCCCTCTTCAACTCTTCAATTAGTTCGGCAGTCTTCTCGTTGTCTAGGGGTTCAGGGAGGGCCATGGACATCGGACCGGTGATGCCATGTTTGCGGTTTCGTGGTTCAGGGTCAGTCATGGTGTGCGCCGGTCGACACTCTGACTTGATCTTTTGGGATTGTCCTCGGATTCGCGATCGGGTTTGTCGATGAAAGTCGATCGTTAGGCAACAGGAATGGCCTCTGGCTGTGGAAGAGGGAAAAGGATCCGTGATCAGTTGGGTAAAAAGAGGAAAAGAAGGCTTGAAAGAGGCAAAGACATCTTCACCATCCCAAACTCCAAAAGAGAGATGAAAGTGAAAACCGGCAAGTACAAAACAACAAAGGCGTAGCGAAGTGATGTGAATTCACAAACCAAACGTTCAAGGGACTTGATCGAGGGGCGCAAGACTACGGGTGTAAACTGCGCAAACTGTGCAAACAGTCTAAACATGGTCCTTGTCACGGGATGACAAGCCAGATAGCTTGGCAAGTTTGCAGGCTTTGTCCTCCTATAATTGGATTGTTGAATGACATCTCTCAACCAGCCTCTCCTCGTCATGGAACAATTCAAGCTCAGAACCTGTGTTGAGAAATTTTGTATTTTATACCATAAGTTCTACTGGCTCGGCTTCAATGCTCTGACCGTCCTGAACCCGCATCGACATATTGCCTGGTCTCCCTAAAAGGTGACTTCCTTGAGCTCTCCACTATCAATGTGAAAGACAAATCCCCGAATATTGGACTTCAGCGACTCTGGGACAAACGGGGATTTTTTCAAGAATGTCATGCTCTTCTTTACATTTTCCTCCAAGGAGCTGCCATGACATGGTTAGTGAGATGAGCCAGAAGCTGGAATGCATTGACTTTACCCAGTGATCTCGTAAAATTCCATATTGTTGATCTCTGCCTCCAAACTCGGGGCGCGCTTGTGCAATTCCCCCTTGACCACATTGTCTCTATACATTGTTGCTCCGCAGTCTGCATCGAAAGCAGTCAGTGCGATAGGGACAACAATTTTTTGTGGGATCGAACCTACTGGTGTGTTGGACAATGATGACATCAGTAAAGTTGAGAAGTGTATCAATCGAAAGGAGAGAATTCACAGCGAGCTGGGCATTCCCGCCAGCAACTCGGCAGACAACTACTTCTGCAACCTGGGGTCAATCATATATTCTGAATATCGGTACAAGGCCTGAGTTCATTTACCTCCAGTTTTTAACTGGAAAATATTCTCCGGAATACACCGTGGATCGGCACAACTGACTATTAAACAAGTCAGCTTTGCCTCTCGCGATCAGTCGAGACATTAGGAATATACTCACTAATTAGGATGTGCGGAAGCTCGATCCCTTGCTCTTGCATTTCAGCAAAGGTGGGAATACGCTTGTGATGGCCGAGAGTTGACCTGTCCGCAGTCAGCATCTATTCGCTGCAAAGGGATTTCTTCTGGCCTACCCATGACGGTCAATGACTTCCTGGGCTGTCAATTTCGGCGCCATGGTGGTTGGTGGGTTTCAGGGTGTCAGGATTCTGCTCGATCTATGGGATGGCGTTCGGCTCCTGAGATAATATCGAAGGCAAACCGACTTATAGTCTTCTGGGACAACACTCCCATTTTATAGACTCGGGCCTGTCTACGGCTTTCGCGTGTTTGGTGTTTGAGCTTGTCCTGGGGGCCTCGATAACGACATCATCAACGGCCCCCTTTCCGTCGATGCCGAGGAAACAACCACAAGATGACATTGCAGATTCTCGAACCCGTATCGTGGGATTGCAAGTGGTCGCCATGACTTGATTTGGGATTGGAAGCAGCAATGGTGCTTTCAAAGGGTGTATGTCTGTCTTGGAACATGTATACCTATTTGCCGTCCAAGGCGGCCTTAGACTCCCACCAATTATGTTCCGTCACAAAATATATTAGATCAGGGCGTCTAACCCCATTTCGGGTATTAGAGCCCTTGCCCAACTAAGCCATTTCAAGGTCTTCGTACCCTGGTCACTTCAAACCCACCTTTCATATTTTCCCTCCAGATGCATCACAATCTCGCTACTGGAGGATCAGGTCATCGATATTCGAGCGTCCGTCCTTGGCATGCCGTGTGCTGACAAAGGTGTATGGAAGAATGGTGCAATTCATCCACCAGAATCCCAAGAACCTCAGCTTGAGTGACGCAGATCGTCGGATTGTGCGGAAAGTCTCCAACATAGCGGCGGCAGCGACACGCAAGGCCAAAGGCACAGCAGCTAGAACAAACACCTTACAGCTACCGGACTTCCTATTTACTGAGACCAAAGATGATAGCGAATCGGGCCCACGTCCTCTGGTTGCCCCAGAGAATGATACGGCCTCCCAACACCCACCCCAGCCCAAGCATACTCGTCCACCACCAGACCAGACCCTGGCGAGACACGCTGATGGGTGGCGTTACGCTGTTTCTATCGTACCGCCGTTGTCTCCCTGGCCCAGCACGATCAACTCTCCCGAGTACGTGTCCTTGCTGATGCAGCCGGGGCTCTCCCAGAAGCTACTCCTGGATGCTTCGAGTGTGGGCGTCAACTCGGACCCACGACGGTGGGTGAAGATATGTCGTTTGACGACCATCTTGCAATTCCTCCCCCAGATGATTGGCCACAGCAAGTGCCTCGATTATGCCATCGACTGCCTTGCCGAGCGCGTTCGTCAGTGCTGCGTCCAGAGCCGAGTCCGGGACCAGCTGGTCCTGACGCAGCTGGAGAGGCGCTACGGGCGTGCCTTGCAGTGTCTGCAGAATGCCCTCAACTCCTCCCGGAGCATCGACTGGACCGTGTGGTATACGACGCTATTACTAACATTGTTCGAGGTATGCGACCCACCCGCACCAGCTCTATTGTGTATATCGTCTAGGGCGTGGCTGACCGTTGATGCGGCGTACCCAGCTACTCGACAACTCGGGCCATCATGCATGGATTTCGCATTCGCAGGGGGGCAAGCACATCTTATTTTCGCTAGGTCCAAACAATATCAAGACAGAGTTTGAGAAGATCCTGCTTGCGGCACAATGCCAGATAATGGTAATCAGACAAATGACCCATTGTCCCTTTTCGAAGTCCGTTCTAACTCTGGTCGGGCCAGACGGTGGAAACCACTTTTCTCAACCAGGACTGTTTTCTCAGTAGCCCGGCGTGGCAGCGAGCTCTTCGATCCACCATCACCCGTGACAGCCTCCTCTCGGATCGTGCAGAGCCAGTCCTGAGCATGTGGATGCTGACAACGCGCGCCCCTGGCCTTTTTAGGAGAACAACGGCAGCCGTCCTCGAGGGCCACCTCCCCGAACAGACGACAAGCATAGCAGACGAACTCAGTACGCTGATTGAAGAATATTGCAAGTGGCGAGAAAAATGGGAAGTAATCCTGCTTGGCGGCGATAATTCGAGCCACGACGAGGGCGGTGACCACGCTGACGAGGTGCCTATGGCCCGACCTGTCCCTACCATCTTTGCCATATTCCTGGCCTTCTCGGCTCTGGCAAACCGGTTTCTCGTGGCAGTTCAGCCATGTCGGGCTCCCATCGCAGAGACTAACGCCATGAACGCAGCTCAGCGCATCCTCGAGTTCGACCGGCTTCAAGAGACAGACTCCGTCACAGATCTCTGCAGGACCTTTTCGGCCAGCATCGCTCGCTCAATCGAGCTCACGAACCTGGAGTGGTCGATGCAACAGAGTGCCCGTCGCGCTGGCGAGACAATCGAGCCTCGAATCTTTTTGAGCTGGTGTGCCTTGCTGGGACGGGTTACGGGGTAACAAAAGCCGGACTTGGGTAGAACAGGAGCAAGCGTACTGGCATTTGAGCACTTTCATTTTCTTCATACGAGTGACAAGGATAACAGACCATTGACCATTCAGATTCTTTACAAAATGTCTACCGCGTGCGATATGATAGAGCCAAGCGAGGAGTCATGGAAGGGATTGTGGTTGTCTAGGTCAAGTACAAGGCACCAATTGAATCACAGTTCTAGATCTCTTGGTGGAATAGCGAGTTCTCTTCTTTTTTTCGTGATCCCCTTTCCGAGACTGCCAGCGCTTAATGTTTTTCCCTGCAGCACTTACCTTAGGGATCGACACGATAGGTCGCCATCCCAACAGGCACACAAAGTTCTCGGTTGTGATCGGCATTGTCCACACGTTGAACTGCATGCCTGCCACGAGGAGCTCCCAGCAATGGAAAGGATGTATAAATTCGCCTCGGAAAATGTCGTTGACTCTGTCCAGCCTGCTAGTCAATAGCGACGGAGATGGTTCCCATACATTCGAGAAAGTGCGACAAGACCAACAGGTTGACAGTCTCTTTGAATTCTCTATCCCACATGTTCCGCGTTTAAGTCTGATGTCAGTAATATTTTGTAACGATGGTGCCACAAGAATGGAGCGGCCGGCCAAAGATCGATTAAAGTGATGGAAAAGTCAGTGCGGTAGACGAGCAAATGAGATAATGGTACGTGGGTGGAAGGAACTCGACCCGAAACCCCTTTGTAGTAAGTCGACCACTGCAAGCTCGATTTGTTCCGACTTGTAGAAAGTTCGCCCAACGTGCAGAATCTTGCCGATTTCGGCTCGAGATCAAGCTCCAACACCACCAGCGAGCCGGGTCGTTGGGTCATGAACCACAGTGCCAGTTACGGGACATCATAGCACGTGAACAATTGAGCCGGCCCCTCGCCTACTGCCCGTCCAGGTAACCGATGTCGTAAATCGAAACGCTTGTGTCGCACACTTCCTTGGAGAGGTTGTACTGATAGGCGCTCAAAAAAAGAGAAAACCAGAAAACTTAGGATGCCCACATTCGACTAATTGACCAACCTAGGATCAAGTGGGACGATTGTGGCTGAGAAACGATGTGCAACACCACGAAGAGTAGAAAGTAGTTGTTTACTCACGGCTGTTAGTTGCTTTTGGAGGTGGTCAGCCGCCACAGCATCTCCAAATGCAGGTGGTGGTCTACCTGTCGTCATGGGTGTGAGGTAGCTGCTTGTAATGTAGGGTGCTTGGTGCTATGGTGTAACCCGAGAAAGTCTTATTGGCGGGCTCTCTAGTTACAGATGCAAGGTCAAATTCCAGTTGACTGAGTCGAGCGGACTGCTCTCCGCACCATAGAAGGAAGCGATAAGAGATCGGGATGATGTCGTGATTGTCGTGATGGATCTGAATCCCCCTCTTCTCATAGATTACCCTTCACGGTAACCATTTCGAGCCCACCCTGTCTGTGCTGCCTGCGTACTCGTATGTCTTCGTTCATCTTGCGCGTCCCTGCGTATTGCTTCAGCTTAGATAAGGATCGAATTCATGGACAACAGCCTCATTTGGCATCGTCAGCCTTATGGCAAAAGGGGCTCTGACTGCATTGCCGCGATCTCGGTAGGCTTTAAATAGCTTTGCTGACCTGCGAAACGTGCTGAAACGCGGTCCACAGAGATCGTCGGGGCAAAAAATCCGGACGCCTGTGACACAGGGCTGTTAAATTGCTGAGAGGCGAGGGAGATCAGGGGTGGGTGATTGGCCGGGTGCCTCAATGCAAAGGGGCTGAGGGGCGAATACGCCCTGGTTTTCTCGCTGGTGCAACTTGCAGGTGACAGATGGCGATGATGTGATGTTGAAGGAATGGGCTGAAGGGTGACAAGCATAGCGGTGATGCAATGGAATGATGCTGATTTGTTCCAAAGCGTTTGTTCAGACAACAAGCAAAAAAGTCGAGAGGCTAAATGACTTTGGCTGCGGTCTTGACCATCGCGTCGTCTTGTGCTGCCCATTCCAGAAGCAAGCCTGCGGGCTTTAGCCTTTGGGGCTTTAACTAGGCGGCGTTGGTGGCTCGGGGGAATGCTGATCTAGCCTAGAGAGGGGAGCCGAGGGGTTCTTCAGCCACTCAGACGCCCATTCGCAACCCACGCCCGCAGGGGAACGAGGACGCCCCACCAGAAATTACGAGGTACCCGGTACACGTTCCCTTTTCCTATCTCCCATTTCCACCACCCTGAGGAGGCTGTGCTTCCGCGAAATTCAACGTGCCCAGCGCCAGACCACTACTGGCATGCTCTTGTCTGCGCCGTTGGGTTCTGGGGCAACCTGCTCGCAACTGAAAAGGTCCCTGACCCGCTGTCGTTTCTCACTTGGCTGGGTCCTCTGACCGTTTTCACCCCCATAAAACGCGTTACCACATTTTCTGTTTGCTGTCTGCCTGCGCCCTGACTATCCCACAGCCTCCCTTCAGCTACATACATTCTACATAATTGTACCCCGTAGATGCTGTCCCCTCGACCCCAGCGTCTATATTCCCTTCGAAGTCTTGACTGACTTCGAGGTCATATGGCGGCTTCCTCTCCTTCACTACTCCGCCAACTTCTTTTCGTTCTCCGCACTTTTTCTCCCCGCAAATCATGAACTCTCATTGCCTGCAGTTGGACGAGTACGAGTTGTCGAGGACGAGTACACGCACATCAGACGGAGCAGACGACCCTTTACTTTATTTCGAGCACGGTTCGGACCACGATGAATTCCAGTCGCATTTTCTAGCAGACCAGACTGTGTCCGGCGTGGCTAAACGAGGAGTTTCCTCACAGTTCATCTCACTCGCCCCTGCGTGGCTGCGCAAGCAGTATCTCCCTCGCCGACCTCGAACGAGATCAAAACGACTTCCTCGCCGATACATCTGTACGCCTAGATCGTTCCTTCGGAAATTCGCTTTACTTTGTTACATATTTTTCACCACCATCGCCGCCATTATTATCGTGGGAGGCGTCTTTTTCCCCGGCTACACTCACCTTCCACCCCATTATAGAGCATTAAGACAGAGAGCATTGGCCTCCGAGACCCCAGGGCGGGTAAATCTGCAACACCAAAAAGTCTTTCTGGCCGCGAGCATCTACGATAAAGGCGGGAAACTCCTGGGCGGAGACTGGGCGCAAAATGTGCTAGAACTGATACAGTTGCTGGGACCACAGAACACATTTCTCTCGATATACGTGAACGATTCGGGTCCAGAAGCACAAGAGGCGTTGCAGGAACTCGAGAAGCGGGTGCCGTGCGATCACGCGTTGGTGTTCCAGGACCACTTGAGCATCGAGAACCTTCCCCACATCCGCATTCATGGACAAGAACGTGTGAAACGCATCGAGTATCTCGCTGAGGTTCGAAACCGGGCGTTGAGGCCGCTGGAAGGTTCCAACACTACGTTCGACAAACTCCTCTACCTAAATGACGTTGTTTTTCATCCGATCGATGCGGCTCAGCTGCTCTTCTCCACACATACTGTGGCCGACGGCGTCACGGACTACAGGGCAGCATGCGCGGTCGACTTCATTAATCCTTTCAAGTTTTACGATACTTTTGCAACCCGGGATGCCGAAGGGTACAGCATGGGTCTCCCCTTCTATCCGTGGTTTGCTGCTGGTGGTGACGAGACCAGCCACCAGGACGTCCTCGACGGCAAAGACGCAGTACGAGTGAGAAGTTGTTGGGGTGGAATGGTTGCATTTGATGCACGCTTCTTCCAGGCACGACCAGGCAGGCCTGAGCTGATCACTGCGGGCAACCAAAGCCCCAGCAATCTCTCCACACCTTATCGCTTTCGCGCCGAGAAGGACCTCTACTGGGATGCATCGGAATGTTGCCTCATCCAAGCCGACATCCAGAATCCTGAGCCTGGAAATTCAGGCATTTACATGAACCCTTTTGTTCGAGTAGCCTACGACTCGAGGACCCTCTCGTGGTTGGGCTTTACTCGACGTTTTGAGCGCCTCTATACACCAATCCACTGGCTGATCGACCTTGTCACCAACAAACCGAAATTCAACCCAAGGCGACACGAAGAACCGTGGCAGGAGGTGCAGGAGACAGTTTGGATCGCCGATGAGAGGATGCCGCCGAACAACGGTTCATTCCACCAAGTGATGAGGATAGCCTCACATGCAGGCTTTTGCGGCCGCCGAGGTTTGGCGGTCATAAAGGAAAACATTATGGAAGGCGAAAGAAACTGGGAATTCGTACCGGTGCCTTCATGACATCTTTCAGCATAGCGTTGGCGTCCGGAGCGAGACAAAAATCTCAAGGGGGGATATTACGAGCCTGTAAAAAGCATCTTGCGGTCGACATGAGCGACGCGGTTTTCAGAAAATCAATTGTGAAAGAGACCTCTTCAAGGGATGGAGAAGAGAAATGTAAATGCTGAAGCTGTTACGCAGCCTTTTCTACCACTAAGTGGTCATGCTTTCCTCCAACACTTTGTGCTGACATGACATTCGCTGTTATTAGATGATCTACCTACGGTTGACGATTGATGTGAGACGATGTTGACTATCGTCACCAAAAGTCTCGTGGATATTGGGAGTGAGTGAATGGGAGGACGTGAATCTGGGCGACTGCGCCCGAGTCCTTTAACTCGCTTCATCGCTACCACTGACCACGTCACTTCTATCATCACTTCTATCTTCATTTCCGCCTTCATCATTGCTGTCTGCATAGTGCCTTCCTCGATCCATCTCGCGAAGCCGAGAATAAAATCAGATTCAGTCATGACGACACTGTCGCCGTATGACGATCCTGCCGTTCTCGACAAGTTCTTGCAAGTGATTCAAGGCAAATCACAGTCTGCAAGGTCCAAAACATCAGTCAACAATGGCCCGCCGAAGCTCAACCCACAGAATGGAGTAAGTTGTGTCCTTTCCCGCCGTTCCGTCCTATACTGGCGCTGATTTGTCCGAGGATTTCTCTCCTAGGATCTCTGTCACCGCCGAACATGTCGAAAGTGGCCTCAACACAGTCACTGGCGCCCAGGCTGCTCAGTCCTTGGATCAACAGGAGTCTGTAGCTAGCATTCTGAAACCACCACCATTCCCTCAGACATCTGACACTGATAGATCTGCTGCGCTAGACTTGGTCCAAGATGAGCAGGACACTGTCACCGAAACAGCAACCCGGACACGGCCTTTGACGCCGACCCAGCATAGACTCCTGATCGGCAGGAAGCGTGGCATTGAGCACCTCACTGAGGGCAACCTGGCGGAATTAGGCAAACAAACCCAGGGTTACATTGACAACGTGGTTGACCAGTTTCGAAAGTCAAAAGGACCGGATTTTGCACAACCTCGTGTCGCTACTAGTCATAGGCCTTCAGACGAGTTCAAGGCTGCGCATTCTCTTCAGGGTGCCTCATCTTTACGAACAGTTAGCAACCCAGACAAGGCGAATGCTGCCGCAATCTGCAATACGGATGAGACGCCAGTCAACGCGAGTGAGAATGACCGACCTATTAAGAGCTGTAAGCTTTGGGTTTGTTCATTCCATGAATTGGCTGACAGGTTTACCAGCTGATCAGCAGGATTGCTGGCACGACGAGAGTCCCGACAGAGCATCTTGCATCACTCCCGTTGTGGATCCTGCCTTCCACCAGGATAGCCAGCAGCACATGAACAATGGTAAGCCCGAATTACACAGTATAACACACACTGCCTGACACGTAAACGCAGGTCCAAAGCAAGTCGATAAGTTGACAGATGTTGTTCCATTTCCCACCCGCGTCGGTGGTCCAAATGGGCAGACCTTTGGCAACCTAAAGGGGTTGGGCGATGATTACTCTGCATCAGCAGACGTGGCTAAGGCCGAAGACGAGCGTCTATCGACCTCCACTGCTAATCTGAAGATAGACAACGCAGTCGAAGACGACAGTGACAAAGATGGCGTTCCGGTGACGAGCGGAGTGCATGACAACGATAGCCCCCCACGCCACACCCAATCTCCCACCATTGTGGTGACTGCTAGCACAGACACAGACGAAAGTGTCGAAGATGACAATAACGACGAGGATAATGACGAGGAAGAAGACCGAGAAAACCTCGTCCGGTTCAGGTCATGGGGAACCCCTGTCGCCCGCAATAAACCGAGTAAGTTTTTCTCATTCTGTTACATGAGTCTGCCAATAATGTTTTCAGAATCTCGTCCACGTACTGTCATTCTCACTGGTTTGCCACGCGGTGCCGATTTCATGCTTGTCCAATCTCTTATCCATGGTGGTGCAATTGAAGGCATGAAGCTTGTCGCGTCCATCCCTGAGCGAACCACGATCGCGGCTCATGTAACCTTTGCTTCTGCCGATGCCTGCGAATGCTATTGTGGCAACTATCCCAGGGGAATGGAAATCCGCCATCAAGGCAGAAAGTGGTCCGTGCTCGTGCACAAGAAAGAGCAAGTGGATGTGATTTCTGGAATGTTGCAGGGATATCTCGACTGTGGAGCGACCCGCGTGGTCAAGGTGAGCGGCGCCGATGACGACTGGGGTATTGTTGCTTTGAACAAGCTCGCTGAAGGAAAGCCTGGCACCCGTCAAGTCGAGGCTGTGCAGGATACGTATCGTAATGGGGTGAGTCCAACCTGTCCGGCATATTTCCAATTTTCGTTGTGAGCTCCAGCTGACCCCTGCGACAGATCCGCACCATCGTCTTCCGGTTCGCAAACATTAGCCATGCAGTCCAATTCAAAGCCCATCTGATTCGAAGCGACGATTGGTATGGGTGTCACGTTGAGTTTGCAGAGGATCCATGCGAAAAGGCTACTGGGATTCATTACGACTGAATGCCGCAACGAAAGATGCAGATACCATCCATGTCCGTCTTCGGACCGATTGAAAGAGGGATTCGGGGATCGAGTGGTTGCAGATGTGTGAAGAGGAATGTCACTACCGAGTACGACAAAGCTAGTTCTCGAATGAGAGCACCAGTGGTATGGATATTGCTAAGGACTGATGTCTATCTACATCAGTATCAAAGTCTCGAAGCTAAGAGCAGGTCACTCTGGGCCAGTGAGCAAGGATGGAAGAGTCTCCCTTTGGGGGATGGTGTTTGCTGGTGGTTTGTAACCCGAGATCGAGCCTACCATCTCCAATAATAATGTGGTATGATCTCATGCGCTGAACCACAAATGAAAAACTGAGTTGCCCCACGTCAACATACACCCTGCGAAGTTTCTTTTTTTCCCTCTTTTCTTTCTGCGCCTCGACCCTCCGAGAAGTAAAAGAGCTCAGCACTCTCTGCAGAGACTCACATTTGTCAAACACCACACAGTCGCCGTCTACGCTGGACTAGGCTCAGTTCACAATGGGTCAACCATCTCAACAGGCGTCAAACGCCATCATCTACACCACCTACGCAGCTTTCCTGTGCGCAAATTCCTCATCCAATGGCCCCTTCGCAGAGTAAGAGGAGGACAACTAACAATGTGTCCGGCTAGTGTCTTCGGTCTCGTCGTCGCATGGACGCTGCGGCACCAGACAAAGGGCGAGTATCTCGCTACTTTGCGAACACAGAAGGGTACAAAACATGACTCGATCCGACCAAACTTCGAGTACTCCGCATTGGAAGAAAAACGCAGTGGCTGATAGAATTCCCAGGCATACCTCTGGCCTTCAATTTCATCGCGTCGGGTGAGTGTGCTCGAAGAGCAGCAACAGCCTGAAACGGCGGCAGCACGAGGGTCAAGCACCTTGAACACGAAAACCACAACCAGAAATGGGCCGAGACACGACAGCCTTTTCGAGGTGGTTCCGGGCCCCGTTTGATCGATACAATACCTTGACTCATTGGCATGTGCTGAGCAAAGCTCTCCATCTGAGGTTCGTATGCTTGCATCAACGCCATTGGCTCTTGTTGCTCTTTGGCCGACCGAAGATCCGTGCTCCGCGCCTCTACTCTGATTGTCTTACCCCAAGCAGGTGCAGGTGTCGAGAGCGTTTTTCTTTGTGGCGTCAAAAGGGCTCAAGGGCCAATGTGCAGCACTACGGGCGCTTGTGTCTGATCGTTTCCATTGCCTCTTCATCCACCTGGGTTCTTGTTCAAGCATTCAGAGATGACGGAGTCGCGAAATGCTGATGACACATTGCTGAGATTGTACCGTCAAAACTCGATCAAGTTAATGCTTGCGTGGGAAACGTGCTGCCAGCTTCCCCCCTAACCCCCTGACCCCCTCCCTAGTGCCCGAGATCGTCCATACTGACAAAACGGTCCTCTGTGGCCAAATAGCTTTGGGTTCAGGAATTTTGTTTACGTACCCGCAGATCGCCACCATCGCGGGTGTGCAGGGCCTCGTGGTCTACAGTCTCTCATCGGCCCTACCACTGCTTGTCTTTGCGTACCTTGGGCCGATTATTAGGAGAAAATGTCCCGAGGGGTTTGTGCTCACGGAGTGGACACGCCAGCGATATGGAGCTCTTGCTGCATTGTATCTCTCGGCCTTGACGTACGAACCTCCTCTACCCCCCGGATTTCCTCGCATCTAACCTCAATTAGACTCATCACGATCTTTCTCTACATGGTCGCCGAGCTGTCTGCTCTCCAGCAGATCATCAACGCGCTGACCGGGCTCAACGGCCTCCCTGTCGTGATCGTGGAATGTGTGGTGACCACAATCTACACTTCTCTGGGAGGTTTCAAAGTGTCTTTCATAACAGACAACATTCAAGGCGCCATGGTCGTGGGATTGATCATCATCGGATGCATCACTGTCGGTGTGGAAACCCATGTCCAAAAGGGCTTGATTGACAAGAGCGGATACCTGGATGCAAGTTTGCTGGGCTGGCAGTTGATGTACATCCTGCCAGTGGCGATCCTGACAAACGATTTCTTCCTTTCCGGGTTCTGGATGAGGACGTTTGCGGCAAAGACCGATACAGACCTGTGGGTTGGGGTGAGCATTGCCACCGTGGCCGTCGCCATCATCCTGACGCTTTGCGGCGTCTCTGGACTCTTGGCTGGGTGGTCTGGCGCTTTGGGCGATCCGCCCGAAGAGTCCTCGATTGCCTTCTTCCTGTTACTGGAACAGCTTCCCGCCTGGGTCGTGGGTTTTGTCATTGTCATGACGGTTGCTCTGTCCACTGCAGCATTCGACAGCTTCCAATCCGCGATGGTGAGTACCGGGTCCAACGACATTTTCCGCAACAAGTTGAACCTTTGGGTTCTCCGGGCGACCGTTGTGGTGATTATTGTCCCCGTGGTGGTCGTGGCGTTGAAGTCGCCCTCGGTGTTGCAGATCTACCTGATCTCCGATCTCATCTCTGCGTCTTCCATCCCCGTCTTGGTCATCGGTCTGAGTGACCGATGCTACGCCTGGCGCGGGTTTGAAGTCGTCGTGGGAGGACTCGGCGGTATCATGACCGTCTTCCTCTTCGGCCTCGTCTTCTACAAGGGAGACGTCAGCTCCGCGGGTGCCCTACTACTACTCGAAGCCGGCCTGTACGCGGACGACTGGTCTGCCTTTGGAGCGTTTGTGGCCGCCCCCGTGGGTGGGCTGCTGTGGGCGCTCGGCGCGTTTGTACTGAGACTCTCTGTACAATGGTGCATCGCCAAGATTCGGGGCACGAGGTTCGATGCGCTAGACAAGCCTGCGGCGCCGTCCGCGAGTTTCTACACGGGCAGAACAAGCCCAACTACGGGCGACTCGGAGAGAGACGTCTACGCTGACGGAGACGGCGTTGTAAGGAGCCAAGTCGAAGTCAAGGGCAAGTTCTTTTGATGGCTAAGTTGAAGTGGTCCTGTACAGGGGAGGAGAGAAAGAAGAAGAGAAGAGAAGACTTGCTCGTACAGAACATGGCGAGTCAAAGGCTAGACCTTACCCCTTACCATTGACGCCCGCGTTGATTTCGAAGGGGGAGAGAGGGGGAGGGAGATAGACGACGACGCCGACGACGACGATGGATGCGGCAGGGTGATTCTTGGAGGAGCCCATCCTATCTGCGGCGTTTTGGATACACGGTGCTCAGCCTTCACCACAATACACACAGGCTTGATTGTCTTTGTTCTCGCCAAATCAACAACGACAAATATCCGACATCCGTTCGAGTCCCAGCTTGAGGATCCCAGTCCTGCTGCCATCTGTTTGCTTGAAAACAGCTTTCAACGACGAGATGGATAGACCGCCCGTACATACACCATACCTGCCTCCTCCCGGCGTGCAGGGACAGAGAGGACAATGGAAGATGTCATATAAAAGGAGGGAATCATGTGTTGATGTCGGTATTGTTGTTGTCATAGCAGGGCTTCAACCACCCTGCACAAATTACGTTCTTTTTTTGAAGATAATCTCGATGTTGCGTTGCAGCTGCATGCATGGCTATTGCTGAATAAATTTACTCTTGTGTTGTCCTTTTGTTGTCCCGTTGCATGAATCATCTTTTTCGGTCTCGTCTTTCAAATAAACCTATTCAAATGCCTGCGTTGATCGATATGCTGGTTGTTGCTATGCGAGGCATACATGTCCTCACAGAGTTCTTCGAAAGGGGACCATCCTGTCTACCCCGGCTCTATTTCTAAACCGTGTCTAACAAAACGCGTTAACGTTGGTAACATGGCATCTGATCCAATCTTCTACTATTGTCCGTTGACTTTTTCTTTGACAAGCTCTTCGGCGAGTTTGCCCTGTTCCTTCTCGTCCTTGAGCACAGGCCTGGGAAGTTCGAAGCCATCCAGTACTCTGGCATAAGTGATGCCTCCCAGTCTGGCGATGGGGCGCAAGATGGCGGGGTCGATAATGGACCTGTCGTCGTTGATGGCGTCTTCTCGAACCCAGAACCTGACGCCTTCGATGACGGCGAGCACGCCGGTTTTTTTCCCGGGGGTTTTGGGAGATCGCGACTCGAATTCCTGCGTGGACACCAGCTTGCCTTCGACGCTGAATACGCTCTCCTTGACGCGGGAGCACTTGACTAGGTCGCTCGGGGCTGGGGTGAGGCCGGACACGCTCCACTCAGACTGGCCATAGGGCAGGTCGATAGAGCAGGCATTAGCGGCCTCGACAAAGTCCTCGCTGATAATGTTGATGACGCACTCACCCGTCGCGATCAGGTTGCGCAGCGAGTCCTTTGCAGCGTCGAGGCCTCCGGCGAAGCCGACGCCGAAGATGGGCGGGTCGTGGTTGAAGACCTGCGTGTACGAAAAGGGGGCCAGGTTCGTTGACTTGCCGTCCGCAGACCGCGTCGACAGGAACCCCACGGGTCGGGGGATGATGCCGCTGATGAGCAGCTTGTAGTTCTGCACGGGCTGTCGGTCCGCTGCGTAGGGGTCGATGCTGATGTGTTGTCGTTGCTCCTTTGCTGTCGACGATGCGTTTGCGCCGCCACCACCGCTCCCGTATGTCCACTCGGGATTCCGCGTCTTGGTGAACTGCCACGTACGCGACTCGTCCCAATCCGGCCGCGAGGCTTGCACCTGGGCAAAATCGCCGTGCGGATTGCGCTTCACGACCACCTCGGCGTCATACTTCTGCTGCGCTTCCTGCGGGTTTGACGGGGTGCCGGACATTTCTTTTTGACCGGGAGGGGTGGCTTTCAAAGTGGGGGGCAGATTGTTATTACAGAGGCAAACCAAGGCCTTGTTGGGGATGGGTGTAAAAAGCTGGTTCAATGCCCTTTTTTTTCGTTTGTTGACCCGAAGAATTGACTTCTCTTCGTCTTTTCAAGGGGGCCCTTCTCCCTTTATCAACTGATAAGGCGTATATGTGGTTTCTGCGTGCGCGTGTTTGTATGTCCGTGTGTCGATACTGTATCTGGTGCGGTACTCGTGCTCGGTATAGAGACGAGACGAACCTCGGCGGCGATATGGTGAAATCCTCTTAGTTTCTTTCACAAGAGTGCTTCGTTTTTCTTCCTCCCGGTTTTTCGGTCGAACTGTCCGTCGCTCGTTCACTCAATCCGTCTCTCAGGAACTTGAGTTGAATGTTATCGGCGAGTTAAGGTGAAAGATGGGAGATGAGAAGTGGTAGGAGTTTGAGTTTTTCTTCAGTGTCTTCGATTTCGTTCTCTTTTTGTCCGTTGGTCGGAACAACAAAGGTCGAGGGGTGGCTTAGAAATCGCTGATTCTCCGGTGAACAGACTAACGAGTACCGAGTGAGTAGGTGAGATGGAATGGAATGGCTCCTATTTCATCGGATCCGAGGACAACGGGAGTAATGAGTACTAGATTCTTCACATGAACGAGACGATGAAGTTGGGACCGAGGAAAGTGGGTGTGAATGGCAGAGAAGGAAGGAAGGATGAGTGATACCTGATACTTTGTTCGAGGTTTTGTGTGGGAGATAGAAGGAAGGGCACATCAAGGGCACACACTAGGGGATACAGCGACGCATCGATCACTCATCTACCTTCTGATTAGGCTGTATTGATTGACACAGGACAAGGGTCATCGCCATGGACTTGACTCTACTAGGTACATTACAGGTGTACTCGGTACAAAGTACATATTAGGTGTATAGATACGTCATGACTAAATGGTTCTATACCTATCAACCTACTTATGGCGTATGCACCGGTGGTACCTAGTAGTACATGTCGGTAGAGCAACACACTAAAAGGAATGAATGATAAGAGGAATCATGTAAGAGGAAAACATTACCCTAATATCACCGTCACATCCATTATGACTGGGTGCCTCTTCTCCTTCTCCCCTTCCCCTCCTCCTCTGTCAGTCCCGGACAGCGGGAGAAATCCGGTCCTTGTGCTTGCGCATGAACACCCCGCTCCATCACAATGAACCTGACTTCCTCAATGGACCTCACATTATCATGCCTCGTATCACACTCACAAGGCAAATTGGCCAGTAAACCATGCCTAATCCAACCAGGCGTCGAGATGGAGATGAGCGACAAGTTTGCGGGGTTGAGCATGTGCCACCGATATGATACGATATGAGGGAACGAGAGGATCAGCAGAGTCTCGGCCTTTTCAATCTAAGGTATTTCATTGCTAATAACCTACTTTTGATGTAGAGGTAGAGGTAGAGCTGTGTCGAGTCGAGAAGGCATTGATTTCTAGTTTCTCTAGTAATTTTCTTCATCTCGACTTAGCAGACTTTTGCTGGAAAGGTATCATAGGAACCTCCGAGATATCTATACGCACGATGCCTGCAGACTACGAGACATACAACCTGGGCGACTTTGCGGTGCAGAGCGGCGCCACCATCCCCAAGGCCTGGATCGCCTACAAGACCTATGGCTCCCCCAGTAACCCTGTCGTGCTCTACCCGTCGTGGTACTCGGGCCTCATCTCCGACAATGAGTGGCTGATTGGCGCCGACAAGACCCTCAACCCGGACAAATACTTCATCATCATCACCGCCCTCTTTGGCAACGGCCAGTCCATCAGCCCCTCAAACTCGGACGTCGTGCCCTTCCCGGACGTCACCTTCTACGATAATGTCAAAGCCCAAAACCGTCTGCTCACCGAGAAGTTGGGCGTGAAGCACCTGAGGGCCGTGCTCGGCTGGAGCATGGGTGCCGGCCAGGCGTTCCAGTGGGCTACCCAGTATCCCGACTTCGTCGACATTGCCGTGCCCTTTTGTGGGAGCGCAAAAACATCCATCCACAACCAGGTCTTCTTGGAAGGCGTCAAGTCGGCCCTGTTGGCGGCCAAAGGGCTCAGTTCCGCCGGGAGTACCTTTGGCAGAGTGGAGAACGCCCAAGATGCCGTCGCCATCAAGTCGAACCGTCAGTGGACCGACCAGGAAAAGGCCACCGGTCTCAAAGCCTTTGGGAGAGGATATGCCGGATGGGGCTTCTCCCAGGCCTTTTACCGCGAAAAGCTTCACCAGTCAGCCTACGGCGCAAAGGATCTCGAGGATTTCATGGTCAATTTCTGGGAGACTTGGGCACTGTCAAAGGATCCCGAGAATTTGTTGGTCATGCTGTACACCTGGCAGGCCGGTGATGTGAGCAAGCAAGAACCTTATAACGGCGACTTTGAGGCGGCAATGAGGGCAATCAAGGCGAAGACCCTGGTGTTGCCCAGCAAGACGGACCTATACTTCCCGTAAGCTTTCCCGTCTTTATTCGCTTGTCGATTTTGACGACATTTCTCTTGATACCTGACTTTGATCACTCACGCGTATCTACTCCCCAACAGGCCCGAGGACTCCGAGTACGAAGTCAAAAACATGTCTCCAGGCGTGGGCCAACTGGATGTATACCCAAGCATATGGGGGCATTGGGCGGGCGGACCACCTGGTAATATGGAGGACGTCAAATGGCTTGATGAACGCCTTGCAAAGCTTTTCGCCGAGGCTCCCAAAAACGGATGAGTTGAAGTCGTTTGGAAGTGACGAGGAAAGGGCCAGTAGGACCAGCAGAGCAAAAAGAATCAACCTGAAATTTTCAACCATGTCTGAACTAAATGTTTGAGGGCAGCTGTCAGCTGAGATTATTCCTATAACCCAGAGTAGTTAGGTTTGTAACAGTCATTCTGTATCTCCCATGTCGAGGGCCATTCAGGCGGGTTTGTTTGAAGAACAAATTCTGAGGAAATACATTCAGACGTCTGCTACCATCGCTGCGAGAAAGCAGCTCATCGCGCACAAGTTCGATCTGAATACGCCGCTGGCGGGCCGCTCCCAATTTGGCGCAGGATCCTCGTCATTGCCGGCCTCGGTACCACATCGGGATCCCGACGTTGCAACTTGGAGAACGGACAAATCCATCCAGCACATTTCCAGGACATATAAAAACCCCTCGATGAATGGCGCTTGCGCCTTGTCGAGCCGCGTTCAGGGAAGAGACCGGACATACTCTGAAGTCATATCAGCTTGACGATTGCGATCCTCCTTCACCATCAGAGCCACAAGATACTTCTGGCCTTGTAACACTTGATTGCGAAGCTCAGCCATTGCATCATGGCGTCGAATTTCAAGTCCATTCATTTCAACCATGACATTCCCGACCTCTCTGGTTCTTTTGAAATCACCTGTTCCCCCGGAACCGATATTTGGGACAAGCCGCCTGCAACACACTCGTTCAATGCGCCAATCATTTACAAAACCAGCACGGTCGGCACATTCAAGTCCGCGAAAGTGACAGTCGCGGCCCCTTGGAAGGACAAATACGATCAAGGCGGTCTGTGTCTGGTCATAAAAACAGCAGACACCCCTCGCTGGGTGAAGACGGGCATTGAATTCCTCGACAATGTGCCGTTGGTGGGCACTGTGGCAAAGGACCGGTGGGCAGATTGGAGCCTCAGGCCTCTGCTGGCTGAAACCCTGAGCATTGAGCACACGGCCATTGTTGAGATCGAGAACGCAAGCGACGGAAGCCTCTGGGTCTGGCTGGTCAGTGAAAGCGGGAAGAGGTTACCGCTGAGAGAAGTGACGTGGTGGGGAGATTTACCCAAGGACACAGAGATTTGGGTCGGCGTTTATGCCGCGAAACCGGCGCCACATGGGGAGAAGGACGATCTCGTTGTTACATTTGAGGGGTTGGACATCCAGTAGACAACCAAAAGTGACCTTCAGGGTGTCGTTCGTAGCTCGCCGGGTTGTCGGGAGCGCGGCTCGTGGAAGGGGAGAAGCTCGCCATGGTATGACCGACCTACATGTGAAAGGTTTGAGATATTTGCAGCAGTGCAATGAGGCAACAGCAAAGTTCAGAACAGAGGATCTCCAAGAACACGGATTCCCGGCTCCTGCGTATTGTAAGGTGTGAGCTTCATCAGAGACGAGACCCGAGGGGCGCGGGCGCAAGTTATATATCGACGCGTCTCACTAGCGGACGCGTTTCGGGCACCTCCAACATTTTAAGCCTCCGCCATTGTCACCCACTGCGATATTATCACCACCGCGAGCTGCTCCTGTCTCCATGGTCACTGCTTTCACCCACTTCGGAGCATTCGACTTGTCAATCGCACATCTCGTTTCTTTACGGCAGCGACCATCGTCTCTATCTCGGTGCTCCTCAATAAACCTGTCTTAGTCGTCCCTCTCCCAAAGATGACAGTCGACTCGTGACACCCCTCTTTGCAACATGCCCACCCGGCTTCGCAATGCTGCCGCCGTAGAGGCTGCGCAGACTTCCCGTCGATACGATATACCCGGCCTTCAGTTCGACGACACTCTGGAATGGCGCGCCGGTAAACCAATCGCCGTGGGAGACCTTCTCAAGCGGCTGCAGAAGCTTGCTAGCCAGCTGCGCAATTATGATGTCGATCAAGTCGACTCGCGCGCCTTCACTACCCTTGGGCTCGATCTCGCAAACCCAAATCTTCTCGGGCATAAGGACAAGGGTGTAAGAGCATGGACCGTCTCCTGTATTGTCGACGTACTCAAGATCTGCGCTCCCGATGCGCCGTTCGTCGAGGCGCAACTGAAGGTGTGTGTGCTCGCGACATCCCATTTCAAACAGCCGAGGGCGTTGCCATTGACATGAGTAGGACATCTTCACAGTCATCATCACCTCTATTCTTCCGGCCCTTGCGGATCCAACCAACGCATACAATGCCCAACACGTCTACATCCTCATCTCCCTGGCCGAGTCGCAAAGCATTCTACTGGTGACGGACATCCCGAACCATGAAGGTCTGCTTACGTCTCTCTTCACAACGGCATTCGACATCGTAGCCGCCTCTGGAAATAGCGCCTCGGGCGTCGAGGTCTCGAAGAGCGTGGAATATCACCTAAAGAACCTCCTGGCTGCAGTCGTCGACGAGGTTACCCTGCCTCCAGAGGTGACGGACATTATCATCTCGCAGTTCATGCGTGTGGATGCCCGCAATCTCGAGGAACATGGATCCAAAGGCAAGAAACGAGACTCTCATGACACCAAGCAGGGGACGCTGCTCCTCAAAGACTACCCTCCAGCATACAACATGGCCAAGTCGCTCTGCACCACCTGTCCCGAGAAGATGACATCCCAAATCACTCAATATTTTGGGACTGTGATTGTCGACGCAACCAGTGCTCCCACTATCTCTCGTCCTACCCACAAACGTTCCGCTTCGGATGCTGATGGTGACGATGAAGAAAGAGAGGGTCTAGCAGATTTGCGGAAAGCCCATCGTTTACTTCGAGAGTTGTGGCGCGCGTGTCCGGATGTCCTCTTGAATGTGATTCCTCAAGTTGAAGCTGAATTCTCCGCCGATGCCGCCTCGCTTCGTCGACTGGCCACTGAAACCGTCGGGGATATCACAGCCGGGATTGGCATTGCTGGGCTACCTCCGACTGTACCTCTTGATCCTGCTGCTTATCCCTTACCCTCCATCGACAATCCAGGAGAGCCCCCTGTGCAAACCACAAATCCCCTCCTTACTGCGGCCTCACCCAAGCCTTTTATGGCGGTCCACGCTGCAGCATATCAAGCGTTCCTCGGCCGTCGCATTGACAAGTCACACATGGTTCGAGAAGCATGGGCCAATGCCGCTGCTCGAATCCTGCGTACTTCGGCCGGCGGCATTGGTTTGAATCCTCAAGAGCTTGAGGACTTGCTTACTGGCTTTGCTCAGATGCTGCGCGATCCCGAAGAACATGTGCGGTTTGCGGCCATTCGGTCCATTGACACTTTCACCTATCAGGGTATGATAAATATCCTCGGTGCTGATGGCGGCTTGCTGAAAACGCACACTGTATTCTCTTCGTTGGCTGAACGCGTTATCGATCGAAAGCATCACGTCAGAGAGGCTGCTATTGAATTGCTCGGCCGGATTTGGGGTGTCGCTTCTAGCGATGTCGAGTCAGGCAATGAGATTGTCAAGAGCACTATTGGAGATATCCCGAATCGTATATTTGGCGCCTATTTCACCAACGAGCCGCACGTTCACGCTGTGATTGACAGAGTTCTCTATGAAAGTCTATTACCGCTCTTTTTCCCACCATCCAAGGTCCAAGCGTCCCGAGCTGAGAGCCAAAGACAGCGAGGAAGAGACAAGGAGGGTGGCGCACAAGAAGAATCAATATTTGATCCTGATGCCGTTAGAGCACGTCGCATCCTAACACTCGTCCAAAACTTGGACATCAGACCACGCGCCGTCTTTTTCAGCCTCCAAAACCGACAGGTACAAATGAGCAAAGGTATGAAGGTATTTCTGGAGACTTGCGAGGAATATAATGGAGGTATTCTGGAAGACGACTCTACAGAGGCAACCCTTGAGAAGCGTCTCACCCGCATGATCGATCAACTCTCGAAAAATTTTCCTGAGCCATCCGAGGTTTCGGCTGACCTCTGGAAATTCGCAAGGCAACACAACCGTCGATGGTATCAGCTGATACGCTTTGCCACTGGTCCTGAGCATGATTATCGCACGGTCACCAAGGCTATCAAGGAACTTACCAAACGCATACGCGAAGCTCCCGGGAACGTTCAATCACTTCTTGCCACGATTCACCAGCTCTTATACCGGTGCGCCTTGCTCGCCTATAATCGAAGTCATGTCCCAACAATCATGGCTATATCGCGGACTGATGAGGGCGGCTTAGGTGAGGTAGCTCACGAGGTTCTGAAGGAGATCTCTGCCCGGAATCCGGAGGTGCTCAAGTACCATATCCAGGCGCTGTGCAAAGAGCTTGAGGATGAGGCTCCATCAAGTACCAAACCTGAGCAAGACGGTGCCCCTGACACTCTCAAGGCATGTGCGGCATTTGCTCGGAAATATCCATCAGATATGCCCAAGGAGCGGAAGTTCCTGACATCGCTGGCACAATTTGCTTTGTACTCGAAATCTCCCCGTGCTGCGAAACACGCCGTGTCTATCATTATGATGGCTGCTGATAAGAAAGAAATGTATGCTAAGGACCTGCTGTCAAAGGCGCTGGCAGGTCTTGAGTCCGATAACTCTCATTTTCTCGCTCGCCTTGCTGCAATCGCGCAGATCTGCCTGCTTGCTCCGTCCACGGCAAACGTCGACTCGGACACGATTCAGAAGCTTTGCCTCTCAAATATTCTACTCAAAAATCAGTCGCCCAGCAAAAAGGAAGACTCGAGTGCGTGGGATGATATAGCAGATGACGAGACACGAGCGAAAGAACTGGCCCTCAAAATTTTCGTCAATCGCTGTCGGTCCCAGGATGAAACCAAGAATAACGACGAATATACCGCACTGGCAAAACAGGTGTTCAATCATCTCATCACTCTAGTCAACAACGAAGGAGAAATGACGCCTTCAAAAGATACACCACCCGCACAGAAGAACCGGCTCAGACTTGTTGCCGCACATCTAATATTAAAGCTCTGCAGCCACAAGCGGAAGTTCGAAGACTTCATTGACCCTGAGTCGTTCATATCGATTGTGATGATTATAATCCATCCGCCCAATCCGGTGCGGGCTGGGTTTGTGAATTCGCTGAAGAAGTATCTAGGTCTGAACCGCCTCGCTCATAGGTGGTTCACAGCTCTCTTCCTCCTGGCCTTTGAGCCGGACATAGAGCTGCGCACATCGACCATCATGTGGATTCGAGCACGCGTACAATTCTTCGCCAGGCAGAAGCTTCAGGCAGATTCAGGAGATAAGAAAATGCATCAGAATGTAATGGAGTCCATATTTGCACGTCTGCTCAGCCTGTTGGCTCATCACCCGGATTTCCCAACTCGGGACAGCGACAGCTTTGACGAAGACTTGCTGGATTTTGCAAAATATATTGTCTTCTACCTCTGGACTATCGCCACGGAAGACAACCTCTCACTGATATTTCACATAGCCCAGCGTGTCAAGGGCGCCAGAGACGGTGTTGTTGGTACAGATGAAGCGAGCGAGCGACTATATATTCTTAGCGACCTGTCTCAGGCTGTGATCCGGAATTACGCAGACATTATGCCAGCGCACGCAAAAGGTGTCAATCTGCTGCAGACATGGCCTGGCAAAGTGAGCCTTCCTCGGAATCTGTTCAAGGCACTTCCCAGTCACGAGAAAGCGCAGGAAATTGCAGAGCGAAATTATCTCCCGGAGGACGTTGCCATCGGACTGGAAAAGATGATTCGGATATATATCAAGGAGCTAAAGAATGCTAACCAACCAGTTAAGCGGGCAGTGATTGCCGAGAGGAAGCGGAAGAGTGATGCGGCGATGCTCGACCATGGCGAGGACGACGGCGAGGAGCGAAAGAAAGTGGCAAAGAAAGCAAAGAAAAGCGGCCTAGCAATTCGCAAGACCCCCAAACCAAGGCGGAAGGGCTCGGAGCCTGCTAGCAGTCCGGTCTTGCCATCACGGAAGAGCAACCGTGCTTCCAATGTGGTGTCGTATGCAGAGTCAGATTCAGAGGACGGAGACGTGGAAATGGAAGACACGATACCTCGGAAAAACAGTCCAACCTCCCGGAGAAAGAACAAGGGAGAGGAACAAGGCCCGGATCAAGACCTGGATCAGCAACATGATGGCGAGGAAGACGATGACGATGACAGCGAAACTGAGGACGATGAAGTGCGAGACAATAATGTCGAGATGGAAGTCGAAGAGAAAAATGCTGATGACGAAATCCGTGTCGACGAGGATGAAGATACTGCTGCCATCCATGAAAATGGGAGTGAAACAGGCAAGCAAGAGGGCACATCCCCTGCCCTTGAGCAACAGAAGCACACTGCTACTAGCAAGGAACGGCAAAGCAAGAAAGTCGCGGCGAAGAAAAATATGGCGTCCAAGGAACAGACAGACCCGGCGTCGCGGTCAGGACGGACTATCCGACAGACGAGGAGTACGAGAACATAAGTTACGAGGATGAGCTGACGGCATTTCATCAACGGGACATGTGTTGTTGAGCTTTATGCAGCATTTCTGGGGGAGGGGTTTGGGGTATTGCATTGAGCATGGAGGAAGGGCTGAGCATACCACCATTATAAACGATACAGATGATTGGCTGTATTGGTGCTATGAAAAAGTCTGCGAGTGCTCAGTAAAAGTAATGTAGCAAATGAAGATACCCACCCGCCGGAGACTGGCACTGACTGGCAACGAGACGTGACTTGAGATCAAGCGAGGCTGCGAGGCTACGAGGCTTAGAGACTGTGACGGACCAAACTTCGGCCAAGCTGCCTTTTTCTTGGCGGGGAAATGACGCGAATCATCCTCAGCTTGTCTTTCTTACCTGCAAGAGTCCGCGTCCGGGCGAACGACCATCAAACCCCTTGCTGCGTTATCTTGATCAACCAGGCATTCACAATGGGCGGCCTATTTAAGATGTGTCTGCGTTCCCGTGCTGCCCATCCCTCGCCACAAACGGGCATCTTCACGAATGCCAAAACTAACCCACTGGACTAGCACACACTCTCCCTTGTAGCTCGAAACCCTTTTAGCCTCAGCATCATGCCAGCATTGTCGTCCATCGTTATTGACGCCTCTCCTCAAGACGTCTGGAACGTCCTCGTTGACTTCCCCAGGTGGCCAGAGTGGAACACTTGGTTCCTATCTATTCGTGCCCATTCAACCCCGGTTGAACTAGGCACTCTGGTCACATTTACAAACACCATGTCAGAGACCGCCAAGCCCGGAACTTATATAGCGCGCATCACCACTTGGCAACCCGACAAGACAGAGTTCGCGTGGAAAGGTGGCCCATTGCCAGAGTGGCTGGCGTGGACTCTGAGGGGTTATCATTGGTTTAGGCTCGTGCCACAGGACGGTGGGGAGAAGACGTTGTTCGATCATGGTGAAGACGTGGAAGGGTTGCTGAGTGTGTTGGTTCCAGGCAGTATGGTGAAAGACTTGGTCAAGCAGCTGGACAAGTTCAACGGCGAGTTGAAGCAACGGGTTGAAAAGGGTCCACAAACCAGCGCGACTTGAAGGAGGCAGAGGACGAGACGGGGCGATCAAGCTGCAATGGTAATCAAGTATGGTGAATCTCTATAAGAAAAATGTCTCTACTACTGGAGGCGTGTGGCATTTCCCTGCTGACTGGAACAGATTCGAAGCGAGTCCATTTGTGTTTGATGTACTTGTTACAATGCTTTTCTTACAATGAATGGCACTTCAGGGGCTCAATATTCTTCAGTCAACCTGCTCATCCAGACTGTTTGCATCTCCCTGTACTTTGAAAACCGCCTTGGGCAACTTTGCTCTACATCCTCATGCGTTGTTCTCTTCATTCCGTTTCATCACTCACGACTAAGAATACTGGTGTTTGTCTCGTTGTGCGGGTTTGTTGTTACACAGATGGCTTTGGCTTTCCCTCTCTGGGTTACTTGGTGTTTTCGTTATTGCAGCAAACAGCCTGACGCTGTTGAGCCCAAACAACTGCCCTTGTTCGTTTTACTAACGTATTTTAGATCCAGTCGTTCTCAAGTGAAAATGTCACCTCTTCGCTCTTAGGAACCTCTCCGTCACTCATCCTACTAACATGTCACGATACAATCCGAACTGGGGTCGCCCTAACCGCAACACTCCCAACAACAATGCTGATGAGGCACAACCGCCCTACCGTGCGAACCCAATCTTCAGTCCTGACAACAGCCAGCCAAACAACTCTTCGCCAAATCTTCCTCCAACTGGTCCATCAGTGGCCCCTTTCCAACCGACTCGGCAAGGAGCGCCTCCTGGTTCGAGCGGCAACCGGGCGCTGCCTCAACCAGGTGGTCAGTTCACCCCTCGGCAGGCCAATACCAACTGGAAACCTCCCCCGACTGGTGGCAGAGGGGGACACCCACCATTGTCTCACCGTCCAAGACAGCCACAAACAGGTCACGGCGGTAGGGGTGGTCGGCTGCATGGGGACTCGAAACCTCAAGGGACACGAAATGTCGACATTCCAGGGAAAGAGCTGCTAGCCAACCATTTCGCCATCACACTAGGGACCTATCAACAAGTCTTTTCTTACGAGTTGAGCATCAGTAGACTTCACCCAGAAGCACAGAACGACCAAAGTCGATCCACCGAGACAGAGAATGGCGTCCCTGCTACACAGAAGACCCGCAATATCGCGAGGCAGAAGAAGAGACGACTGGTTTACCTCCTCCTCGAGCAGCTCAAGTTGGAAAAGAGACTTCCGGACCCCATCGCTACTGATTACCTGAAGCTGCTCATCACGCCAAACCAACTGGATGAGGGGACAACCAAGTCACGCGAATTTGATTTCTACGACGAGTTCTCGGTTGGTCCCGACCCAAATTGTGACCGGTACCGTGTAGAGTTTGAAACGCCGAAGCTGATCTCTCTGACCGATCTCTTCGCGCACTATGGCTCTGCACAACCTCAAGTCGCCGGCGCGCAGCTGTCGACTGAAGCTCTCATTGATGCAACCAACGCTCTCAACATCATCTTCAGCTATCTTCCTTACCAGCATTGCTTTTCCAGTCGTCATGACTCTACCCCGTCGATGACTACGGTAAATGGACAGACGTTCTATGGCATCGCTCCTCCACCGCCTCCCCGACATTTAGGACCTTGGATGACAGACACTGGTAAGGTGCTCGACGGGCGAGGTGGCCGCTACAGCATTCCAGGATTCTCGAGGAGCGTCCGAGGCTCGTTCAGTTCGCCGGGGCACGTGGATCTCAACATCTACATCAAGACCGGCTGTTTCTGGCAGCATGGGAGTGTCCAAGACGTGATTGATGCATTCAGACGTCAATACCCTACGGCCGGTCTGTATGCCCTTCAAGACTTCTTGCGCCGGGCTCCGGTCAGGCTGGCGTTCCAGGAACCAGGACTCGATCGGTTCTCTGGCATAAAAGGGCTTGTGGGCAATGATGGACTGTCTACAGCCGATAGGTGCGACATGAGACATCTCAAACAACAGCATTCGGGTGGTCTTGTGAGAGACTACTTCTCAATGAAGCACAGTTGGCAAATGGACGCCAAAGTAAATGTCGTCAAGATCGGGAAAGAGTCACAGAACGGGCACATGACGGTCCCCGCAAACCTCCTTCAGATCCTGCCTGGGCGACTGAAGCCAAGCGAGATCCCCCGATTTTCGACTCGATTCCCAGATGAGAACTACAAAATGATCGTCACAGATGGCCGGCGCACATTTTATTCGACCGACCTTGCCCATGGTGGAGCGGCAGCGTTTCGCTTGTCAATTGATTCCAGAATGGCCAGGGTCCCCGTCACAGTGCTGGCTCGGCCCAGCCTTATGTACAAGATTTCAGAAGACTCGACTCAAGCGAAATGCATAGACGGAGCGCTCATTCACGCTGGTCAATGGAATATCCAAGGTGCCGCTTTTGTGAGGCCAGCTTCTGGGAAGAAGTGGTCATGCGTCGAGCTCACGGCGGAGGGAAGGCCATTGAAATGCTCAACGCAGGGGATTACTCATTTCGTGGACCATCTGACCCATGCGTTGCGGCAGTATGGCATGCAGAGATTTGAATGGTGGCAGTTCAACCCCAACAACATGGGTGCACAACAGTACGCCGACAATGACTTGTTTCCGAAGCAGAAGACAGTCTCAAGTTTCCAGAAGCAATCCACCGCCATCACAAAACTGCTCAAGGATCTCAAAGCCAATGGAGTCCAGCTGGTGGTCCTGCTTATCCCTGTCCATGACCTGGAACTCTACAGTGCTATCAAACGAGCGGGCGACCAGAAGGTTGGCATCGCTACCGTCTGCCATGTGCTCCAGTCTGGCGGCAAGGCACTCTGGCCCAAAAGCATTCTACGTCCTGGCGATCCACAGGGTAGGGTCAACCACGACTTTCTGGCGAATTTGTGCATGAAAATCAACTTGAAAGTGGACGAGACGGCCGTCAATCAAGCCTTGCATGGTAACCCAAAGATGCTGACACCCAAGACGATGATCATCGGCATTGATGTGGCCCATGGAGGTGGACCAAGGAAACACTGCCCCAGCGTTGCGGCCGTGGTCGGCAGCGTCAATGCAGAATTCTCGCAATGGCCGGCGAGTTTGTTGGCGAACCCATGTTCCACGAGAGATGACGAAGAGAAAGAGGCCAACGAGAAGATACTGAATCTGGACCAGGCCGTGTACGAGCGACTTCTGGACTATTACAACCGTAACCACGATCCACGCTCCAAAGGGTCCAAGGACAGCGGCATTCCAGACCAGATCATCGTGTACCGGGACGGCGTGTCCGAGTCGCAGTTCGCAATGTGCAAGGACTACGAGTACGAGAAGATCGGGGCCGCCTTGAGCCAGCTTTTCCAACAAAAGGGTCTGCCTGTCGAGCTCCTGCCCAAAGTCACCCTCATCTGTGCCATCAAACGCCACCACACTCGTCTCTTCCCGAATCCCGACGTTGGCTCGCAAGACCGAAGCCTCGTGCTGAACCAGCAGCAGAAGAACGGCAGCGTCAACAACAACCCCGTCCCGGGCTGTGTGGTGATGGACCGGATCACGTACGGACAGGGCAACGACTTTTTCTTGGTCGGGCAGAAGGCCATCCAGGGCACGGCCATCCCGGTGCATTACAATGTGTTGCGGAATCCGCGCAACTACGACATGCAGGATATCGCCAGGATGGTGAGTTTTTGATTTGTCTCTGTATTCTAAACCCACATCCCCCTTTGACTATACCGTTCCCTCTTCTCCCTTACTGTCTCTCCGCGTGGGCCGCCCTCACTGGCTAATACTTGACCAGACATACCATCTCTGCTATCTCTTCGGCCGCTCGCGGACTTCCGTCGGACCATGCAACCCCGTCTACTACGCCGACCTGGTCGCCGACCGCGCGCGGTGTTTCGTGCGCCAATTCTACAACCCGCCACGAGACCACGACCAGGATCAGCCGATCCGGCCGTTTGACGAGAGCGAACTGGGCCAGTTCAACGACTGCCTCCAACTGCATCCGGACATTGCGCGACACATGTTTTACATCTGAGCGGGAACAGCGGTTTTTCTCTTCGTTGGGGGTTTGTGGAACGCTGGTTGACTTGACGTGGGCCTGTCAGCACGTGTAGGAGGAGACACACTCGAAGGAGGGTTCTCGTGCCTGGCAATTTTTTTTGCTTTCTTTCTTCAAGTCAGTCTCTAGACCAAACTCTTTTGTGGGACTCGGCAATGTTCTTATCGTCCAGATTCTATCTGCTCTTCGACACTGTGATGTCTTTTTTTTTTTTTTCAAAGGAAAACAAGAGAGAGGCAGCTCGGGTCGGGAGTTGTGGTTCGTTCTTCAATGTGTGTGCTCGGGAATGGGCAATGTGCTGGGTCAAGGCACGACAGGGTAGGCTAAGGCTGAACAGATGTTAGATTTTTGACGGATATTAGATGCTACAGACACAGACACAGGCACAGGCACAGGCGCAGCATGCACGGAGGAGACGATTATCTCTCTTTTCAACACCTTCTGATAAATTAATTAATTTCCCTATCCCTATCCCTCCCTGTCTTATGCGTTCGATATCCAATATCTCTCTGGTTCCTCTCTCACCTTCACAAATGCACTTTTTTTCCCCCCCACCGACCCCATTATTTCTTCTCGTTAAAATAGCTAAGGGGTCATTTGCTGGGTTGTTCGCCCTTGACGCCATCATCGATTCCGTTGACATTGTATCGAATTTCATGGCTGAAGGAATCCATCGCTAGCTTTTAGGAGCATATTGTGGAGCAATCCCCCAGAGAGGTCTGTGGGGAGAAAAGTGATATATAGAGTGATCTATGTAGGTAGTTAGGTAGGTAGGTAGGTAAATAGGTTGGTTGGTGGTAGCCAAGCTAAAACTCAAAAACGTCCTCGCCGACGCGTTCCCTGACGGTCCTGACCCAATCCCTCACGGCGCCCTCGACCTCTTCGTCGTCGTCCTCAAGCATCTCGTTGACGTAGACCATGGTCTCGCCGGCGCCGCCGACCGCGACTCCACCACCCCCACCAACCTCGGTCGCGGCGGTGCTCGACTGGCCCAGCACGACGTTCTGGAGCCACTCGTCGCCGACCTCCGAGGATTCGGTCAGCGTCATGTGCGTGCGGATGCTGGCGAGGCGCACGGCCGCCGAGGGGCTGCGCCGGAGCTGGCAGAGCAGGTGGTTCAGGACGTGGTGGTGCGGAGGCACGTCTTGCACGGCGGTCGCGAGGGCCACGATGCATGGGATCACCGTGTCGAAGATCATGCCCCGCAAAGACGAGGACGACTTAGCTTTACCCTTGCTCTTGGGCTTAGTGTTGCCTACAGGTGTGGATTTGGATCGGGATTTGGGAGACGAGGCAAGGCCCAATTGCCCAACGAGAAGATTGGCCAGAGGTTGGAAATGTGAGGGCGAAGTAAAGAATCCATCTGCATCGTGGGTCGCGATCGTCGTCAATAGCGTTATGGTCGACTTGTACAGTTGCAGGCCAGTGTCTTCTGACAGGTCAATGTGCAGGGAGGGTTTCGTCTCAGAATTTTGTTCTGCGGCATTCAACTTCGTTCCACGCACCGGCAACGAGGCACCGTCGATGGCCGACTGCAAGACATCGTTCACGGATGGGAGGAGGTAGCTCGCGTAGCTCGTCACGATGCTCTTCAGGGTCGCGAAGAAATGCGTGGCAAAGAGGTAGAAGCTTGCTTGTCTGGCCAGCCGTGCCATATCCTCCTGCAAGATGCCTTCGGCAGAAGTGGAAGTCCCAGAATTCTTTCGGGTCGCCCAGTTAACCCATCCCTCAAAGATGGGTCGGAATGTAGTGTCGTTGAGTTTGTAAATGAACACGATGCCCAACTCGTGAAGTCTCCTTTCCACATCCTCAATGTCCGACAAGGCGACAGTTTCGGCATGGGCTTGTTTGTCAGCATTGTCTCTCTCTTGGATGAGCCGTCGCAGATCCAGGACGTCCAGGATGAAAGCCGATATCTCATCGGCAGCACCCACGACGGCAGATTTCGAATTGCGCTCAATTGCTTGAGAAAGCATGTCAAGGAATTCAGTGATCGCTTCTCCATCGACCTTCTCGCCGGATGCCACCGCCAGTTTCCAAGCCTGACTCAAGCTGTTTACGAGCGTCTTCAAGTCCAATCGCTGTGCCATGAGGCTCAGCGTCTCAAGTCGAGCCTCCTTGCGTGAGACCTCGTCCGGCTCTGCGAGGCACGAGCGATAGGATAGACTGATAATCTCAGTAATGCTTTCGTCACTGATAATAAAGGGAGTGTGCGTGATGCACGAAGAAAGCAACGTGAAGCAAGCGTCGTGCAGTTCCGCTCGGCCTTCGCTGGTGTTGCTTTCACCTTGTCGAGTTAAGAACGACTCCAACAGACGCAAGACTTTGGGAAGGGCTTGTACCACTATCGGGACACTTCCTTCCTTAAGCACCTCCGTCGTGCTGGCAAGACAGAGTAGAGACATGATCCTTGTCCTTTCATTGTGGGAATCTAGGCCGAATTCGCTTTCAATCAGGGCGGTAGAGGCGCTGATGACCTCTTCTGGGTTCTTGCGTCCGTATGCCTCAGTTATGCGATCAACACACGCAATCGCTGCATGCCTGAGTGCCTCATCGTCCGTGCTGCGGATAGTGTGCTGTAGAGTTGGGAGAAATGCAATGGCTTGCGTTTGCGTCTTGGTATCCCTTGAGCTCGGAGCAGTATGTTGGAGCTGTGTCGCAAGAACTCTAAGCGCCAGAGGCTGGAGCTCCTGCTGACCTTCTTCGGATTGTGCCATGTCCTGTAGTAGATTGGGCATGATCTTGAGAAGGTCGGCGAGGGAAGGTAGTTCAAGGAGCGAGCTCAAACACTTCCTCGTCGATGGGGTCAGACTGCCGTGGCTGGACTTCTGGGATTTGAGCATACTAAGGACGCGCGTCATACAGACACCGAACTCAACCCAGAAGGTTTCATTTCCGGCTTCGTCAGATTTCGAAAGTATCTTTACCTGCGCTTTGAGGGTCTTGGACTGGAGGAGTTTCGAAGCCACTTCTAGTAAGGTTAATGCTTCTTGCTCCTTCTTCTCATCCGAGCTCATTCTGCTGATGTCTAGCAAGGGAACGGCATCGTGAGGATCCTCGGAGAAAATATCAACACTCAACTCGACAAGCTTTCTAAAGGTCAACAGCTGAGTTGATGCCGAAAGGTCTGCCATCAAGCTTGCAAAGAACGAGGACATATCTTCCGCATGTCGCCTCGATGCGAGAAGAGCTATGACCGCAAACGCAAAGTCATCAGCACCAAGCCTGCTGAGAAGCCGCTGGTAGAATGCGGCCCTTCGGTATTGAGGGACGTGGTCGTATGCTGTGACGAGGCTGGAAAGCAGGCTTGAAGTCGAATGGACAAGCTTTTTGGCATCCTGCTTTTTCAAAGTGGCAACCAAAGGAGGGATTATTTCGTCAATGGTTCGATTGGTAACGTAGATTGAGCGCTCATCATCCTTTGACAGTATGCTTTTACCCATGAATGTGAAGATGGGCATAATGCTATGCAATATCCGATCTGGAGCCAAAGAAGCCAGGGCGGCCGAGAGAAGGAGAGCAGTGCTTTGGACCTGTGGGTTTTCTGACGATCGAACACAATCCGTGACCAAGTCGGTACGAATAATAGAGAAGTCGATGGTTGACCTTGGAGACTTTCGTGCGTTGTCGATGATTGCCAATATGCTGCTGAGACACAGGTTGAGAAGGTATGGAGATTCAGATGTGCCCTTGTCCTTGAGTCGTCTGAGGATTATCAATACCTCGAACAAGCCTCCGAGCAGTTGTAGATGTCCTTGTGGTTTGGAATCTTCCACAAGCTCCAGCGCAAGAGTCAATCTCGCCTCACTGATATCCAGTTCGAATGCCAGATCCTTCGGTATGCTTTCACGCCCATGGCTGACACGACGTCTTTTCCTGGGCGGGACATCTGTTTGCATCTCTGCAAGGCCGGAAAATGAGCGGTCTAGCATTGCAGCAAGAATCTCCGTAGAAAGGTTGATTGCGTGCAAAACATGACGACTTCCAGCAGCTTGGGCCGAGTTTTTGGAGAAACACATATCAAATAGGCGTAGGGCAGCAGAGATTTGTGATTCATGATGCATATCCTTCCAGATGCCAGTAATTCTGTCAAAAAAAGCATTGACCAGAGCAGCACGCGGCTGGAGTCTATCTTCGATAAGCATCGAGAGAATGTGCTCCACGGCGTCCTTGTCTCGTGCATTCACGAGTCGAACCACCACAGCATCTATTTGGTCCAAAGAAAGACTCTCTGATGACGCGGCATTTTCGGCTTCTTCTTGATTCAGCGATGCCCAGGTTTCGAGGATAGGCGACAGAATCTTGCTGGTGCTTAAGCTACCCACTTTGTGGACGTCGACCAGGAGCTCGAGAATGCCGATCTTGACTCGCAGTAAAGAACATTCCAGAGCACAGCCGGCCAACAAATCGTAGAGCGCTTGCTTCGTGCTCTTTTTGAGTTCAATATCGCCAGCCTTGGACGAGGGCGTTCGGTCATTCCCAGTAAAGGTTGTCTGAAGCATTCTCCGTATGTAAGTAGGATCCAGGACAAATTCTTCGAGATAAGGCAAGTAGACTTGGCCCAGGATCTTCACTGCTTGCGCAGATTGCAGGGGTTTGACGTTCCGCATGCCAAGGTCATCGTACACCGTTTGGGCGGTGATTTGCTCACCGTTCCCTTCTTTTGAAGCAGCCTCGTGAACAGCTGCCATACAACCGACGGCTGCTCGTCGCACAAGTTGGCTGTTGTCAGAAAGAAGCACGGTAATGTAGGGAATCAGAGCTTGTAAAGGCCCCAGTGATTCCGCTTTGATAATTCCCGAGAGAAGCCGAAGCGCAGCATTGCGTTGAGGGGTGGCAAAGGCGCCCAGTGCCATTCTCAATAGGAATGTAAAATGTAGATTGGCGGGCTTCCCTTCGTGCTTGTTCCAGAGCGGAAGTTGCTCAAATCGTTCCAAAAGCTGACTATTCTTGTGGCATAGCGCGAATGTTCGAGTAAGCTGGTGAAACAGAGGAGAGCGATTATTCCCAGAAGCGAGGAACGACGACTCGGTAGTGTGAGGGGGAAGGGATACAAGCATGGCTTCGGCTTCCTCCGAATTCTGTAATGATTCATCTTCGAGATTGTCAAGTTCCATAGGTGTGTCTTCAAGGAGTGGTTGCCGAGAGCTTTCAATTGTTTGCTGGAGAAGACCTTCCACCTCCGTCTGGGTACAGCCAGCCAAAGACATCGCATGAGAGAATGACGGCGAGAATTTTGAAGAGCCAGCCAGCGTCTGAAGCAAATACATCAACCTTGTCGATTCTGCGGAAAGGGTGGAATCTGTTGAGAAAAGCTTTCGAAGCAGCGGTGCAAGGAGCCGACTTTTTGTTGCCGATGCGCAGTGGTCCTCGGCGACGTGAAATATGCATTCGACAATGCGCATTCTTTTGTCGATATTCTTGGGCTTCAACGCGAACGTCGCAGAGCTGATCAGAGCCTCGAACAAGGACGCCAAGGGCACCACTTTGAGTAGATCAGACAGTCGTCGCCCTATGTCGTCGGTGTTGATGAATATGTCAAGCACATTTCTGGGAACTCTCATGTCGGTCTTTTTGGTGACCAGAATAGCCAAACATGCCAAAGCCGACCTAGAGTCGGATGTCTCTTCGGCAATAAAGGGGGCGATCGACATCATCAAAGAGTCGATGACCTGGTCCCCGAGATCCGCACCGCCTGCTAGCACGAGAACAATGGTGAAACATGTGACTGTAAATTCTGGACAGTCTTTGATTTCAAACCCTTCACTGAGCAGTGGTAAAATCTTCAACAGCACATCCTCTGTCCGCTGTTTCTGCACTTCTTTTCTTCCATTCCTGACCTGACTCAGTCTTCCAGTTACCGCCTCGACAACGACGCTGCCCCAAAAGCGTAGTAGTGACGAGTGGGCTACACCTTCCTGGCATGCATGCAGGACGTAGTCGTTGAAAAGGGAGAAAAAGGCGTCGTTGTGAGTGGCGCTGTATATGACCACTCGTCGAGGAACACTGGCAGCTTCTTTATGGTAGGGCGCCAGGAATTTCCACCCACTGACAAATCTGTCTGATGGGACGATTCTCAAGATATTCTCGAATAAAGGTGTTTCGTGGTACGGTAAAAATGTGGCCAGTAACACATCCGTATTGTAGACATGAACCCGAAATCTTCGCACGAGCCACTCCACTGCTTTCAGGCCGGGTCGGAGCAACACCTTGGATCCAAGGAGAGTAAGACATCGATCTATCACGAGCCCCAACGCTTCATTTTGTGTCTTGTTCAGCAGCTCTCGGTCCTGCGTTTTGGACTGAGGGCTGTAGAGGTTTTGTTCGAATTCATGCAGTCTTGTATCCAGTAAACACAGCTCTCGAAAGCCTTCCACACATACGTGATATATTGTCTCCCAGTCTTGCTTGACGGCGACACTGCGGTCGAAAATGAGGGATTCGGCGTGTGCACCTCGTCGGGCGCGCAGATCGAGTTCGCTCGTAGAATTTGCGGCGATAGTGCGCAGCTGCGCGACGAAGGTGGACGTCATTGCGGCTGTCGTAGAAGGAGGGCAGAGTGATTCAAAGTTGTTTCCATAGGCGAGAATTTAGAGCAGCGAGCTCCAAGGATCCCCTCAGTGTTATCTCAGGTTGGTCGTTGAAATCTTCACTGTCAATCAAGTGGTGGCATGCGACAAACCAAAAAAAAGTTTTGGAGACACCCGGACATTGCGGGGATAAGAACCGTGCCAAGCAAATTTAAGATCTTCAGCCTCGAGCCCTGCAGACGAGGCTCTGTCTTCATGTACCATACATATACAAGTGCAAAAGACTACGGCAACGTATCTGAAATGTCAAGGCGCACCCGCATACCTCGGTCTAGCATGGTTTGATACACCTGTCTGAGTCTCGCGTCTCCAATCGCGTCTCTCAATATTGGAAGTGTAAATCCCAGCATGCATAGTCCTTTCGACCACGGACATGCTTGTAGCGATGCATAAAAGGATTGCGTTGCCATTGCTGCAGATATGTGGGCTTTCTCTTCGGGTCTCCTTGATGTTTTTCTCCCTAGGTTTGAATGACCATGGATTCCAATTAGTGAGGTTTCCCACTGAACATACGTGTACCATATTTCCACACTGTCATGCCCAGGAGACCCGGGTTGCGTCACTCGTTTGAAAGCTGAGCGAATGCTGTGATCAGTGCTTCCGCTGTACGATGGTCTGTTGAGCTCCAGCATCAACTCAAGCACGCATCGAACGATACTTTTTCCGGTTTGTACATCGTTGGCCCCCTCTTCTTTGGGGTCTAGCTGCCGCAACCGCTCAAACAATCCGGCCTTCTGAAGGAAATAATGATGGAGAAGTAAGAGGTTGAGGTTGTCGGGAAACATTTCTGTTGAGTCTTTGAGAATGGGCACGAGTCCTCGCGGTTTGAAGCTCCTTTCAAGGGTCACAGAATGGGCGTAAATGAAGCGAGCCCGCTGCTCGTGAATGGCTTCAAGCACGGCAGAAGATATTGTCGACGAGCCAGTGAAAGAGACTAAAGATGCATGGTATGTCTGTAGGGCTATGTCAAGGGACAGATCAGCATTGAGATACCTATGCAATATTAGAACGTCGATTAGTGTCGGTAATTGCTCTGCTCGATTCTGGGAGCAACTCTGCTCGATGTGCATTTTGATATAATGGTCGACCTTTATCCGCACTGTAGTAGATGGTTCAGTAGTCTCCTCGCTTTCTGTTCGGAGCTGAGCCAAGTTAACCTGTGCCTCTGTTATGCGATTTAAAAGGGCCCTAGCCTTCTGAAATTGTCTTCGGCGCATGTACGAGTATGCCCAGTCACGCCACAGAAGGAATGAGTCAAGCTGTTCTTTTTGGCCGAGCGAATGTCGCATCGACAACGCGGTTGACCAAACCTTTTCAGCACCTTCAAAATTGTCCAGCCGGCACTCGAGTAGCGCGTATATATTGTACAGTTTGAGACTGTCAGCCTTGCGCTTGAGAAATGTCCTCGTCTGTTTCTTGGCGGATTTCAAGTCTACTCCAGCCTCCAATGCAATCGCATATTCCATATGCAGATCACTCGATTCTTCGTCAACTGCCAGTTCCGTAAGCTGAGAAATGGCTCGGCGAACAAAGCTGAAAGCCGAATCGACAAGTCTTGCAGGGCTAGAAAGTGAAACGCCGTGTGTCCGGGAGTTCACTTGCTGAGACGCCAGGAAGACTTCTTGGAAGCGCAACTGGAACCCAAAGCTGCTGTTTGCAGGGCTGTCAGATTCCACAGAGATGCCGGGGAGAGGTAAGTGGCTATGAATGAAAGGGTCCCGTTCCCAGACTCTGGACTCAGGCAGTGACGATAGTGGCGAAAGGCCACTGAACAGGAAGAATGCATCTCGCAGAAGCCACGAGCCTTTCACGGTGGTCGTGGAGAAGAGGAAGTCTTTGACATCCGAAAAGAGGAGAACGCGATAAGGATCATCATCGTTGACCTCGTCTAGAGCTCTTGCAGGCAGCCCTGCGGTTCTTTCAAGCTCAGTTTCGGCAGTTGCCCAGGCCTCAAAATCCATGTCCCGCACCTGGAAATCTTTGTCGCTTCTCGCCTCAACCTCACCGTTTGCATTCGACCGCCACCCCGCAGAACCTTCCTCCCCGATTCGCGCAACCTCGCTTGCCCAGAATCCCTCAAAGGATGGTATGAGTTCAGTGGTAGGGCTAATATGGGGACGAAAGTAATTGAATTCGAGGAGGGCCTGCCAAATCCCGACCGCGCGTTCCGTAAACCCAGAGTGCCACAGAAACAAGGTCAGGCGGAGAAGGACGTATATGGAACTAGCGTCTCTCGAGTCAGATGACTCGTTTCCTGCTTTTTGAAGGCATTGCTTGTAGATGCCCAAACAGGTCTCAAAACTGAATTTGACGGAATTTGTCTGGACAAAGTTCAGATAAAGCCGCCATAGGTCAAACGAGGCCTCGTCACCAAGGAAGGTTCGCCACCTAGACGCCTGTTTATCTGCATCCCAAATGGCCTTCCCTTCTTGCATGAGACCCAGGATCAGAGTATCCCGACCTTCGCGGCCTTTGACGCGTGACAATGCTTGCTCGTACAGCGATATTTTGAGATCGACCACCGTTCTTGACGCGGGAGTGGCATAGCTGCGGGAACTGTGCGCATCGCCAAATAGAACGGGCTGATACTCGATCAAAGCAATCCATGCCGACACGTCCTCGGGTCGAGTTTCCGTGGCTCTCAAGAGTTCGATATGGCGCTGATGGGCAGGATCCCTCTTGAACTCCTCGAAAGCGTCCTTGGAGGGTGAAAGTGCTTCACTGTCTAGGTCTGACTCACTGCTCTCGTCCTCTTGCAAAGGGACATGTTCCAGTTCCGCCCACATCCGTCTCCTCTTCCTCGGATGCCCACTATCGAAGCTCAGAAAGTCCTTGCGTAGATCTGATTCGCTGCTCACTCCGGATGGAACGTTCTCCGCCGCATCATCTTCGGGAAGGTCCTCGAGTAGAGACTGTCTGCGGGACCTTCGTGTGGAATCAATATCGATATTTTCCACATCGAGGCGTGTATCTGAACGTGAAACTATTCGATAGTTCGGACCCAACCCGAGTAAGCCACCTTGACCGGCTGGTCGATAGCGCGGAATGGCATGCCGATCCAATGACCCATAAGTCAAGTTTTGCCGATCCCCTTTGCAGTCTTCCACGAACAAAGAGGATTCGTAGACTTCTGGACTATGAGAATGGAGTCCCATAGTCTGCTCTCGACCGTCGAGACGGATCAAAGGGCGGGATATGCCGCGAGGAATTCTCCGGTATTGAGAGAGGGGGTGGTGTGAGGAAGACATCATGCGCACAGAGAAACATAAGGTGAGGGAGAAAAGTCCATCACAGTTGAATAGTTGGTCAATGCCAAGCACGAGAATTGCTTGGCTACCGCACGTCACGTGGAGAGGACTAGGGTCGGCGCAGGGCGCAGGGACGAGTACGCGGTACGAGGATCTTGATCCAAAAAGAGTCTCAGCTTTTGTGATGGTTAATCGTGCATTTCGCACTGCTGACTCGAAAGAAGACGGTACCAAGGCACCAATGGCACCAGGTGGGATTCTACCGAAAGAGGATTTTGGGGCTTTCAAGGGTATTCCCAGCCTTCCGAGCAAGTGGGCATGGTGGGCTGCCACAAGCATTGGTCTCGGCTATCGAGGGGCAGCTGGGGCAGGTGGGCAGCCAGTATTCCAACCACCCAACCACCCACCCATACACTAAGGTTCATGCCTAAAGCCCGCCAATCCCGTAGGGCAAGAGTTGCCTTTGGGGGGTCTAGTGTACGTCACTGCGCCCTCTAAGAATGCTTCTGTTGGCCCGGATGGCTTCCCCCCCGTACCCTACCTGGGTCCCTCAGGTCCCTTTACGATCAATTGCGTTCTCAATTATTATCGATGAAATGCTATTCCGGATACAGCGAGTCTTGCTATACCTCGACCTTGTGCCAGATCCATTTTATATCTTGCCTCAGCCGTCTTGTCATCTGGGACTTTGCGATTGCGGCTCACCGTCTTACCTATTGTCAGGACACACCTCTCCCCCTTTATGGAACATGTACCCCGGTACTTGCCACTAGTCCTATGCTTTCGAAAAAATTCCTGGCGCATTTTCCCATTGACCCTCACACTCGCCACTACGTATCCCTCACGCGCTCCGCAAGACGTGTTCCACAATGGACATTGCGACCCCAAAGAGACCGAATCCTTCTGCCTTCGATGACCATGGCCCCCCGTCGAAGAGACTCAAGACGCTCCCCGAAGAGCCTGCGCAATACAGCGATGCGGTCCGTAAAAAGCTGGCATCGACGTCTCGAACAGGGCAGGCCTGCGACCGGTGTAAAGAGAGGAAGATGAAATGTGACACAGACCCAGTGGCATGTCAGCCTTGTCGTCAGAAGGGTTTGCGGTGCTACACCACTGATCGTGTCACGGGGCAAGCACGAGAAAGAGGAGAGTCGCATCGCGCCGAGAATGAGCTGCTGTTTTTGAGGGAACAGCTGGCCGCCTACCAGCGCAGATATGGCTCCCTGCAGCGGTCTGACTCCAGTGGCATCGCGCCTATTGTCACTCCCAGGAGTTCAATCTCTCAATCTACAGCGCATTCTGTATCGCCTACGTCATCCAGACTTGATGCGAAATACATTGGCTGGCCTGCGCCAGATCACTCCGAGGCTCTATACTCTGGTCCAGTCAAGGGTACTGTGGTGGACATTATGGATGGTGTCGTCGACATCGCAGACTGGGAATGTGAAATGATGGAAGACTATGCCACTGAGATTACGGGCAAATTCAACCTCTCGAGGACGTCAATCATCAATACCATGTGTGGACTTCAACGTGTGGAGGACCCAAAACTACCTCCGAAGGAAGAAGCTCTTCGTGATGCCAATCATTTTCTGGTCATCATGTCACAATACGTTCCGATCGTCCACCGACCCAGCTTCATGGACCTCGTCAACAGATTCTATGATCAGCCGGATTCCTTGACTGTTGCTGAGCGGCTCCAGGTTCTGATTGTCTTTGCCATAATTGCCCATCAAACGGCGGTGAGAAACCATCTCCATTCTGCTGAGAAATTCGACGATTCCCATCGTTATCTACACTGCGCCCTGGGTGATTACCGTGAACTACTCCAGGACAGGTCCCTTGCATCTATGCAGGCAATGGCGCTGCTCATCGTCCACTTTCGGAACCTCCCAAAACCTGGTATATCTTGGACCTATTGCCACCAAGTGCTAGTTCGCGCTATCGAACTGGAATACCATCGCGATCCGGATAAGATCCGACTCCCGGACGGCGAAAACGATCCACTGTCAAAGGAGCTCCGAAAAAGAGTCTTTCATTCAATACTAGGTGTCTGTGTGACGACAGGTTGCCGTGTTGGGTTACCGGCACCGTGGCAATTCCAGCATATCGACATCCCTTTACCAAGGCCCATCAAAGACTCCGAGATATCCAAGACCGGATTTGCTTCGGAGTTGTCAGGTCAATGCGAGTTCTGGCCTTGTCTACACCTGGCAAAATTACTTCCCCTTCTCACCGAATTACACAACAACATCATAGCCGTCAGGAGACCTGCAGAAGAATACCTTCAAACCGTGGAAACGCTCAACACGAAAATAGTCGCGTGGCGGCAGGATTGGGACGAGTCAACCAAAAACGAGCCAAAGCATGTCAATCTAAGTGTCGCGACCCTACTATTCGAGACTTGGGCTGCCGAGTATCAGCTGAACTTACATCATCCAGTATGCTGCACGAGTGACGATCCTGAGGTGATGGAACGACATCTGGACATCTGCCACAAATCCGCCAAGCGCCTCTTGCAAAGCTTTCACCGATTGTCGAGCAGGTACAAAGGCGTGGACTTCACTTGGCATTCCACGCTGGCATATGCGACTGGATTTGGCATCACCCTGTATGTCTACAACAGGAAAAAGGGGTCGGTTACCGCTGAGCAATTCGAGGCAATGCGGAATGAGCTAAAAGGCTGGACATCGTTGATGGCGTATGCAGACCTTGTCCTGAGTAAGTTTATGCTGTCTCTGACAAGTCTGTCTCACTAACTTTGTATATAGGAACCGGCAACCACTTGCAGAGACAATTTCAGCCTCGAGTGCAAGCTCTTGAAGATGAATGCCGAAGGATTTTGCTCGAGCAACCTCCGAAAGGTCATAATTCTCGCAGTCCAATAAGCCCAGTCAACCATTCCATCGTGGGAGGCACCGTGAAAGTCGAGCAGGCAAATGCGCTCCCGTTCCAAGAACATCCCAGCCCAAATGCGGCGATGCACAGGAGCAATCCTCCGCAACCAATGTTCATGCCTCAAGGAATTCCCCAAAACCACCCAACCTCTCCCTTGGCTCATCAACAGACTCAGCGGCAATGGACTGACACATTCTCTTTCCTGCCGCAGCCTCCAACGGCAGGGCATGCGCCCGAGCAAGGGCCAGGTGTCACATCGCCCATATTTACAAGTTTTGCGCCCTCTCCGATTACTGGACTCTCCACGTCTGCGTCCATGCCGGCCATTCCCACATCTTTGGCATCCCTGCTTAATGATTCGGGAAATCTTTATATGCATTTCTCTCCACCGCATCATCATCATCATCACAACAGTCTTGGGGTAGGGGTTGGCGGAGGGGGTGATTCACAGATGCACTACTCACCAGACCATTACTTTGACGGCCCAGGACTGGGCTGGCCGCTGATTACTATGCCACCAAGTCAACAGTCATGATGGACACAATATAACTAGTCTGTCTGGTCGAGTCGTCTCATCCCGCAGACAAGAGTCTTACTTCAAGTCGACCAGACGGAGTAGTCCTTCAGCATCTACCACCAATAGAGCTTTCCAATCATGCGCCAAACTTATCTCATGGCTGCCAGCATTATTGAGAAATAGAATCTGTGCCAATGGTCATATTTTCTGAAGATTTGAGCCGCTTGTTAAGAGAAGACCAGAGGTGGTAATGCTAACCCTATCACCTTCGGGGTTCTCCACTGAAAGCCTGTCGATCCTAAGGTTTCCTGTCTCTGGGACATCCTTACATAGGCGCTTCCGAGAGCCGAAGCATTGGCCTGCAGCAAATACCCTGTTGGAAGCCTATCAATGGCTGAACCAGCCTTGTCCACTAGCCAGAGACAGTATAGGAAGCTTAGATGTGATCTTTGTCAGCGCGTACCTCAAAGTTCAATCTCCGGTTCTAGACACAAAGACGGACAGTGATGTGGCTATTCGCGGAGAGGTCTTAATACATTGTGCTGCCTAATGATCCCTGTCCTTGTGAGACTCACCATCGGTAAAGGCGTGCCTGTACTACCCCCTCGTCGACACTTGGTATACGGGCAAGTTCACAGCCGCCTGAACCAAGGACCAACCGGATTATTGGAAGCTCAGCTAAGCTCCGGCAACATCACACCATTGTGCAAGGCAGATCACTAGCTAACGGACCAGCCGAAGTTGAGCTGAACCGCATACAGCTCGTGCGCGGCCTTATATACGACGAATTTTCCTTGGAATTGCGGGGCGTCCTTATAGATGAGAATTGTCTTCGTCTTGCATCTGACTTCCGCCTCCTGGTGGTTGAGGTCTGCCCTCTGTGCTGTGAGCAACCGATGATCCAATGACTGAGTTTCTGCTGCCAGTATGTTGCTCGCTCTCCCTTCAAACATCAAGTTCTTGCCCCCATCCAAGCGAGACAGACCTGTTCGGGAACAAGAGCTCGAGGGAGCTGAGATAAAAGCACACGCTGCCCGAATTTCGCATCAGAAAAGAAAATGGGAAAAATTGCAACAGCAACTCCTCCAAAAAGAAGAGGTACATGAATATAATCCATCTCGTGTTAATAATGGGCAACGGCCTAGCCATCGAGTCCAACCAAAGTACCACGAAATCGTCTTCCTCCTGGAAGGATCATCCGACCCGTTCAATGCGTGCCCGGTCAAAATCACACCCGAAGTCAACCGGATCATCACATACGCAAGGGATGTCATGCTTCCAAATATCTTCAGTCCCCCGTTTTTCCGACGACTTACGGTGGGCGGGCCCAAGACGGTCAACTATGAGAATTCTAATAGGGTCATTGGAGGATCCAGCTTCCTTCACAGCATGAAGAGATTCCGAGACATGAACGAGGGTGCTGCTCTTGCATGGCTGTGCGGCCATATCCCTAACATAGTGCGGCTCAATTCGAGTCAAACCATGCAGCAACTTACGACGGCGAGGCTGAAAATGCGCGCCAAAAGTCTCAGATTGCTGCGCGAAGGGCTCACCGACCACAGACAAACCTCAGTCGAGTCGTTGACTGCACTAAGATTACACATTCGCTGTTTGTTCGAGACGGAGTGTATGGCGGGGGATACGCTGGCAGCCAAGGCCCATGTGGATTTTCTTTTGCGTCTCCCCGATCCTCTGACCGACGAGATGGAGCGTGTTCAGCACACGCTGGTCATGATGTTTGATGCCACCGAATTGGCATGCAAGAAGCTGGAGAGGACGGTTTTGCCCTTTGGAGAGTGGACTGCGAAAGCACACGCGAGGCTATGGGCACTTGCTTGTCCTTACCTCCCGATCCCTCCGATTGGTATTCACAACGCTCATCCCTGCGTGGACATTCCCGACCACCGTGAAGCCATGGTACGACTGAGATATTGCTTGTGGATCGCCGAGTCTCCGTTGCCATTCAAAACTTCTCAAGACAGGCTCAAGGCCGACATGATCTTTGCGTGGATTGCGACCAAGACTTTTCACGACCTGGGAAACCTAATGAATTTATACGTGGATATAATGGAGGAGAAGTTCATCTTCCAGTCGGAAGGCCAACGGCTGACGCAGGCGTGTATGGTTCTCACGCTGGTCTATGAGAGCCGCAAACGGGTGCACGAAGCGACGATAGAGGATGGCGCCGATATACGCGAAGCTTCCTATGTCATTATGCCTCGACTGGCGCGTGACATGGCAACGGCGATGGAGATGCTCAGTCCAGCCGAGGTGGTCCACTATCAAGAAGCATATTTGTGGATGCTGTATGCTGGTGCCTTGTTTGAGCAACGCCAGAACAGCAAGACGCGCCGTGCCAATCCAAAGGTCAAAGTCGAGACCACAGAGGAACCTTGGTTTATAACGACGCTGGTCAAGCACGCAGACCAGATGCGGGTCACAACTTGGGAACAAGCCAAAGCCGTCCTCGGGCGATTTGTGTATGATCCGCACTTGGAGCCAGACGGACACGAGTGGTTCGAGGGAGCTTTGCGTGAGCAAGAGCTTATCAAGAGCGAAGACGACACCCAACAACAAGAAGAACAAGCAGAGATAGTTATACGCTGAGAACGTCCTGCGTTAAACCGTTCTGCAGCTATGGATAGGCTTTGTGCCGTGGTCCATATATTTATGGAAAGGTGTGTACCGAGTATGTGCACGGGCGAGGTCTGGTGCAGGTTATCTCATAGTCAATACCAGACGATGATGATACATATCTATTACTGTTACCTTTAACGATATCAGCCGCACTACTGTCAATTCCACACTTATATTCGAACACCAGACTTGATGATAACAGAGAACACAGTGTTGACGAACGTGACTGACTGACAGTGACATCTGTGTTGGAGGAAGCGATAGTATAATAAATAATATACCAAGCAGTTGCATTATGGATTCAACCTGAATAAGAAGATTGCCCATGTCATCTTGTAGGATGTAAAAAGATTACATCATTCCTCTCTCTTGTATAAGAAGCCATCATCTTTCACCTACTCAGCTAAAAAAAAACCCTCTCCCAAGCCCCAAAAAAAATATGGTTTGATGAGGGTGGGACTCGAACCCACGAGGGATTTAACCCACAAGTACTCCGATCGTACCATTTTCGAAGCGTGAGCTCCAGGTGTACCTGAAACCTTTGGGCGGGGTTAGTATTGTACCTCGCTAATGTGATGGTGATTCTTCAGGATTCAACTCACTTGCGCCATAACCACTCGGCCTGAGGGAGATTTGTTAGCCTCCCAAGTTCTGTAATTCTGAAGGATAAGGTGAAATTGCCACGTACCACCTCACCAGCACATTTTGAGGCAGATTTTGCGGGATGAATTATATAATTTCTTGATGTTATGGGTGGGGAGAGGGATGGAGGGGCAAGGGGCGCACAGGGTTACGTTCTGTGTGGTGAATAAGGCGAGTGATGGTATGGAGGGAGGGATGAGATCCCTGCATGGTGTGGATAGGTAGGGAGAAACATGGTGGGGGTTGATTACATCAGGCCTCGGCTTGTGCTCGACTCGTCGACTGTCCAGAGCCCTGAATGTCCTGAGTCAATCTAGGGACAATCAAGTCAAGAACGAGTTTCTCCCTACCCGGATCGCTGGTACCCGTCGGCTCTGGTCGATTTGTAATGTTCGGAGGATATCAGTGCATATTACTGTGGGTGGCATACAGGACGGAATAATGGAAGCCAAAAATACTACTTAGTCAGTGCAATGCACATTAAAATAGCTCACTCATGAAGCTGTCTGCCACCAACCTCAAAGACGCACACGGCGGCTTTCTCTAATGTTTTACGTAGGTGAGGTACCAGTTTAGATGGGTACCCAGGTAGGTGTGTGGCAGAATCTTGAGAATTGGAATCCTTACCTCACCCGCAGAGAAACAACGCAGACTCTCGTAAACCATACTTTTCTAGGCTTCTGGTCCCTAACGGGCCAGGCGTTAAGGGCCCTGAAGACAGTTTCTAGGCGCCAATCAATGATGATCGTGGGTTTCAAGTACCAGTACCGGGGCAGAAAGACTGCGCCAATCACCTGTCTGGCATTAATTAATTACTTAGATACTTCTTTCCTCGGAGATCCCATTGATCTGGTCCACAGGTCCCTTTCAGACTTCTTTACTTCCCCTTTCCAATCTGCTCCACAGCAACGGCATATCGCGACATCAGCCTCCGCGCCGTTCCAGATCTGCCTTGGCTTAGCTGTTTGCTGGGCCCAAGGGCGCCTTGTTGATACCTCACACCAGAGTGTCTGGGTATTTCTATCCTGGCGTAGGCCACAACGACAGGACGGTATCAACCTTTACCCATTGACTTCACGGCAGCATGGTCCAACCCATCTTTGGTCTCCTTGACACTAAGCGCCTCCCTTTTCTCCTCTGCGCCCTCGTCACCATCTATCTCACCATCAAACTCGTTCAGATCATCCGGACCACAATCAGCGCTCGTCGTCGTTACAGAGAAATCCCCCAGTTGCCCCGTCATCCAGTATGGGGCCACTTGGTCAATATGGGCGAAAAGCTCAACCCGGCTCTCAAAAGGCATCCCGACTATGCCTTTGAAGAGATCTGGGAATCGCTAGGCCGACCTCCAGCATACCTGATGGATCTGCTTCCAGTCGACACGGTCTTTCTGATTGTCGCAGATCCGGATATCGCGGAGCAAATCACCCAGCCTAATTCAGTCTTCAAATATTCTCTCCCAAAGAGCGATACCTTGATGTCCATGTATCGCCTGATTGGTTTGGAATCTCTGATCATTGCCGAAGGAGAGGAGTGGAAGGTCTTGCGAAGGCGGTTCAACAAGGGTTTCTCTCCACAACATCTGCATACGCTGGACGGATTGATTGTTTCCAAGACTCGCGATTTCATTGACCGATTGAAGCAGGCCGCCGCAAGTGGCGAAGTGTTCAGTCTCAAGGACTACTCACAGGATCTAACGACAGATATCATCACAACTGTGGCAATCGAGAAAGATTATCATGCTCAGACAACTCCGGAGGGCGTGGGATCAAAAGGTCCCTTTGGTCTTCTCACAGCGTCGAGGCTGCTTTCAAAGTTGGTGTACCCGGTTGGTAGGGGATTTAACCCGCTGGTCTATTTTGATCCCATCAGGCCGACGAAATCATGGTTCTACGAGCAGGTATTCAATCGCAACTTGGCCAAGGTCATCCGCGAGCAGCTCGCAGCGGAGCAGAAACAGGTGCAAGAGTCGGACAAGTCTGTCGCAAACGACAACAGCCAGTCCGGATCGCAAAGGTCCATTACGCGCCTCGCCTTGTCAGGGCTGACCCCAGACGAGGCACTGATCCGCAACACCGTATCGCAAATTAAGAGCTTCCTGTTCGCTGGGCAGGACACGACTGCGACCCTGATTCAATGGCTCTGCTTCGAGCTCTCCAAAGCTTCGTGGTCCCCGTCCGCGGCAGCCATTCTCGAGAAACTGATTGAAGAACATGATTCGGTCTTTGGCAAAGAGGGAGGCCCGTTCAACGCGCTCGACATCCTCGGGCGCACAGATGAAGAGTCCCGTAAAGAGACTGAAGCCATTCTCGGCAGTCGCCTTCCCTACACGACAGCTTTTATCAAGGAGACGTTGCGTCTACATCCCCCTGCATCTACGGCGCGACGGATCCCCGAAGTCTCGCCTGAAAATCCAACACCGGTAATGTTAAAACTGCGCACAACTAGTGGAGAGGAAAAGGAAGTTGAGGTCAATGGCGTAAGAATTTACGTCTGCGGGTACTTGGTTCACCTGAACAAAAAGGTTTGGGGGGAAGATGCCGCGGTCTTTCGCCCTGACAGGTGGCTGGATGAAAAATACGTGGCGTCTTTACCAACCGGTGCGTGGCGGCCCTTTGAGCGCGGTCCGAGGAATTGTATCGGACAGGAGTTGGCAATGGTAGAGGCCAAGGTGGTGCTTTGTGCCGTGGCAAGAGGTTTCCAGTGGGAGAAAGTAGGTTATTCAGGGAAAGCACAGAAGGTAGATATGGACAGACCGCGAGGAGATGGCAAGGATGATGGTGAACGGGAGGTATGGAGCGTTAACCAGGTCACGTCTGTGCCGGTGGATGGGATGACGATGAAGGTTCAGTTGCGGAGGTGATGTTGTGTGAACAGACTGAGATTTAGAGGGATGGCGCAGATGAAGCGAGCCTTTCTAGTGAGCCATTTTCCAGCTTCGACTGATGTGCTTGACGTGAATATCGTACTCGGTGTTGTACTCGGGATGTGTGATGTGTGTACAAGGTGCGCAATATGGTAGCCTTACTGGTCTCAGGCAACAAGGCTGAGAGTGGCTGCGTGGCTCGGGCCCGAACCACATTAGTCAGCCCGAGCGGGAGGGATCTACTTTCCTCCAGACCCCGGAGATCGCTGCAACGCGTCCCTCCGTCGGCGCGGACTGGTTGTCAGAAGCCGATAGAGCATCAAGGATCTGCTTGACGATCATCCCAAGGAATTTTGCCCCCCCAAATCTAAGCTTCCATCAGCCAGTTGAATTGCATGGCCATCTAGGCACCGAGAATAACGACAGCCCAGAACGTCGTGTCGGTGTCCCTTGTCCCTCCTCGAAACTCACGCCATCCACGCCACATGGCGCAGGCACCCAATTGAATGGCTGCGTCTGCCACCACTTGAGCCTGTGGCGTCCAATACTTCTGGCAACTTCGAGCTGCGTCGCCGCCATCGTCGCCTAAGGTTCTTGGAGGGTGCATGCGTAGGGAATGCGTTTGCCTAGGCGGCGGGGTAATCACAACTCAAGGTAATGTTGCTATAAAGGATCTTCTGACCTGTACTGTGGCTTGCCATCTCTTCTATCATTATCATTTCTCACTCCTTTTCTACATTATCCATCACTGAAGCAAGGAAGATGCCTCCCATCTACTACTTGAATCAACCACCTCATCCCTTCTGGGACTTTGTTGCAGGTATCGAAGATCACCCTTTCTTCGCCCAACAGCGACGACCTGTCCCGGCGACTCCACCACCGCATCCCCCTCGTCCAGGGGCCGAACAGTCTCAGGCGCGAGCACAGGCTTCCGCCTCTGCCTCTGCACAAACCAGCGAAAAAGCCAAGGGCAAGCAGTCCGAGACAAACATCGAGGACCCTCCTGAAGTCGACCCTTCCACTCTTCCATCCGAAGGTAAGAACGTGCCGTTCCGTGGCCGTGGCCGGTTCGCAAAAGCCTTCGAAGACAAGGACAACAAAGACAACGCCGAAGAAAGCAACAGCGGCCGTCGAGGTGGACGTGGCTGTCATGGCCATCATGCTGCCCACAACCCTTGGACAGGACCGCCTCCATTTGCGCCCCATGCATTTGGTCCCCCTCCATTTGGGCCTCCTCCCTTCTTCTTCGGCCCTCATGGCCCCTTCGGTCAGCATGGGCCCCCGGGACACGATGGTGCTGAAGGCCATGGTCCGCGTGCTGGGTTCCGGGGCCGCGGAGGTTTCCATAGAGGCCGTTGGGGACCACACCATCATCATGGACCTCACTCGCGCTCACCACCCCGCGGCGGCCCCTTTGCCGATGGTCGAGCGGGTCAAGCACCCGGCTTCGACCTAGGCAATTTCCTGAACAACCTTGGTGAGCGTCTTGGGGTCGACTTGACCTCTGCCGCTGAAGGTCTGGGACTGCGATCCCCGCGCTCGACCGAGACCGACTTTGAGCCAAGAACCGATATCTTTGATACGGCTTCGGCCTACATCATCCACCTTTCTCTCCCCGGTGCTAAGAAATCCGACGTGGGCGTCGATTGGGATGGCGAGAAATCGGTCGTGCGTGTCGCTGGCGTTGTCCACCGTCCCGGTGTCGACGAAGACATGATGTCACGCTTGGTCGTGGATGGCCGCAAGCGCGAAACCGGCGTCTTTGAGAAGACCATTCGTTTGGGAACGTCCAAAGACCCTGCCAACGTTGACGTCGAGGGCATCACTGCCAAGATGACAGACGGCGTTTTGATCATCCGCGTGCCTAAGGTTGAGAAGACCTTTGAGAAGAAGGAAGTCCACGTCGGGGGCAGCTCGTCCCCCTCGCCTGTGCGGTTTGACGAGAAACCGGAGGATGCATACATGAACGAGAAAGACCTGCTATTTGATGCCGCCGACGACGAGGACAGGGACATGTACGACGCCGAGCCTGCGACTGTCCCTCAGGTTCACAACAAGGCTCCCACAATCCAGCTCTCTTATCCGATGGATACCACAATGGGGGAGACAGGAGAAGCGAAAGAAAAGCGTCGTGAGGCCAAGGAAGAAGAAGCATGGCGAGACCGCGACGACCGCTCCGAGACGGTCGGGTGTGAGGCTCCCCACAACGAAACGACGGAGACCCTTCCTAGGTATGAGCCAGAGGATAGCAACAGCCAAAGCCATGCTCAGGCTCAACAACAACACCAGCACCATGAAAGTGTCAATGAGGAGGACAATTTGAGTGACTGGGAGAAATCCGGCTCTGAGGACGAGGGCGAGTACGTCAAGATCAACGTCGACTAAGCCACTGCGTGTCACTAAAGGCGTGCAATCATACTTTGGGCTAGGATGTCATTCTTATAAGCCACGGAAGAGAATACGATACTATTCGATAGGGAGGGTTACTTTATGGACACGTCTTGGGTATTTTTTGACTATTGATATGGCCGAGCCAAAAGAAAAAACAAAAATACGGATATCATCTACATATATCTATCTATACTTGAGAAAAAGAAACGGGAAATAAAAAAGGAGGTGAGGGACAGCTAGGCCCTCGTCTTATCACTGTCTACACATTTTACCTGTTCCATTCATTCCATCTAGTCATTCCTTCCAGTCATTGATTCATCCCTTTTCTTCCCTTCCACTTCCACTAGGCACTTATTCGCATCGCTGACGTGCAAATCCTCCAAAGGCATCCGTTGTCGGTGTCGGTATCGTAGTCGATTCTGATCTACAGCCCCAGCGCAGCAAGACCATTTTCAAAGTCAATGTCAAATTGCAGTATCAATCTCAGTACATGGATCGATGGGTACGTAGACCCTCCTCCGTATTTTCGTATTTTTCTATTACCTTTTCCCCCTTAGTCCTCGTCTTCTGTGAAAAGTCCCCTGTCCCGCCGCCTTCACAGCAAGGGGGAAGGACACAGATCAAATTAAATTAGTGTAGAGGTTTTCTCGGATCTTTCTTTCTCTCTTTTTTTTTTTCTGTCTCACAAAACCAATCTCTTGTCTCACCCCCTCGCTCCCTCACTCCCTCACCAGTTCAAGTTCTAGTATCTGATACTGAGTTCATCTCTCCCTCTCCTCCTTCTTTCACCCCTTTCTTCCTGCTTCACTGCCCTTCACTCCCCCAAAACCTCCTTAACCGCCTCCGCAAATGTGACGTTCTCGCCATTGACCCACTGCGCACTGACCTCTTGATACGCGCCGTCCCAAAACATGGCCCCAGCCAGGTTCGGAAGTCCCATGGCCTTGGCCCGTGCGAGGATGGACTTGTATGTGGCAACGTCGACGTAGCCGGAGCCGGCGCCGGGGAAGGCCGGGGTGCCGATGAGCAGGCGCGGGGCGGTGATGCCGTTGTTGATAGCGTGGAATATGTTGACATCTCCACCTGGAGAGATGGAAGAGGAGCCAGAAGGGGCGTCCCGAGCATCCAATCCGACGGATCTCTTGCTCCTCGCCCTTAGCTGGGCTGTCGGGGCAGTATTACCGACGAGGACAAGGTCGTCGGACCAGGCCCGTAGCGAGTCGAAGAACCCATTGCCCGCGCTGAGCTGGCACGACGGGTTATTGTAGAACTGCACACTAAAAAAATCAATGTCGTTGAGCAGGCTCGCCACGGGCACCGACGCATCGGGCCGCGGACACTGCGGCGCGGCTGAGAGGTAGTACGCCTTGGACGGGTCGGTAGCCATGAGTTGTCGTAGAGTCGAGACTAGGGTCGAGATGTGCGTAGCGGCAGAGGGCAATTCGTTGTCTATTTCACGGCACCATAAGATACTCGGTCAGTCTTGGAGACGTCGTCCAAATGGATCAAGGTTGGGAGAGAAGGAGAAAAACCAGAAGTGAAGAAGTGAGGAGTGAGGATCAACGAGTCCACAACATACAAACAGCTAGGAGTTCTCCCCCAGGAGAGAAAGGATTTAGAAGGATTAGAAGAAATAAAAAAACTCACCAATATCAATCCCATCAAGAACTACATCCCCATACGGCCTCAGCGGGGTGAGGGTGGCATTCGCCGTCCCTCCTAGAAACAGGCCCCAGAGGGTATTGGCGACCTCGATAGCCTTGTCATCGCTAGGCAGCGTGAGGTCCCCCACGGACCCGCCGAGGCTGAGCAGGACCTTCTTGCCCTGCCGCTGACACCTGGCGATCTTGCTGGCTAGGCCATCGCCCACACAGTCGAGCAGCCTCGTAGCTCCCACGGCCTGTTGGGCTGCGTTGGGCGCCCAGCAATTCGAGGCCATGTTCATGGCCGGGTATCCCCCGCCGTCACTGCTGACGAGATGCGTGACGAAGGCCATGATGACCATATCGACGGCCAGGTCGTTGCAGACCTGGGTCAGCGAGATGATTGGAGTCAGGTCCGTTTGCGAGTAGTAGACCACATTGAGGTCAGAGGCTTGTGGGTTAAACGCGGAGATGGACGTGGCAGTCGTCGAAGAGGAGGACGATGGGATCGAAATTGAGGGCATTGAGGGGCTTGGGCTTGACGTCGCATAGCTCGTCAGCATGGTCGACGACGGAGAGGGAGAGTGAGGGTCGACATTGGTGATGGGCAAGATGGTGGGGTGTGGTTGTGACTGCGTGGACGTGGCGAGAGAAGGTAATAGTGTTGCAAGCGTGAACTGCGACGAAAGCAACTCAATCAGCTGTTCGATGGCGTTTCCAATCTCGCCCACCAACTCGTTCAGCTGTTCTGAAAAATCTTGTGACGGATCCAGCCGCTGACTGCGAGTCAACGGTCTCCAATACCCAGCACGACCTGCTCGAAATATCGCGTCTCTCCGTGACCGCGCCGCTCTGGACGGCGGAACATGCTGTGCATGGGACAGCTCGATGGCGTCCAAGGTGCTGCGCAGGCTGGCGGCGATACCTTCCCAGTCACCTATCGGGGTTGATGCAAGAACAGAACCGATACACAAAGCGAGACATAAGAGCAGAAATCTGTAAGAAAAGGCCATTGCCATTTTGACGTTGACGAAACGGTCTGACTGAAGGGACAGATGAACGACTTGAACTTATACCTTCAAGAGACAAACATGGGGTGGCGGCTGGTTCGACCCGAGACACTACCATACCACAAGAGAGCTGGAGAAAAGGCATGTCAAGTTCAAGAATGATGCTCGGTGCTCGCGGGAAGGAATGTGGTGACCTGAATGCTGGTGGTTGTGTGTTTTGTCCATGCTCGAGAGCATTCCAGACCATGACACCAGCACCAGCACCAGCACCACGCCGGCTTCAGCACAATCACCATCACCATCACGCTCAGGTCAAGACGGGACACTTCATTCTGTGTATACTGTGAGGGTTTCAGATCATCATCAAGTCATGGCCCGGTTGAAGAGATGGATGCAGATGCTGTCACCACTGAGAGTCAGACACAGATGAGAGGTTGGTATAGAGAGCATCGATGAATATTGCAACACTGCTGCTTTCACTCCCAGACGAAAATAAGTTCGTGCATTATCTCACCAGTTTCCACCCAGCTTCCTGCAATATGGCAGATGAGGCTCGGTTTGCGCCCCTTGCAGTTGGCACCATACTGGCACACCTCTTCTTGTTCCTAGCCACATTTGGAGAAACATCTCCCTTCAGTTAAGGGGTCCAACATCAGTTGACCTTTTGCACATAAATGCTCAACCTTCCGCGAAAGCAAGGAGATATTTGGTGGTTATCCCCTTGTCACTGCTAGTCGCCAATAATTGTCCAGCTCCCATACTGCAGCAATGCAAAGGCATGTGCCGCCGCGCAATCAGCGGCTGGCGCAGAGGATCAGCTGCATCGATCGTTTTGTTTGCTGCTCATCGAGACTGCAATCGCTGCGGAGGTCATGGCGCTTTAAGCAGCTATCTTGCTGGTGGCGCTAGACCATCTCAGAGACGACATTCTCCGTCGATCAGTGCCCCGAGTTATCCCGGCTAAAATCTTCATCGAGTGATCAGATGCATATGTATGCGACGAAGCAGAACTTGTCGCTGCATCTTTAGCTTTCCGGCACTTTCCGTCCCTGCAAATGTGGAGTTAGCCCGTCGTATAAAATAGTCCGTGTATACTCCGAGTACCATGCTTGTTGTGTGCCGGCGCTTTCTTTCGGTCCTAGCCAACAAATGAACCGTATGGTAGGATGTTTGAGTTAAAACCACTTCCGGCATTCGGCATTCTACCATACTTCTCGGCGCACGTCCTGTCAGCAGCTTGGACGCAAGACATATCCATGACTGCGCCGTGCCCATAAGCTGAGAAGAGGCCGGTCTCCTCGCCACATTGATGCAGGTCAGGCCATCACTTCCAAGCGATAGCTACAGCAAAATAATTAGTCCATGTTCATCGCTGAAAGATTTACAGGGCTTGGATGCAGGTGCAAATCCTTCTGGAAGCAGGTACCCACCATTTGTCGCGTGTCTCCATCGAGCTGAAGGGCGCCGATTATTGCCCAGGTGGTCTGCCTCCATTGGGGCGTGAGGCAGACGGAACTGGTGGCCGATCACGGGGAAGCATGGGACTGGCTGTTGGTTGACACTTCCTCGCCATCCCTAGTCAGTCAGGCTTCTCTTCCGTCTTGTATTTTGCCAGTCAGAGAGATGTGCCGCATAAAGCATCCGAACCGTATATCAGCCTCGCACGTGACGGTCTTCAGGTGCGGCAGCCTTGTCGCCTGAACCAGGGTTTTTGTTGATGATGTTTGGCTGCACCAGTGGCAAGGGAGAGTCCCTGATTTCCTCCCAAGCCAAATCAGGCCCTGCTTTGGGCACCAGCGGTGAGTGAGGCAGATGGCCAATTGCGGCCCAAGATACCTCGGGGAATTCCTGAGCACGTCCTGCCCCGTTTGTTGGCGCTCTATTTTGTGAAATGCCGAGAATCCTGGACACCAAAGACTTGAAAAGAAGAGGATGGCCTTCGATAGCGCCAATGTACCTCAAAGCGCCACGGGGATGCTAGGCATGGGTGCGAAGAAGGCAGCAGCCCCGAGCCGTGCCGAGTTCCACTTGCGACATGGGGAGAGAGGAGACAGCCATTCAGTCGTGCTTTGACCAGCACGGACGCAGGACGCAGGAAGTGACTTGAACCACGACTGCTTTCGCAATGGCCCCGTCGGTACCCCCAGGTTGAAGGCCCATTGCGCGCAGGAGCTTCCCAGGTGGCCAGGACAAATCAGAGAGAGGGAAGGGCTCGATCTGTGCGAGGAGCTGCAGAGGGCGAAGCACCTAGGTACTTAGGTACATTGGTGGGATCAGATGTACTCGCAAGTGGAAATCCAGACGGCGGAGGTGCGTCGATGAGTGGCGGTCTGTTTCGCACGAGTTCGCACATCAACGGCATCCCCTGTACCGTGTAGATTTGGAAGCTGACTGGAGAGGCTTTTGTGGTTGGCAGACAGTGGTGCAATTGGGCGGCTGCGGCGGTACGTACCTTGGATTCCTCCCCATCCTCGCCATCCTAGCCCACCATGAGGACATGCCCCAACTCCAGGGACTGGAAACATGGTGTTATTATTTCTGCTACGCAAATACTCCCAGAAAGGGTCTATTGCGGATCACTGCGTCAGTGCAGGGAGTGTCTCTTATGATCTGCCGGGCCTGAAACACCATGTTACGTGGTCTAGAACCCTTGGTGGCAATGCGTCGAAAGTAGTTTCCTCTGGTGAATCTTCGGGCATCACTACAGGGGTTTTGAAAGCGCTTCCCTCCTTGATGCCCAGGTATCCACTGACACGAAGCGCAGGCATCCTTAGATCCCTCAGCTGCAAGCCACGCCTCTTGTGGTCACATCTGAACATGCCTCCACACGGACCCTGCCAATCTTATCAGGGTGCTTTCCCTGTCATGCTCGAGACTGCAGTTCTATGTGCACGCAAAGGACCCTCAATGAGCGACAAGTGGAGTGCCGCAGGTGACGAATTGTGGGCATCCTAGCAAGCCTCGTTGCCAACTTGCAGCCTTGGTGAGGAGCCTACACAGAGTCTGCACAATTCATCGCGACAGAGAATCGGATCACAGCTGTCTCCGCACTCTCATTATGCTGTCAACCCACCTCAAGACCCTCGCCTATGGCTGTTGCGCCAATGGCGCGAGGTGCAGACATCCTCCCCTCGACTCGACAAGAGAAAGATAATGTGGAGCCCTTGGACGGCGCGTGAGCTGCGGCACGACGAGAAGACTCAAGAAAGGCAAAGGAGACTAGAATGGGCGTGCGCTGGCGAGAGGATGTGAGCACAAGAGAAGGATTGTGGGCAACTTGCATTATGCTGTCCCACGCCAGCTGGAATAATACGAGCTGGACAAGTGTTTGACAATTTGACCACCCATTTGTCTCCTGCGTCAAAAGTCAAGATCACAGAGATCAGAGGCTTGCCACGCCTGCGTGACACAGCAGCTAAGCCGCCCACACCCCTCAGGCGTGGGCGGAAAGATGGAAATGCCTGAGCTGCGCGCATTGGACTGCAATGTTACACGACATGAACACCCTCCATCGTTTATCAGGGACGTTGTGCGACAGAATAAGCTATCAACGCCTCTGTCACACAGCAGCTGCAGCTCCTGCATGAACAGACGAGAATACGAGGCTTGCAGAAAGCCGCATGGGGATAGTTTCCGGGTCCAGAAGATGGGCAGACGACAATTGAAAGGGGCCATATCGGGTGATAATGTGGCATCTACATATGCTATCTACCGGTGGCAACCGCAAGAGGGAAATGGGAGAAGAATCCGGGAGATTTCAATCCCTCAGAAATCCCTCTGGTTGTGAGTTCGGGCCAACCTGGTGTTATACGAGCCTTGTTATACAAGCCATGTACCTGCCAATCGAGAAGCCATCTGGGATTGACGCCAGGAGGCTCACGAGACAGGGAAAGGGAGTTTTGTTTTTGTAAGAAGTCCTTTTCTACCTGGAGTTTTCCACTCTTTCCAAGCTCTTGAATTCATACAGAAATGTGGAATTTCATAAGAGCCAAGCCAACACCCCCAGGAGAAAGGCTACCGCGTCTACAGGGATGGGGCTTTTGATGTGTCCGAAATAGGTTCGAGAGCCGATCGCCTCGGACAGTAACAACGGCAGCGAGTCAGTGAATGACTGATTGGCGAACGAGAAATACAGGCGTCCAGGAGTGAAAGAAGAGAAGTTGAGTAAGAAGAAGAAGAGAATTCTGCTAGATGCGTCGCAAACAAGACAGGCGCACACTTATTCACTTTTCCGCACTCTCGCACGCAAGAGAAGTTTTTTCCCTCACAGCTCAGGTGGTTTCATTATTATTGTTGTTGTTATCGCTGCTGTTCGGATAGACTTTCGGGGGTCTTTGGGCTTGGATTCCGATCCCACAAAGGGATCCTTGGTGGGACTGAGACTGGGACTGGGACCTGAAACTGGAACTGCCGGGCCACCTGTGACACGTTGACACCAGCCAGGACAGAGCTACGACGACAATCAAAAATGCAAAGGCAAAAACAAAACAAAATGCAACCCTCCCTTCCCCTCCAACCCGATTGAATCATCCATCCACGCAAATCCGTCGGACGAATTTCCTGCGCTGCCTCGGTTTTGTCTCCTATTATCTAATTGAAAAATTCAAGATACAGGAGGACCATACTGAAAACGACGACGAGCAGGAATCGATTATACGAAAACAGGTTTCAATTTCAGTATTAGCCGCCCCAATTTTGGAATGGAAAAAGCGAAAAGCAAAACTCGAGGAGATCTGTCTGTCTGTCTTCTGTCTTCTGTCTGTCATTCGTCATGCTGTCCGTCATGTCCCGTCGCTCATACCCACAAAATATCCAGCTCGCTGTGCTTGCAGACCGCAAAAAAAAAAAGAAGAGAAAATGAGTGATGAGAAAGCCCCTTCAATGCCCACCGCAAATCAGATCCCATTGCATTTCCATACCGTCATCCCAGACCACAGAAAGAAGGTGGTCACAGTGTAAAAAAAAAGAATCAATCCGCCCATCCATTCATTTCTGTCCATCCGCTCCCAGGTTCATGCTTCGTTTCCCATATCCACCACGGCCCATCACGAGGGGAGAGAGAAGAAGAAAAAGAAAACTCGCTATTTACAATATCAAGCCATGAAGCAAGTCCCAAGCTCCCCCCAGTAATGCATATGTGAGCCAGAAGGAGCTTGGAAACCCCCTTCCAAGCCCTTGAAGAATGAAGTGAACATGAAAGTGATAAAGTGTCTTGACCCCCAGTAAAAGAGCGTCCCAGTTCCCTGTTGTTTTGTTGTTTTTTGCGGTGAAATCCAGCTCCTATCCCGGGGTAGTACAAGACACAAGTTTGAACTGTGCTGAGCTTTTGTGGATCGAAGAAAAATAGCCTCCCACCTTCCCGTCTGCCGTCCGTTTTGGTCTCAATTTTGACAATCTCCCATTTTGAACTTTTCGAAAGAATGTGCTTGATTTTGGAAAAAAGGAAAACCAATCCGAGCGACTGTAAAAATCTGGGGTCCGCAAGAAAGATGTGTTGTGCCTGGTCTGATCTAGGCTCGATCACGGAGAAAATTCATTAGGAATATGAGGAGGGGGGAGTTATGCGGAGGGAGGTTGGTAGTGTTTTTGGTCGTTGGCATAGGTCATCATCTCGTCGTTAGGTAGAAGCTTTTCGTGCAACTTTTCGTCTCCAGGTTCGTAACAGTGTGGTTTCTTTTGGCGGATCATTCTTCCAGAGTCGCTGGCGTCAGCGTTGGGTCGACTGCCCCAGGTGGTCTGGTACAGCAAGTTAGCTGCGCTCACAGAGTCCGCAATCGGATCAACCAAACATACCACGCCCAATGTCACTACGGCATAGATTTTGATGGCTCCATGAAACCACCCAAAGAGTACAGAGACCGGCCACAGGAAGATGTCGACCGGGTAGCGGACAAAGTGAGTGACCAGCTTGATGAACTTGGAGAAAATCATCCAAGCTGCAAAGGCATAGATGGCAGTCAAGGCTTGGTCAACCGGCCAGTCACGAACGCCCTTGATTAAACAGAGCCAGAGAAGTCCGTCCCCGAGAATGGCAGGCGGCATCAATGTCGTGATATGAACTGCGTACGCGCTGTACAGTTGTCGACTAATAGGAAGGGGACAAAGATAGTCAGCCGCCAAGGATCCTCTCGAAAAGAACCGAGGGGTGGAAATCTCCCCAGCAAGACTTGAGGAAAAGGGTTCAACCACTTACCGCCAAATATGACGTTCAGCAAACATGCTGGTGAGATTGCTACGCCAATTGCTGCGTGCCCACCTCAAACATTGTTTGAGGAATTTCGGGTTGTCTTCGAGGGTGGTAAGCACTTCACATTCGGGATGGTATTGCATGTAGGTTTCATGCCGATGCGAGACCATCCAGCGCGTAAGGAAATTATCGTCATCAGCGTTAAGCTGGAATTGGCCAAACCACCACTTCTCATTTGTGAATCCGTTGGTGAAATTCACGTCCTGGAGGATGCTTGTGCGGTAGGCACAGGTACGCCCAGACAAGCATGGCACACCTCCATCGACGTGAGTGGTGGCCGCACAGTCGAAATTCCGACGCTCCAGGTAGAGTGCCCCCAGAAAGCCGTAGATACGCTGAGAGAAGGTGGGATTCTCGGCCCGGCGTAGGCGCTGACAGGTCACCACTCCTCCGTATCTCTTGTCCTCGAACGGGGCCAGCATCCATTGGAGAGTCCGTTCAGGCCACGTGACGTCGTCATCGGCAAACACAATGATCTCGGTGGTGACCTCGGGGATGGCTCGAGCCATCTGGCGTCTCTTGTTGGCATGTTTGACCGACATGCAACGGATGCGGTGGTACTTGGCAGCCGGCATCTTTTCCATGGTCCGCTCTGCCTTGGCCAAGTTCTCGTCGATTGTGACCAGAATCAACTCCTTGGGCTCGTTCTCCATGATCGAGGCAATGGTTTTCTCCAGCTCCTCTCCCTCGCCGTCCAGGGTAGGCAAGATGACCGTGACGTCTGAAGGCCAAAGGGTGGGATTCTCTGGAATGGGAATCGGCTTGAAAGTCCAGAAGGCCCACAGATTGACAATAAGGCGGACATAGCGCCAGAGGCTACATTTGGTTAGTTAATCTGGCAGTTTCTCGATTTTGGCCGATGTTCCCCTCCACCCTCTCTCAAGGGTGGCGAGTCAGAGAAAAGCACTCACAAGTAGAAGACGAAAACCTTGAACCACGTCGTCGAGTCCATGACTGGAGGTGACAATGTGTCTTGGTCTCGTGTCACTTGCTTGGACAAGTTAATGACAAGCGGACAATAACGACAGTAAGAGTGGTGAAACCACTCAAGGACAGGCCCCGGAAGAAACAGGACGGGAGCAAAGCAAAAGACAAGAGCACAGATTATTGCGAGGACATGAAGAATGGTGTTGTGGGAGGATAATGAGAGACAGAAAGGAGGGAGATCAGAGCAAAGTGATCGAGGCAGGTGAACGATTGAAATAAAAAAAAATATGGGGAAGGACACGGAGCCTAAGATTTCAGGTCGACAGGACGAGAGGGTGATGGCGAATGTAGTAATGCATCAAGTCCTGTCTAGCTAGTGACTTTGGGAAGTGAAGAGAAAGCGAAAGTGAAAAGACACTGGTAGGTTGGCTGAGGCCTGTTTTGCACTGACGCCCTGCAATTCCGCCAGCCTGCAACCCTCAGAACCACAAACGTGAGCTTGCAGACGAGTTCGCAGTTCGCATGAGGTGAGGATTTGTTTTCGGCTTAAACACCCCAGAATAAGAAGGGCAGCTTGTGATGAGCGTCAATTGTTAGCTCGTTAGCCGCATAAGTGGGAGTGGATGTGGCTGGCCGGGGTCATGATTGGGTCTAAGCCATGGCGGCTGCAGGCTTGCGTGGTTTGAGCCTTGAGCAACTGCACCTGCACCTGCAGCAAATAAGTTGTAGATGGAGGGGACAAGGGGGGGATCCCTGGCGTGAGGGAGGGGGGGAGGGGCACGGGGTTGTTTTCGATGTCGATGAAGGAGGGGAGGGGCAGTCAAGCGACGAGGGGGTATCAATGGTTTAGCCTGGCCGAGGATTCGATGGGGGGGCAACTGGGGGTTACGAGGGATGGGAATGGAGGGAGGGTGGGTACTGGCTACGAACAAGGGTTCATTTAACAAAGCCAAAAAAGGACTTTGGGAAAAAGGCATGAAGATGACAAGAAGCACGAGCATCAGACACACACCTCTGACATGAACATGGGCCCCCCGAAACATGGGTGGTCAAGTCGCCTGGAGGTGGTGCTTAGTGGTGGGTGGGTTGCCCGCTGCAGGTCACCCTTGGCCGCCCGAAGTTATAGGTAGCTAGGTAGCTAGTAGCTAGTAATCGTAGTAGCACTGTTAATCGATTTGGGGTAGTCGGTCTCCAGCGAACAAACCACTTTGCCTGTCTGTTCACAGAAGCACACTCGCACAGCAAACCACTTCAACAAAGTACCTCGTACCTCTTCTGCAAAGTCTCCTCGACACTCTAGCTTCCAGGTCACCACGTCCTATTTTGATCTGTTTCTCCGAGTGCCCTGTTGTTGACCAGTCTCCGTCCACCTTGCCATGCTTGATTTAACCCCGGAAACCCAAATTCTCCATTTCCCACCAAAAACTCACCGGTCACTCACCCCAGCGCAGTCCAAAGCACCAAAAAAGAACGGTACCTAGGTAATCTCTCTCAACTCTACTTGACCAGGGTGCCTGATTGCCCTTCCTCGCTACAAAGGTTCAACTCCATGTTGACCATTGCCTCTAGTCAGACCGTGATCATCTGCAGGATCCCCGGGCGCCTGCTCGCCTACGTGTACGTATCATTTAACCAGAGCGGCTACCATCGAGCAATGAGCTTCTCCAACACCTCTACCGCCGATGAGGGCGGCTTGTGTGCGGGCACGATCCCCTCCCGGCTGCTTCATCCTCTCCGTCCTCATCAACCTCGCCCATCTACAAGGCGACTCCTCCCCTACCCCGTGTCACAGGCGAGGGAATAAGAGATGATGCCAGTGGATCAAATTGTCCAGATCATCTTCCCCTTGGACTCCGCATCAGCCAGTGACCGGAAGTTGATCACCAACTCAGACCGTCAGACTGCGAGGGAAGGAAGAGAATGAAAATAATGCAGTGTCACTGGCAGATTCGTTTACGGAGTCAGCGACCAAGTTCCTCAATGGCGGGTAGTCATGCAGGCGGTACAAGGGCCTGAAGCCCGAAAAGAGTCCTTGGAAGGAGGGGGGAAAGGACTTCTTGACGCAGATGCTTCCGTCTTTAGAATTCCCGACCGAGGCCAAAACTGCCCTCTAGACTTTTGCCAACTACAGATCTTAACAGGCAACAAAGTTTGTTTGTGTCAAGTGCTCAGCACCAGCCTCACAAATCTGAGTCAAGACTTTCAAGCAAGATGACCATTTCACACCGGCCACCTGACCGACCAATATGAAAAAGGAGGGGGGGTGTGATGTTTGAACGTCCTTTGCAGCACACCACCAGATATTTCATTTTCACAGTCAGATGTACACGGACAAAACTGTTCTCGTCATGAATCATTCCTTCAGCGGCAGTTCCCATCTCGTTGCCGCCCTCAGCTCACGAAAAACGACCATCTCCACCTTTCATATCCACCATTTCTTTCCTTAGAAGCTCGATTCGCCGCTAGCTCCGCAATCCACTGACAAGCCCGCCACCCAGCTTCCCTCCAATCCTCATAGCAATTTGATCCAAAGGAGCAGTAAGAGGGCGCTGGAAGGTGCAGAGGTTACTAGACTGGAAATGCAAGAGACGAGGGTACAATTGGCCTCCAAATACCAACAACAGGACTGCTTTGCAGCCCATACAATTGGACAAAGTGCTTCTGGTGTAGGGCGCAACGCATTTTGATCGAACCGACTACGATAGTCAAATAAATGCTGTCATCTGCAATGCGGCCCTCGGACCTCGACCTGTCTTTTTCGCCATGCTTCGCCCCACACCATCGCCCCGTTCTCCTCGATTTCACTCATCGCCCTTCGCCCACCAACAGCAGTAGTAGTCAGTCTACTAGCTGCAACTCCACCAATGGATGGCGGTGGTTTGTTCTGTCGTTCTCCAAGCACCTGCGAACTGGTCATGTCGTCGTTACAGCTCCCTGACGCGGTAAATCTATCATGGTCAGCAAATGAAAACTTGCTTGGCTTCGTGGTTGTTCTTGGGGCGTCTTCCTTTCACTGAGCCCCGAAAGAGGCATCGCCAGATCAGATCGGCGACTGACACGCAGCCTGGATGGCACTTATCTCTTAACCCAATCAGCATGACATGCGGCCTCCCATGGGTGCCCCTCGTTCATCCTCATGTTCTTTTCCCTTCGCTCTTGTGCTCACAGCTGCATTGATCCAGCAAGGGTCCAGACAAGAATGGAGCTTTGCATCTACAGGACGCCAGAAGGTCTGTGCTCTCTTCGTAGCCCACTGCCCCCAGATGGCGCAATGCCTGACGCGACTCAGCACGGAATCACCCGCAGGCCTATCTGGGCCTTTCCTCTAACCCAAGTCGTAAATCTCTTGCCCTCCCGCTCTGAATCGTCCGGCCATCGCCTCTGGCTGCAGCCACAGAGATAGTCTTCTCACTGTGCGAGCAATGGCAAGCATTTCGTTTTGTTCGAGTATCTCGGTTCAATTAGGAGGACCGAAACAGCCAATTCGAGACTTCATCCTTCGGCCTCGAATGTACGTACCTGTAGGCGAAGCAGGTTCCTTTCTATCCAACCGAACCGTCCCTAGCCCGAGATGGGCCATCCCATTTCCTTGTCTGACTTCATCAGACCATGACATCCCGATCCTTCACTTCCAAACCACGGGTCTCACGCGACGCAATTTTGGTTGATCGACACTAAAGAGCCTTTTGGATTCGAATGCCGCATGGCATGGCCCCCATTATCTTTTAGAGCATCCTGGGGCAGACGCACTAAGAACACAAACGGCCTTGTTGAAATCATATTTTACAGTTTTGTGCGCTTCTGAGTTCAACGTGCCGTCCCAAAAACAGCAGTGGAGAACAGAGCTCCTTTGAGAGACCCTGTCTCAACGCCACACTCGCCTCGAAGCCCGGTCCAAGCCTCCAATTGCCGCCAACACGGCCGGTTGGCCCAAAGCTGGATAAAAACCTTGGGCTGATGCAGCACAGTCCTAGTTCCAGCAGGTCGACAGACCTCGATCGGAGATCACACCACCCAAACCCTCGAGGACCATGTTTGATCTCTGATGCAAGTACGAACTTGGCCAGCTGATGAGGGACTTTGACCTTTTGGGGCTCCATGAAAGAAGGACAGCCAGAGAGAGCTCGAAAATTGTGACTCCCGCTCGCATTGGTCCGAGAGCTAACTGGGCTCATCCTTGCTGAGCAAGGGAAAACGATGGAGGGCCGGCCTGCATAAGTGCCTTCGGTGGCGTTTGCATTAGGGTCCTCCACCATTGGCATCATCCATCCCCACAGCGAGCGTCGCCGGCCATGCAAATGGCCGGCCATCCAGACGCTGGTGCCCTTAGTCCATGTTCGCAGCAAGATGCTGCATATCCCCAGTGGCAGCTTATCGCACAACTTCTTTTCAGCTTCCTATTCTCGCCATGCCATGAAGCACATGTGCTCTCGGCTCCCGAATCCCATTCCGACCGGACTACCTACTAAACAGACATGCATACGAGCGGGGGGAAATGATGCTGCTCCGCTTTGCTGAGAACAGCTTGTCTTCATACGTGGGCACTTCGCAGAGGTAGTTGGAATCTGTCTCAAACCCAAGCCCCTTGACCAAGCGGCCAACATGCAGGTCCAGATTGATACAGCCGAGAAAATGTGATTGTGTTTGTCATTGAGGATGAACTGGCACCGTACATGGTTGTATTTCTTTTGGCTAAACACTTTCCTAACCCCGCCCAGCTTGTTGCATATAGAACGGTTCGACGCATGTGGGATAGCACGTCAGAACTGACAGATGTACCGCTCTGTATCAAGTCCTTGCATTGCTTTTCATGGGAGTACCTCTGCACGGTGCAAAATCCGGAGGAATCGGTAGGCAGGACTGCATCATCCGTTTTACGAACGGTTTGGAGCTTCGGATTCGGAGCACATCATTCGCTGCCGATATTGCTCAACGAAAAACATCTCGCGTCCGAGGGTCCGAAGCCTCAGACCCTGTCCTTGAAAGCTGACGCGATATCTCTTCGCCTAACGGGCGCTTTCCTTTCACATCAACGTACTTGGTACTGTAATCGTGTCAGCGGCGGAATCAAGCGTTCTGGTACCATGACAGCGTGCATAGAGACGCGCAGGACTGTGTCACATCTGGATATGTTTTCCCAGTGGGGATCTGACAAGTCATCAGCAAAGCGCGAATTCCCGAACGAGTTGAGTTGCGAAAGTCTTTTCCAATCTGCATTACCAACACATGCATGTAAGGAAGAACAGCTCATCTTGTCAATGATACATTGTTTCTCTCAACCATGGCGGCCATCGCCCGCGCCAGTTCTACGAAGGAAGATGCATGTCGCTTGTTCGGCGACTTTTTAATCATGTGTGATTCTTCATCATGCCAATGGACAGCAACATTTGATCACGTCTGATCTGCTGGCTACATAACTACTTTCAGACCAGCGACAAGGGAAAAGCACACCGTAACGGCTTTTTCTTTGATGTACTTGCAGAAAATCCTAAGTCCCATGGTGGAGGCCCGGGATTTATCCCATCGACAGCTCGCGAGGGGACTACTCAATGAAATCGCGACGATGAGATGTAGATGTGGTGTCACTGGGAACGTAGCTGGTTGTCCCTATGCATCTTCCAGCGACATTCAGGTCTCAGGACGTTGAGAAGCTGCGAATAACGATCCAGAGACATCATGTAGACCGGAAGCCAGGGCTGTGCTTCCCCCCGAAGCCAGCGCGGTAGAAGTGCATAGGGATGCAGATTGCTACCCAACCACCCTAAACAAGTCAGACCGCGGGGCTTGTTCTTCGTCCCTGGGCGATCTTCATCGCTGACAAAGGAGAATAGTCGTGCCCTACGGCCCCGTCGACCCCAGGGTTGGGCGATGGCGACGATGAGAGTCCAAGGGGGGCAACGACATGGTCCGGGACCGAAAACCAACTCAGGATCCTGGCGACGATGTGGTCTTGGCAATGACGTTGACAGACTGCGCCCACTTGCAGGCCACAAAGGACGCCTCAATTTTTCTTCCCTTTCTCATCTCCCAAGCCTTTCTTGGTGAAGGAATCCTCGTCTTGTACTCGGTACCTCGTACCTCACACAAAGTACCCGATACCTGGTCATCCTTATAGAGACCGCCACTGTATCTATGTCTGACCTCACCACTGGTCCTAGCATTGGTCAGCCTCGCCCTTAGCACACCCCCCGGATGATCTGCGATCTCCTGTTCGTGCCAAACAAACGGTGTTCATGCGAAGCCTTTCCCGAAAGCACCTTAAAAGTGAATCTTCGCCGCCATTGTGGCTCCCAACGGCCTTATCTCGTGGTCTGACGCAAGACTGGCGGTGAAGAAATCAACCCCAGATGCTCTGATCTGAAAGAAAAGGGGGGGGCGCCCAAACGATCGGTTACGTGCATTTTGCTTCACGGGCCGAAGCGGGATCGCCTGCCTCCAAACCTCAAATATCCCCGAAGCGTTGGCTGCGCCCAGAGTCGTCACCGCCATCTCTGATATCCCATCACTTTTTACTGCACCTTCTGCTCATACGCTCTCTGTTGATTACTCTTCAATCTGCTCTGATAAATCACTCGTCTCTGAGTATTGGTATATTCCTTGTCCAGCGGCACAGCGTGCCAAGTCAACCTTCTTTGCTGACAGTAGCTTGTGTCAGGCCGTAGGTGCACACATGCTCGCAACCTTGCACATCTGCACCCCGCCTCTAAGCAATGGCGAATACGAGATTCGCGTTACACAAAGGACATGCTGAAGACCACTCAAAGATTGGCGATTCTAGCTATCTTCGCCCCTCGGTTTTCCAAGTTTGGCGCTTCGACCAAATCCAGGCACGCCGCTCAAAAGACCCCCCACTGATTTCACTGGTCACATGGACATTTCCGCGTGGGCGGGCATGACCTGACGCCATCTCTGCAACCGGACAACTTCTTGTTCCTGCATCATGCTGTGCGTCGTCGCTCGGATCGTCTCAGCTGCAAGAATCATGCCATGCAAGTCATTGGGGAAAGTTTGGTGATCAAGGAGTCTGAGCCACTGACGGGATGCTTGCAACAGTGTTAGCTCTTTCGTCAGAAAGGTTTTCAGCCCATCAGGGTTCCGACTGGTCAGCTCTAAACTACATGCCTCTGTTCCGCCGACAAATGGTAACATTGAATCCTGCGCCGTCAGTGGGCATTGTCGACCCTTGGCCATTGTTCTGCTGGTAGACTGGCCACCCCCAAACGACTTTCTCGCCACCCGGCCTCGGGGATCTTCAGCAGCGGGCTCCTGTAAAGTCCAAAATTTGCCCTAGCGCGATTGAACCCGTTGGACGTTTTCCCTGCAGGGTGAGGGTCTAAATGGTGGGGAGACGAGCAGAGGCAACACACCTGACCCTAAATCCTAGTCGACAGCACAGCAAACAGTAGCCAGCCACATGGCTTGTATCAGCGGAGTCGGCAGGCTTGCTCTCACGTACTGCTTGTCCGAACCCTGTCAGCGCCCAGTTCTCAGGTGGAAATTACGTTGTGTTGATATTACTTGCGGCTGTATGTCCCGCCCACCCAGCCAGACTATTTCACCACACACTCTAATGAGCATTTTGAATGTACCTACCGTGATCATTGCGCAAATAGCGGAATGTGCAGCGCCGAGGACTGTCGAAAGCTCTGATTCCTCACCAGCTTTCCACACGAATTTGCCTCAATATGCTATTCGGGTCGGTCGGTCTGCCACCCACCCACATCCCTAGACACCATTTCTCAGAATTGAGCACAGACCTTGTGCTCCAGAAGTGTCTGAGGATTCCTCTGCCGTCAGATGAGACAACGTTATCCTTGTTCTGTGTTGACGATCTCTGGCAAGGTAGAACAGATTTCTCCGACAAGGGCAATGTCCTAGGGGATCTGGCAATAGGGCTTTGATCCTTCGGCCAGCAAAACTTTGTTGAGTTGCACTCACGGATCCTTTGAATGATTCGAGGAGAAGTGTCGGTATCATCAACTGCATTACTGATGGGTTAAGCAGCTAATCCACGTCATATTCCCCTTGACGACGAGCACTACCCTTCTATCTCCTCATTTCTTCGTGTGCCAGTCCAGGCACTATCTAACTCCTCCCTTTATCTCAACGACATATCTCGGTCTTCAATGGAGAAAACCACAGGATGACCCCGTTTGTACACTATAAGCGCGAACTACAAGTTCTCAGCACAGAGCTGTTCTGTTGGGACGGCGTTGTAACCGCAAAAGAGGAGGATCGTATTGGATAGCCACACATAACCAGCTCCCAAAATTGGACGCAGGCAACAATATACCGGTGCAGAGCCCGCTTATCTATATTCGACAGCCACTGCGACTGTCAACCGACCAAGGTACTCACCTCTGCGCATCTTCTTCGTCTCAGACGGCGTTCGCATGCCTTGTTAGCAGTCGACGGCGCCAACTCTGTCCCTCCGATGCTCATAATCGGCAATAGTTAGAAGCTGGATCGTTGACGTGGTCGGTTCACATAAATGTGGCCAGCTTACCCAAAGATCTCTGGCAGGTAAGGAGCTGGGAATTCTATAAACGAAACGCCCAGATCAACTAAAATTGCCATCTAGGTTACTCCCGCTACCACCACGCCGTGCCGCCGCCACTCCGGGTCGCATTTGAGGCTAGGAGAACTCTATACCGAGTGACTGCGCTTCCAAGGCAATTTCATCAAGTATCAAAGAGCTTGGGACTTGAGGTAGCTTGAACAGACACACAATATCACCGGCACTGATTAGTGGTGGACACCAGCTCTGCTCGCTCACAAGGGGGTCAGTCAGTTGGGTACTCCTTGGGGCCACTCCTACACCGCAACCAAATATCCTTTTGAGGGCCGATCTATCTTGAACGGCCGGCTTTGGAGGAAAAGTCCGACCAACCTACTCTGGAGTCGAAGGCGTCGATCCCTGGTGACTCCACCTTCTGGCCAATATTTGCAGTGATCGCGGTGCGACGACGAAGGCGACATACTTTGTTGGCACGAGCGAGCGACATTGGACTAGACCTGCGACGACCAACACTCGTCTCGCCCACTCACTCGCCTGCTTCCTGCCTCTCGTACACCAATGTTCTCCCCAAGACTGTGCCACACAACGAACGATTGGTTGATTGATTGATTGGTTGATTGGTTGGTTGGTTGGTTGGTTGGTTGGTTGGTTGGTTGGTTGGTTGGTTGGTTGGTTGGTTGGTTGGTTGGTTGGTTGGTTGGTTGATTGATTGAAAGACAGCCAGAGAACCCGTCCAGCAATCTGCGGCCAGAACCTGTTTACCGCTCAGCCAGCCAGCCAGCGAGTCAGTCAGTCAGTCAGTCAGTCAGTCAGTCAGTCAGTCAGTCAGTCTCTTCTGCTGATGTGAAAAGGGGCGCTTCGAAGCGAGGCCAACTTGGTATTTATTGGTAGTAAGTCGTTGACAAACTCCTTCGTGACCCGATCTCTCTCTCTCTCTCTCTCTCGTCTGTCTGTCTGTCTGATGCCTGTTTGGGACTCCTAGCTCTTCGGGCTCGCTCAGCTAATTGTGTAGATCTTCGTATACTGAACGTACTGTTGTGTAAAAAGAGCAGAACAGCATCATCTATAACTACACTATTTTCTGTATCTCAATATGAAAATCCATGATATACTATACTAGTACAGTGCACGAAACAAGATCCATGTACCTCATTCTCACTTTGCATCTGGCTCCATCTCCATTTTTCGCTACCTTGTTATCTCTCCCTCCAAGTCACGCTGTCCCCAAATCTGACCTCAAACTCGACCGCACCAAACACACCGATGGCGGGATATAGGTCGCCTTCACCCATCAGGCCGTCGACGCCTTCATCACGCTCGTCGCGTTCTTCGTCGATATCCCAGCCCCACCGCTCGTTGGCCCTACCGTCTCTGGTGACAAAGGCTCGCGTCTTGACCTTGGCCGTCCTCGTTCCCCTTGCGTGGCTATCCACGGCAGCTTGTGTGGAGAAATGCATGCCCACGCCCACGACTTCACCCTCCTTGAAAGCTTGGACAAAATCCCGCCCGCCCCACGAGTCGTTCACGAATCTTCGCCCGTCATCTCCATGTACGCCGATGCTTGCGCGGTGCCACCCAGGCAAACGCCATGGTGGATAGGGTTTGGCAGCGAACCCTATTGCAATACCCGAGTTTTCATCGACGATACGGCGGATGGCGATTTCAAAGTAAATCGTCTTGGACTGCGATGTAAGTAGCGGGTTGTCCACGCACGCAAAGTACAGTGGAATCGAGGCCAGGAAGATGGCGTCCTGCTGGTGTTTGCCTGTCACCACCTTCCATGTCGTTGGACTTGTCTGCCGGAACGTCGTTACATGCTTCCTCAACTGCAATGGCGGAGGTTCAAGAGTGATGTGCCCTGCATTAGCCAGAAGGTGGATCTCGTGGCTAGGCGTGCTCGGTGTATACACAGGATGTTTTGCACACCACTCATGGCCCCGGGCCGCAGAGTCGTATGAGGCGTTATTCGCCGGCGAGTAGTCCTGCGGTAGCGGCGGAGGTGGTGGGAGAAGTGACGTGTCCGGAATCACGGTCCAGTCATGATATGGTGGTGGATTGTCAGGCTCCGGGTTCTGTTGGTGTGAAGGGGGCGGACCTGGTGGAGGTGAGAATTCTTCATGGTGTAAGCTTGCAGAGGCGGCGCGGTGTGACGGGGGTGGACCCGAAGGAGGCTCAAAGATCTCCTCAGTCCCCTGTCCGCCTTTGTGTTGTGATGGAGGTGGTCCTGGCGGAGGAGCATAGTGTTCTTCCTCTCGGTCATGCGTTCGATTCCATCTTAGTTTTTGACCCGGCTGATCACTTCCAGAAGGGTCGTCTGTTCCGACGTCGATTTTGCCCTTAAGGGACTTGAAGAGGCCCATGACAGGCCGAGTAGAGGCAAATAGCAATGGTTGTCAGTAGGCAGGTATGAAGACCAGGGTAAGGATCCAGGAATAAGCGATGCGTTCACAACACGAGAGTGTAGGAGCCTTGAGCCCGCTCGTTCTTGTCCTGGGTTAGACAACCCCAACTTTCACTTAGCTTCTCCTGAAAAGAACCTGACCAAGTAACAGTCCGATCTCGAAGCATATGGCGCTAACACGATCAAAGTCGCCAAGGTCCGCTAGATTGTAACGAGGTGGTAGAGTTACACTGATTGATCGAAGATGCCGCACCAAGTACGGTCCTTTTTGCTTTGCTCTTAGTGTTGCAACAAACCATGCAGTACAAGACGGCTAGAAAGAAAAATCAAAAACGCTGTGGTCCACGAGTCAAGCCACCCACCCTGTCAAAGGGAATGAGAGTCTGGGTCGGTGCAAGCCCAATCCGAGTGAAAGCAGTAGTGAGGACGTTGGTCGAAACTGAGTGGACCTATACCGATACAGGTTTCTGCGCCGTGCCGGCCTTTTCCCACCCTCCCACTCTGCACGGATGGTGTGCGTCTAGCGCACAGAGAGGTCGGGGTGTCCTTGAGAAATGGAACCGAGACTGAAGAGCAGACGAGAAGAAAGGATAGGATGGCAGTAATGGCTGGATTAGGTTCGAGGCACGAAGGTTCGAAACGTTGAGATGGTTTTTTGTTAGTTTCGTTGCTGGATTGATAGGTGGAGTGGCTAGGTAGGTCGGCTGGTAGGCAGATAGGCAGGTAGGCACGGTTCTGAAGCCTTGTTTTGAATGAGTAAGAGATTGAGACTCGTGTTCACAAAGAGCCTTAAACTTGACGCCGGGCAGGACTTGACAGAAGAAGGGGAAGGGCTTGTCGTCGTTGCAGCTGAGGGAATAGCCAAGATGACTCGAGTTGTCCCCGAAATTCTTTTGGTGGTGTCGTTTCCTCGCTTGGTAAGTCAACTTGCTCCAAGCGCAGTTGGACGCACAATGCAGGTTTGGCGTTTTTCGAAGGTGGGCTAGGTCGACTGGGTCGGGTCTTCTACGTGATGAGAGGCTCGAAGTCGAAATCTTGATGAGGGTGGGTGACTTGACTCCAATCCCTTGATCCCAGGACGGCAGACGGATAGACGGAGGGAATCTGGGACGAGGATTTGACGTGATGGTCGAGCGTGGTGGACTAAAGGCGGGGTAGTTGGCAATTCAATGAGACGCGTGAGGCGCAGCAGCGCTTGCAGAAGGAGGAGCGCGAGAAGGAGAAAGCGTTGGCATGTGATGAAGGTTCTCCAATTACAGGCCACAAATTGCTAGTGACACTGGACACCAGCAATGTATCTCGTAAGCCGTCAAAAGTGCTTAAACTCTTGGCCCTTATCGCTTCTTCGGTGGCCCTTCGGTCCTGGGCACTCAAGCACTTTAGGCTTCCGGGCACCTACGTGCTACCTATCAGTCGCCACTGAACATACCTTTGACCCCGTAGGCACTGACTTTTGGCTACTTATACGAGTAGTTAGTTAAGCCGAAATCATCCTCCCTCTGTCTCTAAGCATGTGATATCCTGCACCACACACACACCCACACCACTCAAGTAGGTCCCGTCTATCGATTCCCCCGCATACGCCTTTTCACGTCTTCCTTTATTCCGTCTCTTCCGACATCCCTTTCTCAATCTGTCCTTCCACAAACCTTCACCCGCTGGCAGGTCTCTGTGGCCACTGGTCAAGCGTCACTGGGCTACCCGTCAGGGTGAAGTTCACCGTCGCCTGGGTCGGGACATCCACCAGCAATCCATAGTCACCGGGGTACAGGATCTCATTGCCATTCTCATCCCGTCGTGACAGACTGCCTAGCGTCAAGTTCAGTGTCGCCGTCTGCGAGGAGCCCCCTGTGATGTTGAACAGTCTTTGGTACGCAACGAGCTCCTTGATGGGATGTGGCGCGGGTCCATTCTGGCCACTGATGAATCCCAACGTCACAAAGTCTGACGCGACTTTGCCCGTGTTGGTGACGTTGACCTTGAAGCTGCTAAAGGGACACAGGTCGAGGTACTTGTGCGTCGAGCGATCGCAGCCCGACACGAGCTGGGAGATATTGAAACTTCCCTGCTGAGGTTGAGCCACTGACAGGCTGAAGTTGGTGTAGTGTAGACCGTATCCGAACGGAAGAACAGCATCACTGAACCATTTGTATGTTCTTCCAGGATTGCCAGACGAGGCATTGGGTCTTAGGTTCATGTCGGTCATGGCGACCTGTTCGACATAGTTGGCAGGGTACTGTGTGACAGGAAGTCTTCCTGCTGGCGCCACCTTGCCCGTGACGATGTTGATGAGAGCATCACCTCCAGCCATGCCTGGGTAGCCACCCCACACGATGGCCGAGACGTTGGGGTTGTTCAAGAAGGGAGTGTCGTCGAGCTGGTCACCCATCTGAAGCAAGATGACAGGTTTGCCCATGGCCGCGACCTGATTGATCAGATCGACCCTCCCCGGAGCCCAGCTGATGTCGTATCGATCCAGACTCTCGCTCTCGTCGTCATCATTGATGCCGTCTGCAATGATCACGATGTCGCCTTCTTCCGCTGCCGACATAAGATCATCCCAGTTGTCTGTGGTAGGGAAGTTGATGTTGTTCAGGGTGCTGGAGTATTTGACATTGACGTGAGGCAATTGCTGCAAAGCATAGAGAGGTGCATGAAGGAATCTTGCCTGGCCAAAGTAGTTCCCTTGCAGCTGCGTCGTCACATTGGCCCATTCGCCAAATAGAGTGATGGTGGTGTTTCTGTTTGTCGGCAAGGACAAGGGCAGTGTGCCATCATTCTTCAGAAGCACAATGCCTTCCTCGGCGGCCTTCAATGCGAGAGCTTCGGATGCCGGGGTCGACACATTCTGCCAGCCGAGGGAGCGATACGGCGTGGCAGATGCAGGATCAAAATACCCCAGGCGGATCAAGGACGAATAGAGACGGATGAGGGTCTGATCGAGCACACTTTCGTTGAACAATCCCCGTTCAAAAGCGCCAGGCAGATGTGTCTGATAGTATGTGCCCTGAGACAAACATCAGCGTTTACTCAACGTGTCATGGTTGGACAAGTCGACTTACACAGTTGAGATCGGTTCCTGCTTTTAGGGCGTCGGCGACGGCTTGCTCTCGAGATGTCGTGTAATCATGGGGCGAATAGATATTTTGAATGGCGTCGCAGTCAGAAGTCACATATTGGCCCTCGCCCGTCCAGTTCCAGTGTTCCCTCAAGATGGTCTGGAGAATGTACGGGTCGGCACAGGTTGGCACGCCATTCAAGGCATTGTAGGAACACATGATTGAGCTATAGTTTGTCAGTGATGTTGCTCACAAGGCCGAGTGCTGATACTTGTCACTCACCCAACATTGGAGTCTCTGGCACAGGTCTGGAACGGTTGCATGTAGTATTCAGCAAGGTCTTGGGTGGTGACTTGGGCATCAAAGTTGTATCGGTCTGTTGTCACCCAGTTCTCTAGGTCGTAGGCTACAAAATGCTTGCAAGTAGCGATGACCTTCTTGATGGCTGGATCGTGACCACCTTGAAGACCGTCGATCAAGGAAGCAACATAGGACTTGAGATGGAAAGGATCTTCTCCCGGAGTCTCCTGTCCGCGGCCCCAACGTGGATCTCTGCCACATGATAGGTTCAAAATCAGCTTCAGGTCACTTGTGTGTGTGTGTGTGTGTGTGTGTGTGTGTGTGTGTGTGTGTAGAGACTCGAATAGCAAAGCCAACTGACTCACTTGTACGGGTTAATGTTGGGTGTCCAATAGTCCAGTCCGCTCCTGTTGGCATTGTTGAAGGCGCGTGCTTCGGTACTGATAACAGTCGCAACAGCATGAATCAACGCATCGTCAAAGGCCGCCGACATAAGTATCGGTTGCGGGAAGGAGGTGGCATAAGAAAACTCTCCATTTGGGCTGAATGTCACACCTGGGGAGCTTGCCACGCCGTGCAGTGCTTCCTCTGATATCTGATGAGCACAACGAGCAAAGCCTCTTGGGGGGTTGGGTTGAACTCACGCCACCATTGATAGCTATGAATCCCCAGACGTGGCACTCCTGGAGAAGTGTTGCCTGTCAGGTTGAACTTCTCGTCGAGGTCCATGGCTCCAATGAGCGCCCTGGCTCTGTCTGCCACCGAGGCAGATGTATCACAGACCGTATTGTTTGCAAGAGGTCCATGGACACAATCTGGGAACAAATCCGCTGCCGCCGGCACAGCAAGCAGCGCGAGGAGCCCAAGCACAGTAGCTGCCATGGTTCCAACGCTCTTTGCACTGAAAATTTGCAATACACGCTTTCACGGCGGATAAATTGAAGAGAGGGAACATTCGACCTTGACCGTCTCCATCCTCTGTTTATCAAGGGCAACTGCATTCACCTACCCGGTACCTACTGACAATGGGCCCCCTCTCCATTCTCCGCAAGTTCCGTCGAGTCCTCAATGAGGAATTAGCCATCATAGAGAATTCATCCTTTCGCAAGAGCGGTCTTGCAGCGACGATCATTCCAGTATTCAATAGCCGGCGGTAAACAACCGGGAGGACATGAGTCGTGACCGATGGCGATGACTGCACAGACAAAGTACCTCTGTGCATTCGGTCAGATGCCTTGACGTTCGATGAACCACAGAAATATGCACCGCTAAGCATTTTGTGGCGTGGATTTGAGTTGTAAAGGGCTGAAGGCCGGTGGCGGGGGAGGCACGGGCATGACGGCGATCATTTCTAGTTTCAGGTATCGTCGGATATATCGTCACCAGCTTCTGCACCTCGGTGATTTCCCTCTCGACCTGTGTTACTTTTTCAGTTTCTTCCCGGCCATGGTTGAGTTTTGGATAAAAGGACAAAGACAATCAGACCAGGAGATGGGGAGGGGAAGAATGAACGACTCTCCCATCAACTCATCAAGTCGTCATGTCGGTTAATTAGGCTAATAGGCCTGTCCGCTGTGACTGTGGAGGCGGAGGACCAGGCTTTTCATTCTGTGGGGATGCTTTAGTCTGGGACTCTGGAGCCGTCTCTTGCCTCTCGTGATGTTTTGCCGATGCTTGGTGCTTGATGCTTGCCACCACCACCACTTGCCGTCAGCTCAAGGTTTGGCCTCAACGTTCCATGGAACATTCGACGGGCGAGTGGATGGCTTTTATCCAGACATCCAGACGAGTCTCGTCCACCAATAGCAACAGGTCAGACCCTCCAGTCCAGGATAGTGGGAAAGAAAATGCTGGTCTGACATCTGAGTTCTAGGAGGAGGTCAGTGCTTTCTGTAGCCTCTATTGCGACGGGTACGAGGTTGCATTCGCAAATGGAGCGCTGTCAGACACATCCGGAGCCTGGTGATTGCGATGGCGTTTTAGAAACGGACGCTAGCTGCCGATCCCTAAAGGACGATTCCTTGATTTGGCCTTGGTTGGTGCTTTAGGCCCAGCCGTGCGATGCTTCGCTGCGCTTTCTCCCGATTGCACGTCGGCTAGCCAGGAGTGCCAGGATATCTCACCCACTCTCCAATGGAAAAGGCCATCAGGACGCATGATCGAGGTGGATGTGACATGGTCCATGTGCGTCCATGTGTGTATTCCAGGATCTGGAATTAGCCTGAAGACGGAAGACGGCACACCATCAGCATCACAGGCCACCCCAGGGTCATCAGCTGTCGAACGATATACAATATCCCCAAGACACCGCCCTTGTGTCGTGGTCCTGTCTCCAGTTCTCCAGTTCCCCAGTTTGCCAACTCTCCCAAGAGACAGACATTTGTTGCTGTTGACCTGGTCTCTACAGTCGCAACCATGGTTCACTCCGCGGGCAAGACGTCCCAATTCACCGATGCTGCTCTCCAACAGCGTATGCAGCTGGCCGGCAAGGCTGGCCCGCAGGCGCTGGTCAGGAACCTCCGCGTCTTTCTGATTGCCTGCTTTGCTTGCATTGGTGGTCTGCTTTACGGTTACAACCAAGGTGTCTTCAGTGGTGTCTTGTAAGTCGCTTGTCGCTCCTGTTTCTTTGTGGAGAGAAGTCTCATGAATTATTTTGCCCCATTACCTGCGGTGGTGATTGTACTGGCGATGGGAGCAAGTGGCTAACTGTCACAACAGGACCATGAACTCTTTCAATAGACACATGGGTGATTACACGACCGACCAGTCGAAGAAAGGCTGGCTCACCTCTATCCTTGAGTTGGGTGCCTGGACAGGCACTCTCTACTCTGGCTTCCTCGCCGAGATTATCTCCAGAAAATATGCCATCTTGGTCAACACCTGCATTTTCATCCTTGGTGTCATCGTGCAGTGCACCGCTGTCCAGGCTGGTCACTCGGCCATCCTAGGAGGCCGTTTCGTTGTGGGAATGGGCGTGGGCTCGCTCTCGATGATCGTACCAATGTATGTTGCCGAGTGCTCGCCTCCTGAGCTTCGAGGACTGCTCATTGGAGTGCAACAATTCGCCATCGAGTTTGGCATTATGGTCAGCTTCTGGATTGTAAGTATATCGATTATTCTGGTCACGTGTGACACTTCGCGATACCTTCGTACAGATGGCTGCTCCACTTTACAAACCGCCTGCCCCACCTCTCCACCTCCCCACCAGAGGCTCTCTCCCTCTCTTTTTGTCGAGCCAAAGACAGCCCAACACAATCCATCTACCACCAAGGCATTTGAGAGTCAGTACGAGTCTGTGGCCCAGTGTGATCTGGCCCTCTTTGCTGCTTGTTCGCCTTCGCTCAACCCCAACATCAATGGACTCCAACAGTCTTGCGTTTCAACTAACTCCTTCCCTAGGACTATGGTACCAACTATATCGGAGGAACGGGTGATGGCCAATCTGAAGCGGCCTGGCTCGTGCCTCTTGCCCTTCAACTTTTCCCTGCCCTCATCTTGCTTGTCGGAATGGTCTGGATGCCGTTTACTCCTCGATGGCTGGTCCACCATGGACGTGAAGAAGAAGCTCGTCGGACACTGGCCACCTTGAGATCACTCCCTATCGATGATCAACTGATTGACTTGGAGTTCCTCGAGATCAAGGCTCAGTCGATGTTCGAGAAGCGGACTGTCGAGGCAAACTTCCCTCATCTGGCAGAAATGACGGCAACCAACACCATCAAGTTGCAGTTTGTTGCAATCGGGTCGCTATTCAAGACAATGCCCATGTTCCGCCGCGTTATTGTCGCGACAGTGACCATGTTCTTCCAACAATGGACTGGTATCAACGCCGTGCTTTACTATGCTCCTCAGGTGGGTGACACTGATGCCGATCGAGAGGCTTACAAGATACTGACAGACCCCCTAGATCTTCGGCTCTCTTGGTCTGTCATCAAACACTACATCACTGCTCGCAACCGGTGTGGTCGGTATTGCCATGTTGTTGGCAACTATCCCATCTATCCTTTACATCGACCGCATTGGAAGAAGACCTGCCCTGGCTCTGGGTGCCCTTGGAATGGGTCTGTGCCACTTCATCATCGCCGTCATCTTTGCGAAGAATCAGCACCAATGGCCCACTCACCATGCTGCTGGTTGGGCTGCTATTGTCATGGTGTGGCTCTTCGTCATCCACTTCGGTTGGTCCTGGGGTCCTTGGTGAGTGCAACCAGAATCATGTTTCATGCGCAGAAGCTAACAATGTATGCAGTGCTTGGATCGTTGTCGCTGAGGTCTGGCCTCTGTCTGCGCGCCCCTACGGTATCGCCCTTGGAGCATCCTCGAACTGGATGAACAACTTTATTGTCGGCCAAGTCACTCCCGACATGATCACTGGCATCACATACGGGACCTTCATTCTCTTTGGCTTGTTGATCACCCTGGGAGCTGGATTTATCTGGTTTTTCGGTAAGAGACTCCACAACCTCACCCCCTACACAAGTACTGACCCACCCGGCAGTCCCTGAAACCAAGCAACTCAGTCTTGAGGAGATGGATCTGGTGTTCGGCTCCAGCGGTGTCGCCGCTGCAGACCAGGAGCGCATGGCCCAGATCAACGCCGAAATTGGTCTCACTCGTCGCCTCAGCGCCCTCCAAGGAATCGACCACAGCAGTGACGAGAAGGTCTCCGAGGTCCGGGAGAAGACAGCCGAGACAAAGGTTGTGTGAGCGTCCGCAGCTTGAGTCTTGAGATGGGCAAGTCACCTCTGCTATTGAGAGAGTCGCAGGGTCCTCAGACCGTTGTTTGGTTGACAGACTTTATGATTCCAGTAGACAAGTCTCATAGGGTGATGATGCAGTTGAATTTATCCCTCTGGCATGACTCTTCGTGAAGAACGAGTGTAACGAGGATAGTCATCGTTAACAACCAACCCGTCCCAACTATAGTCAGTCTTCAGGGACGACAGTCTCAGATGTCGCGGAGACTCTAATCCTAACGAGGTCCTGACTCACACCCTGAGACAACGCTAGCTGATTGGTCGGGACTACGTTATTCTGTTCTTCAGAATGCACTAACTTATCACATACTAGACTAGTATCTACTATGCGAAAATACCATGCTATAAGTGAACTAGTGCCTGTCATAACGGGTATAGCAGTTAATTAGTAAGGACTATGGTCGGGACTAGAGACTATAGTACCCTATGCCCGAGACTGACACCGGGACTGGGGCTGGGACTACAAGACTGGTTGGCAACATTGGAGATAGGTATTGTTGGTATCTTGTGTTGTGAAGTCTGTACGAGGTATGTTTCCGAATAATCTATCTGTCCCACACCGTCGGTATGTTGCTCGGTCTCAGACGCTTTGGGGGAAAAGGAGGGTTGTGTTCACATGGTGTCAAGATCTGGCGGCTGGTGTTGAGTATTGGAGATTCCCATACTCTCCGGGATTTGTGTCGACAAGGAAAGCTCACTCTGCCTCTTGGTCCTGCTGTGCACAACTTGTATTCGTCTTTGAGCTCCATCTTTCTCTACGGCCAGTCTTTCCACGAATGCTGCCAACATGTCACTGTCACAGATCCCTTCTCGTCGTTTGATCGTCTTCAGCAAGAACAAAGACCTGTGTCGAAGCTCTGGTTCCCGGCACCTCGTTGCTGCCATGTAGAGATGCGGAACAATCCCAAGGTTCATGGAAATGGCAGGCTCAGAACGACTGTGAGAGTCATCTTGGCAGCCGGTTTCAAGACGTTTAGATGACCTTCTCGGTCTAGAGTCTTGCAGCATTCTTTGCACGATCTCCTCTGAAGTAGCGAGTAACTCCCTGAATTTCTCCGTGCATAGGTCAAAGACCGTCTCATTGCATTCCATGCATGAACTTAAAGTGATGTCAAGAGCAATGCTCGAGGCTTTGAGGGTTAGTGCGGCAAGGTCGTGGCTTCGTTTCCGTTGTAGCATGCGCTGAAAGGCGACTCCCCAGTCGTTGAAGTGCTGTCGAAGGAGCTGATATCTTTCCTCAAGGCTCTGAAAATACAAGGTGGGTGAATCACACTCCATTTTCGCCGCTTGGACATTGCGTGTCAAGTGCGATATCTGATAGCGATACATTTCGAAGGCCGACCGAGCGTCGTCCACATCGGTGAAAGTGGCGGGGACTGGAGTGACAGAGGTTATCGCAAAGGCAGGAGGAGCTTGGAATCCATCCCTCCCAAACTCCATGACCTGGGTGTCTAGTCTTAGGTACATTTGGACCAAGAGATGCCTCGGCAGGTAATGTTCTGGGGTATTCTCAGAACGACGGGCAAGCTCTGCTAATATTCTCATGCCTGAGTATATGTGACTCAGCGAAGAGGCAAAGTGTGTTCGAAGAATCTCAATGCAGGCGAAGAGGACTGACACGGTCAATGCAACATCAACTGCCCGTGCAGATTTGCTTGTATCAAGCTTGACCACATGTTGCATCGCTCTGCCGTAGTGCTGCATGGCAAATGCAAGCAGAGTGGAGTCCGAGGGTGGTGGATGGCACAGGAACAGTTCATGTAGACCACCAATAGATATGACCGCGTGCTTGATGGCGTCCTCATGATGCGCCGTGGTCAGTACAAATCGAGACCACAACTCAGGACGGAAGTATCCTGCCAATTCACCAGCGGTTCGATTCCGAAAAAAGTTGAACGATCTCTTTTCTCTCCAGTCCATGTCCGGAAGGGAAGTCATCGTGAAGAGGGGGTCCGGGACATAAACAACAAAAGCCTGGCCCTTCCTGCGCGGCTTGGTGATCTTCGCTTGGTCGACATATCCCTTGCATTCTCTCTTGCTTCGGATGCATCTCTGGCAACTGGGACGCTCTTCGTCGCACTTCAGGTGACGAGCCCTGAAAATGGTCAAGGTTCGTTCTCAATGCAAAATTGCGAGATAGCATGACATACTTGCACGTAACACAGCCACTGCGAACTTTGCTCCCTCCAATTCTAGCCAACTTCGGTGCAGCCATAGCGACAAACTGATTCGATACTCCTGACAACGCCGAGACCTAACTGCAAGGCTGTGTGAATCTAATGGTGGACGAGTACGTGGCAGATGCGCGCCAGATATGAGGACGGACTGCCCGTTGCTTGAGCTATCCGCCGGAACATCAAAGTGCTTCTTATATCATCAGATGATAACGGCGTGGCCCGTGGCTCGAGGCTACCCTCCTTTTGGGACACATTGTGTGCCTTGGGCATCTTGTCCCCTGGCTCTATACCAACCATTCTCAGCCTCACCGTGTCGGTGTATCGTCCGGCGATCCAGGTGTTGTCAACTCCGATCAAATATCCATAGGTACTATGGTGGGCAGCGGAATTGATGAAGGAGAGTGTACCATATGTCGTTTGGCTGCATTAACTTGATTCGGTTGGTCTGTTACGAGTCAACCTCCAGCCTTCAATGGGGAAGACGGCGTCTGTGATGGACAACGCGCCCAAGCATTGACAATGGCTATCGCTTGTTAGTAAGTCTCCCAGAAAGGGAATATTTGGTCGAAGTCTCACACCTGTTCCACTCAACGTACGCGTCCCGCCCCAAAGGTCGCTTCCCTGACCTCCACGATGTCACTATTGGCGGCACGGGCGAGCCTTGCCCCGACATGTCTTGGTTTGAGGAGCAATTAGCGAGCGTGATGCAGCGATAGGACCGGATGGCGGGTTGACGGGTTTAAGATGGTTCCGTACGTAGTGTCTTGAAGGTTAAAAGATAGAGCGATGCCTCTCGAAGCGAAATCCCAAAATAAGGATGAAATGTGGGGGGCGCAGTTTGTCTGTTGGTGAAAAATGCTTGGGCCAAATCGGATGACCATCGAACAAATCACTTTACTTTGACACCAGAATGAGTTTGTGACTTGTCTTTCTGTATCCTATTTTACAATTTGCCCGTGGCCCTGATTCCTGTGGAGCTCGCTCTCGATTGACATTCATGGATCGTCCTGCAACGCTATACGTACGAAGACTCAACGGAAGCGATTCCGGCCCACACAAAGGGATCTTCTCAGGAGGCGTGAGCCCTGGCATATTATTCTTATCCTAACCTACGCCACTTTGGACTGAATGCTCCTCACCTGTCTCACCGTCAACAAGCCAGGAGTGGCCTTCAGACTGGGGAGGTCACTCTCGAGCAGAGCACGGCTAAGATACTGATGTCTTCATGCAACGCCATCTCAGTGATAGGAAGATTGCCATTTCCAGGATATCGACAGGAAGGGCTTGCGCCCGAGGATGAAGTTGAATGTTCCAGTTCGTGCCACGCGGAGGTACGATGTCCATGATCCGCCAGAAGGTATAGACACTGACATCGATTTGGGGGCCATCTTACGCTAAGCCGACTCTGAGGAGGTTCTTCGACCGTGTCGGACGATAGTGACATGGAAGTGACAGGCATTGACGAGACAACGAATACAATCTATCCCTGGATCTGGCGCCTTCGAGGTGGTGCCTTGATCGTCTCAGTGACAGTGCTGTCTGAATATCCGCCCGACAAGCGAACCAGGTTTCTTGCTCAATTCAATCAGACCCAGAACATCATCGACAAGGGCTGGATGTCCACATCTCGAGATGCCTTCGCTCCAATCCGGAACCACGGACTGCACCACCCGAGGTATCCTTGAATGCCCAAGTTGAGATGGAGGCGAAGCAGCGAAGAAGAAGAAGAAAGGCAAAAGAGCAAGCAATTGATACACCCCGTCAATCCGAGGGCTTCGAAATGGCGTCGTACAAGATCTCGAGGTATGCATCAACTCTCCTGTGACACAAGTCGAGAAACGCAAGATGTGTCTGACATAGGTTGACATTACGGTCACCTCGCTGCCGTTTAGAATCCTACAGTCCAGATAGAAGATTTACTGACCAGGACAGATCCAATTAGTACGTCACGCCGATAACACATTTTCGTCCACCTGCGATGGTTGCGACAAGATTAACGGTCATCTTGACGACAGGCGCCAAACCCAATTGACCACCTTCGTTAGGAACTCAAGAATGTTTCTAGCATCGCAATACCCGTGTACGGGCGGAGGAGGATGCACACAGAGCATGGAGCGCGCCCTCCCGAGCTGAGGTCCAGATCATCACCGGTATTTCAACCGTTCACTCTGAGCACTCGAACGAAGAAAGGGCGTTGGGAGCCCGTGAGTTCCACGTTTCCTGGTGTCCATGCTTTGTTGCTTGTTTGCTTGCACGGACCTCGAACCCCCCGGGCAGGTCCAGACCTCGACCGTGGCTTCGAGACCGACCCAGCCGCTGCCCCCGGATCGCCAAATCCAGCAATACATGGCTCATGGCCTGTGTTATCTTACATCGTTGTGCCGGGTCACATGTACAAGAACCTGGGCTTCGCTGTGAGCTAGCTCTACAAAGCTCAGGCCTTGAAAGACAATACCTCCGGCAGTGCTCCGGGCATGAATGTGCAGACTGACAACATATGACGAGTCTTTCTCCACAATTCTTCGATTGAGAAAAATGACCCGAACGGTCGCATCCCCAAAACACAAAAACAGGATTACAGGGACATCGGAGAAAAATAGGTCTCTTAAGCAAAGAAGCAAAGGACAAATATTCCATCTTCAGCCCTGCGGATCCAAGCCAACGGTGGTCGATGGTCGAGGCTATAGGATAAGCAGCAGCGTAACGCAGAATCTGTGTAGGCTTTGCGCATCGTTCCACACGGCGAATACGAAGCGAGTCAAACTACTGTGCCGTGCGCGAACAGAGACCAGATATAGAGCGTCACTGCAGATATGGTTTGAGTCTTGTAAAATCGAAGATAATATGTGAAGCACCACGCTACCGCAATCACGAAGAGGGAACGTCATAATAAAAACGAAAGAGACAGTAATAGAAGGTAGTGCAATTGATCCATTCTGCACTCGAAATACGCCAATGCCACAGCTCTATGGCAATCTTCGCCTCAGAGCAGAGGACGCACACGCCAATGCCACCGACGTCCAGTCCATTCACGCTTTTGCCGACTGCAAGCAAGGCTTTCTTTAAAAACACCAAGCGACTGAATCGCCCAGGCTGATCCGATCCAATTAACTGCACAAATCCCACCGACATCGGTAGGATAATAATGAACCAATTCCACCAAGGCTTGCGCCAATGAACGCCGTAAAGCCAAGCCGGTTGAAATTGTTGTACAAGAATGGCAAGGGCACCTGCTAATGATCAAACGGGATGGGAGCTTTGGTCCTGGTCCTGTTGTTGCTGCTGCTGTTGATAATGATGGTAACGGTGGTGATAATAATCAATTCTAATCTTTCTGCGTCTGGTGCTTGGCCAGCTTGGTAAAATGGGCGTGGGTATCATAAAGGACACATGGAGTGATTGACAAATACAAGAACTCGTCCACCCGTTTGCCTCTGTGTCTCTTGCGTGTACTGAGAGGTTGAGGCTTAGTGATTCTTCCGTTCCTTTTTTTCCATCCGAATGCCATGCTTGCGATGAAAAGTCCAGACGTGCTTCGGTGGCCAATAAGGTCAAAGGGAAAATAAACAGATATGGGTGTCGTAACGGTCGTCGTTCATCGTTTGCCCTTCTTCTTGCTGCTGGTACTCGCGCTTCGGCCAAGATTGTCTCTCGACATGGTTCTCGTCAGGCCGCCGATGTAATCCTGTAGGAAGCGGTTCTCGGTCTCGAGCTTGTCGTGATCGTTCTTGACTTCGTCGATCTTTTCTGCTAGGGCTGCGAGCGAAGATTGCAGATTTCGCGCTTGCCTGTAGTGTTTGTTAGTATGTGAAGCAGTTCATTGTACCAGGGAAGTGCCTCCTACTCTTTCAGAGTCTCGCGAAGCCCACGCTCTATTCGCTCGATGTCCTCACTGTTGCGCCGTGGACTCATGGCTCTTGCGTCGTCCGGGGGGTATTGGGGTCTTTCTCGCTGAACCACGTCTCGCCCTTTTGGTACGATGATGGTGTTGGATCTTTGCCTGTCTCCCAGTCGGGGTCTTTCCATCCGCGTCCTTCGCGAGACTGCCCGAGGGGAGGTGGGTTGTGGGAAGTCCGACTCAGAAGAAGATGAAGAACCACTTGAGATCGGAGGAGATATGGATGGGCGATGTGCTATGTCTGATAGTTCGTGCCCAGTCATAGAGACTGGATAAGGGAAGGGTGCCGTAGCCGTGGACGATGATGTTGAAGAGCTTCGCATCGGGCCTCGGCCAGGCTTAAGATATCTTTTGCCAGCACTCTACTTGTCCTATTTGTTGTCCCAATCTTGCTTGACCGACGTTCTGGAGTTGCCGAATGACGCATTGGCCTTGCGTGCAATCCAAGACGAGCGCAATGACCTAGGTCCAGCGCCAGTCCTAAGGTATTTCGAGCATCCAAGGCGGTAACACCCGTTCAGGTGGTGTCAACCAAAGATGCAACGGGTTTCGTTGGAAAAGGGAAGGCTGTGAAGACAGGTTTGGGAGAGCAGATACGAGTAAAGGCCCGAGGCTGCCCAAGTGGGTTGACGAAGTATTTGGGACCTTGGGGAAGGGAGGGCACGGGTTGCCGCAGAGGGAGGGACGATGGCAGGGTTACTGGGCCGCAACCAGGGTCGGCGAAGTTGAGCGAAGCGGAAGTAAACTGGAGTGGACGATGATTGTCGTGAATGGTTGGAAGGTGGATAAGATGATCGTCACAGGGCAAAGTTAACTGCTGGAGAGGAATATGGGCTCCCTGTTGCCCAAGAGCGGAACCTGCAAAGTCAAACGTGAAGGGCCTGAAGCGGATGAATGCCCTGGCGAGCTGGCACCTGGGTACTGAGCTCAGGAATCTCCTACAGCAAAGGGGCTTGAGTGGTGAGGAGCTTGCGGTTTTGTGGACCGGGGGTCGGTCGTCCCACGGATCGCTGGCCAAGTTACGTCGTTCACCTGAGCCTTTGGTGGACCATGGGGGGGGTGATCAACAGCATCGTTGCCTCCTGGGAGTCAGAGATTGCCAGCCTTTGAGTGGGCTGTTGGGATTGGATGAGACGCTGGGTGCTTGGATTTCTTTTGGTAGGTGGAAAAGGGTTTCACAAACAGGGCGAGGGTCAGCGTCGTTGCGTGTTTCAGTCACTCCTTCTCGGTGGCAGGAGTGTCCTCTTCTACATCAAGAAGCCATCGCCGAGGGTTGGGGGGTGAGGTGGGTGGTGTTGCGGCAAGGGTGTGAGATAGACACAAGCGATGGCGGCCACGCGGTGGTGGCGAGTCACAAAGGGTCACGATTTCCAGAGCAAAAATAATGATGATGGCGTGTGGGAGATGAGATGGCGCAAGGCTGTTTGTGGCCAGTGAAAGAAACGTGTGGTGGAAAAAGTCGGAGGGCAGTGGGCAGCACCTGGACACCACCACTGACAATGGTCCCTGGGCTCGTTCCAGGTAAAGAGACGCCCTTGGGCGGACAGAGACCACGAAAATTGGCGAACGGATAGCCGGAAACCGCACCGCCTAAGGCAAGCGAAAGATGGAGAGTGGCCAAGAGGAATGGGACGGGAGACGGGACTAGGCAGCCGCTTGTGTAAGGGGGAGCCTCTCAGATGATTGCTCAAGGTGGTCAGAATGGGTGAAGATGAGCCGCTATACCTCCTGCGGTCTAACTAGGCCACTTAGTCACTGCGGCGGCTGCAAAAAGTCCTGCGGATTGACGTCGTTGATCACTCGTTCTTACTCCTCGATCGACATCATCTCTCCCAACCGGAGTTGCCATCGGTCTGAGGATCACGCCGACATTCAAGTTTCACTTACTCCATTGTAACTCCAAAGGAGGCCACCGGGCTTATCCCAGCCTACTCGTCGAAACGCGGTGCATGAGGGTCACACCCTCTTGCCAGAGAGCCTCCTGTGCATCGAGTCCATGACCCCAGCAGCCCTGACACTCCTAGAGCCATCCTGGAATTCGGTTTCCTTGCTCGAACCTGCGTCTTCCCAAAAACCTCTTCAAGTCGAGTCTCGTACTCCGGTGAATCACCGAGTGGGGTTGCGTGGTGGAATAGTGGCACATCAACACACGAAAGATCGACGTTCCTAGTGTACTCGCCGGTTGAATAATCGCTGAAGATTCGGATATTTTCAAAGAGTCGTCGTGGGTAGGCTTGACCTCAGCCTATAGCGTTGCGTGAGAGTCGCCCGAAGACCGGACTACCAGCACATTATAACCAAAGTATGGACGCGGCCCCAGTTATCCGACAGACCTACGTGGTATCTGCCCGCCAATTATTTTGCCAAATGCTTATGACACCATCAGAGATGGGCGAGTCCTATGGCTTGGATAGGAAACACCAAGGTCGTTACAAGACCCAAACGAAGCGCTAACGACCCGGATACCTTTCGCGCCCCATAATCCCTTGACGCACGATAACCCTTGTCACGTTGTCCGTTTTCCTTCTGTCAACACGAGCTTTTCCCTTGACGCAGGGACCGCGGTGACTCTGGGGGAGAGAGTCCCTGCGTGGTACAGATATATGAGAAGGGTTCGTCCTCGGCACCGTGGCGGGTGGTTGCCACAGTATGCCAGGCTATCACGACGCTGGAGAACAAAAACCATAAGAGGAGGGAGGTGTTGGTGGCATCATATGGGACCTGTTTGCTACATCCGCCCCAGGCAGCGAGGATCGAGATATTCTCTGGCATAAACAATTCTCTTGCGGGGGCAAAAACCCACAAGCCAAAAGGGAACACAACGACGTCATCCGTCACGGGGGTGGAGGATTGCTTTTTCAGTCAAGCGATCACCCTCTAACAATCCACGCTGTCTCACCAGGGCCACCGAGCCTCACCTTTGATTGATCCCCCGTGGCGAGAACAGACCACATCTCATAAGGTTAAATGGGGGCGATCTTTGTCCTCTGGAATTGAGGATGCTCCCGCGCGGCAACAGCAGCAGCTGGTGGCTTCCGCCCATTCCCAACGGCATTGTGCGACAGCAAGGGGCTGAAGGGGTTCTTGTACAGAACTGGGCGCACAGGCACCGCAACCCATGGCGCGCACTCTATTCTCATGGGAAGGGACCAGTGCATGTCGGTGATGCGCCGGTAGTCTTGGAATTCAAAGCCTTTGCTATTTGCGGGTTTGACCGGGAAGGTGAAGATCTTCCTCCAAGGCCCAAGCCACAAGCGACCCTCATTTGTTCCGGAAGACTTCCATCCACATTCAACGTCCTGTTGGTATCTACCGGCATATTTATCTGTCTCCTGAAAACCTAGACCTGCCCCTGCCCAACCCTTCAAGGTGCTTGTCCCAATATTTGATGCTCCGATACCCCCACAAAATCGAGAGGCGGTATGGAGTGAGGGCAGTGCTAAGTCTGCGAGGATACCCTGTTTGACAAAAACCTAGACCAGTGGTCAGGTAAGATCTGAGCTCCAGTGACCTCTCTCAAAACAGACGCACTTTCTTCGAGCCCAAGTGGTGGACAACGTGTCATTCTCGGTTTCGGAGTGATGCTTGATGCTTGAGAGTCCTTAACAGCCCTCCGTGTACGGGTCCATTCAAGGTTGGCTGTCTATGAACCCAACTTCTGTTCGCCGACAACCGACAAATTCGCAGTCTTCTGACATGAATCATGACGGCCTTGCTCAGGCTCGATGACGACCTAGCGTCACGCCCACTCTCAGTGGTGTCAGGTCTCAAGTTGCTGACACATCGACGTAATGTGTCCGTCTCGTGGGGAGCAGAATTTGCCAATGGTAAAGTATGACCACGAGTATGGAGTGGGCAATGTTGTTTTTCAGGTTTCTTGACTTCTCCACACCTGCCCAGATATTGTCAAGCTCATCGTCAGGCGGACGGAGGAAGAGCCAAATAAGGCACTATCCAACCCTTGATTGGTATGGTATCTGCCTGCGAAAAGGAGCGGTCAGTGCACACGAATAACATCCAGCCTTTGTCGAAACTCAGTTATGAGATGCCGATGCCGATGCCAACCTGTTCCTCCCGTCGCGGCCTCGTGCCCGTGGCGCTCAGAAATCGCGGTTGTGCAATGATTCATCTCGGCTCGGGGCGAAAGGGTCTCGTTCGGCACAACTAATCCCAGGGTTTGGATACTTCAAGGGGCAAGTAGTTTACGCGTGTGCTGACGCGGGTGCGGTTCAAGGGGACGCCGGGGCTGTGAGTATTGGCCGAAGTTAGAAAGTAAGGCACGTCCATCGACTTGACCTCATATATTTGTGACTATTAGCGAGACATATCCTCATGTGGCAGAATTCTCACGATCTCTTTGTTCTGTCCCTTCTTCGAGAACTGTAAGCTCCAAAGTTGCTCAACGTTGGCTTTCACGGGACGTGTGTTACTGGTTCAACATTGGCGAGCTGGACTAGAGCTTGAGAAGGTCGAAGCCGAAGAACAGTAGCTTTACAATTATGGCTGTTGGCCTGGGAAAAGAGTGGTGATGGAAGATGGTAAGAATGTGGTAACTTTGAGATCGAGTGATATTGCAGTGTGTTCGACCTCTTGACAGTCTAGACCTCGCCCAGATTGGAATCTACATTACGTCCCCTCGATGCTTGAGCCCTCTCGCATCTCTGCAAAAGGGACCCAAGGAGTGCGGGATTCTAGAGCTGTCGGAAGTATTGCAGTTGATGGCGTGATTAGTAGAGCCTTCGAGTTGTGCGTCCTTTGTAAGCGCAGTTCACGTTGACCAGGGATGCTTTGCACCTCGCCTCGGAGAAGACAGAATCAAAAACTGTCTGGCGGGGTGCAATCCTCTCATACAAAGACTCGCCAGGACATTTGTGCTCCGAATCCAGACTCTGGGAGACCCTCGTCAGACAAAATCTCACCTCGTCGTGGCAGAAGCCGGAGCAAATACCGACGTTTGTAACCCCTCGTTCGGCATCCTTTACCGACTCCAAACACGTCCTCAAGCCAACGACCTCTCCCAATCCTCGAAACTGGGAAAGTAAGCGTGAGTCCAAAGAGTGAAAAGAGGCAGGAAAAGGAAACAGCACAAAATCAAGCAGGAGAGGCTGGAAACTGAGTACCACCGCCCTCACATACACACACTCTCGCTCTCCGCACACGTTTGCACCAGTGTAAAGTGTGAAACCCACACCCGAGAAAGGATGGGATCGCTCGACTCATCGTCACTCATCACGGGCCTCGCCCACGTCAACCTCACCGTCCCGGCCGGCACGCTCGAGCAGGCCAACGAGTTCTACGGGACGACCATGGGCCTCACGCCGCGGGCGGTCCCGCAATTGCAAAAGGGCACTTTGGCGTGGTTCGACATTGGGTCCTCGGGCCAGCAAGTGCACGTTGCGTTTGGCGCGCCCTCGGATTTCGAGAAGCGGTCGTCGCGGCATCCGTGCTTTCGGCTGGCGTCCCCGGAGGCGCTTTTGCAGCTGAGGCAGAGGATCTGGGAGCATTTCGTGCGCGGCGGCGAGGCGGCGCCGACCGAGGCGGACAAGCCTGGAGATGTCAATTCTGGTGAGTCTCCTCCTTATGATTTCTTTTGCCTATCTGTAGTCAAGTCGGGCGGGAGAAAACGGATAAGGGAATCACATACCCATGCATTCAGGAATATGCTGTGAAATTAACTAATGCGGCTGGTCCGTGTGAAAAGGATCCCAAGGCGTGGAATATCCGCAACGGTTCTTCGCCAGAGACTACGCCGGGAACAGGCTCGAGTTCAGCCTGTAGTGGCTTTTTGAATCCATTCATTCTTTCCAGGGACACGCAACAGGCAGAGTGCGCATGGGTTGATCGAGGCCTAAAAAGTCAAGATCCTGATCAGCAATGACAACCTTCAAGAGGACATCGAGGGCTCTCAGCTGGCGACCGTATGTCCTTGTGCGCTGTCATTCTCAATTCTTGAACGTGCGACTCTGGGAGCCTGTATCGTTGCGGCAGTTGGAATGTGAGTAAGTTGGTCCAACGTTGAAGGAAAGAGGATGGATGGACGGATGAATGGCGTGGGAGGGAGGTGAGCCTTGGAAGCAAGCATATCTCAATTTCTCGAATTACATTTTTCCGCCACACACTCACTTTTGTATGAACAAAAAGAAAAATTCTATCCTTGTTTTTCTCCTCCTCCGCTATTGGAGCATCTCAAGGCGATAACAAGTTTCATTGGTTACGTGGCTAATAGAAGCTGTCCAAAGTCGCTGTGCATTCTTTTCCATCTTCAAGACTATATTGTCTGTCCATCCATTCGTCCGTCAAGACTCAGGAGAGAATCTATTTCCTTACCTAGGCATGGGATCAAGACTGCACTGCGTGTTCACCCATTAACATTAGCCCATGGGTGACCGTGAGTGAAAGAGTCAGTGAGCGGAAAAGACAGCACAGCACGCCACAGCACAGCACGGCGTCATTCCTGGACTACTACTTTGACATGTTCGCCGTTGAAAATGTCAACCCCGGTAGCGCAGTAGCACAGCATCCCGTTCTTGATGTTTTATGTCTCCTTCCCATCCATCACACAGCGCCAGCTAGCCAGCATGGAAAGAAAGCTAATGACTGGTTTTCACTTTCCTTGGAGTAAAGTACACCTTGTCCCAGGAGAACAGGTTCATTGAAACTGTTCCCCTGATGGTGAATATGTAGCACTCGTCCTTTCAGTACCAGCACCATCACCACCTATCACCGTCACAACCTACCACACTATCCACAGCTCTCACATAGGATGAAGAACTCGGTGTTGTCTGCCCCGATTGACATTCTCTGGCTGTCTGGCTGTAGACAAGCTGAGGCTGATCGTGTCCCCTTTTTAGGTCAACTTGACGCCCTCTCCGTGGTCACTGTCGCCGTCGATGCCGTAAACGACGTCGCCAAGGTAGTGAGAAGCGACTGATCCGGCCCGCTGCCAACATCCGGCCACTTTCGATGCCACAGGTCGCAGTTCGGATCGAGCCAGTTGCCCGAGCAGTTTGCGACCTGGACGCCGTACATGCCGCAGCCCGTCATCCAGAAGTTGACGCCGCCAAAGTAGTGGCTGTTCCACTGGCACTTGTCGATGACGCGGCGCAGGCCCGCGCGGCACTGGTCCTGCTCCGCGTCCTGGTCGCACTGCGCCTGTGTGCCCGACGCGTACGTCACGTCGTCGAGCACGGTGTCTTTCCACCGAAACAGCCGCAGCGCCATGATGATCCCGGACAGTTCCGTGAGGGTGTAGTTTGGCGCGATGGTCGCGACGTCCATACTCAGGTTTTCCTTGTCGGCCCGTTTGAGCTTGTCAGCGGCGCGGACGAGGATGGTGTTGTTGTAGTAGTCGGTTGTGGTGGTGTCGTTCGCGGTGAGCGCGACGAGGTCGGTGGGATATTCGTTCAGGTCGAACTCTTTCCCTGTTATAGCACCTGGAGTAAGGATATGGGCTTGAAGAAGAAAGAAAGAAAGACAAGACAGTGGGGAATGGGGAAATAATGCATCGCAGGATAAGCAACACTGGGGATTCATTCCAACCAGCATCCACAGAAAGGGACGAGAAATACCTTGCGCGGGGAGATTTCCCGGCTTATGCACCTCATCGCAGAACAAATCCGCCAGTCGAGTCGCTGTGGGCGGGTCGATGTACCAGTCGCCTCCTCCTGTCGCGCAGAGCGCAAAGGGCGTGTATACCTCTGTGGTCGTGAATGGGGTCGGAGGTGTATCGGGTGGATTTGTCGGTGACGATGGCGGCGCTTGAGAGATGGGTGGCAACGACGTGGAGACGGGCATCTGAGCTTGGACAGGGGAGGGGAATGAGAAGTAGAAGAAGAAGATTATGAAAAGGCCGAGCCCTGGAAAACCGGACGGAGCCATGGTGACGCGAGAGTAAGAAGCCTTCTCGGCGACACGGTAGAGGAGGCTGTATTAAGGGCAGAGTATTGGTGTCAGATGAAGGAATCGATCAATCGAGGATTGGATGTAATTCTTGAGATGATGATCCTCCCAGTTCGAGAGGAACAGAATTGAATGGAGAGAGAAGAATAAGAATGAGGGAGAGAAAGGGTGAACTGTTCAATCAACCCTCGAGAGTTTTTGTATGAACCGTGCCACATTCACTCTCACCTCAGCCAAGGCGACAGAAGGTGTGTCTTTTCACGAAAGCTGAAGATGAGATGAGAGAAGACAGAGATATTGGCGAGGCGCAACGCATCAGGTAAAGTAATTGTCAATGTTGGGCAAGTTCCTCTTCCACTCTCAACGGGGATGATGAGGCTGAGTTGACTTGAGATGAGATGAGATGCTGTGGGACATGGGAATCAAAGGTCACACAGTATAGAAAGGTCGGGAACCAATAGCCAAAGGAGGCAAACAAGTGGCTCAAGAAAAACCCCATCAAGGAGAAGAAACATACATGAGCTTCAGCCTGGTCAGCGGTCACCCAAGGACTTCCTCGACGGTACATCTAAGCATCTTCGTCGGCGAGAGTGCTTCCAATGAATTCGATCCTGAATCTCATGCCGTTCCGAGTGCCTAGAAATAAGAGCAACGTCCAAGTTAACACTTGCCTTTATCAACCATGTGCCCTGTTGGCTGCGATTGTCCTACAGCCTCGTTTGCAAGCAGCAAACAAATTGTCCCGTGCGGTTACACAGATCTCAAGTGGTGTATCGCCCGCGTTTGTCCGTCTAGCAATAGTCGAGACCTCTACTAGAGTCTAGAAGGGAGAGCAGCGCCACCCCGTTGCAGGCTCAGCAGCCACTCGACGCCGTTGACCAGATTCTGAATCCACTTCCTGTTGATCGAAAGCTGCGGGTACATGGACCACCACAGATGCGGCACGCCAGGATATACCTCCACCTTGACTTGGCCGCCGGCCTCCTTGATTTTCTCGCAGTAGAAAAGGGCACTGTCCCTCCAGATGTCCATCTCGGCGACTTGGTAGAACACCGGACCCAGTCCAGAGTAGTCTGTCTGCGTCAAAGGGGTCACATAGGGATCTCGCGCGTCGAATTGAGAGATTTCTGTATCACTGGTGTGAGCTCTGTTCGCAGCCTTGAATAGAAGTGAGCATAACTTACGGCCATACAGGATGTTCATCTCCCGAGTAGCCACCGGCCCATTTTTATACCTTTCCCAACTCCCTTTCAACAACTGTTCTGGGAAGAGGGAGAGCTTGTGCCCCTTCTGGTCCGTGTAATCGTGGGGCATGCCGGTACAGATGAAGACGTGTCCTGTCAGAGGAGGCTGCAGTTTATCGTCTCTCGCCATAATAGCAGCCATGCATGTCGTGTTCCCACCCCCTGAAACGCCGCCTGTGAGGAAGCCTTTGGACAAATCTGCACCGATGGTCTGGGTATTGACTGATAGCTATCATGGGGTCAGTCCATGCAAGAAGCGACATCTGTGCTCAACGCACCCATTTAATGACATCGTAAACATCGTAGACGCAGGTGGGATACAACCGTTCCGGGGCGAGGCGATATGCGACACTGACGACGACGATGCCCAGCCTCATAGACAGGAGCTGACAGATGAACTCCTCCGTGTCCAGTCCACCCATGCACAATCCACCGCTGTGCGCAAGAACCATGACTGGTCGGGGTCCGGGATGTGATTTGGGGCGATAGATCCGAATTGCGACCGAGTGCCCATCGCGGACGACGACCGATCTGTCTTCTTCTGTCCAAAGGACTTGATCGCCCAAAGTCTGCTTGACGAAAGCGCTCTTCATGAACCGGACATTGCCTTGAGCGTGGAGAGCCCGCGTTTGAGGCATCTTGTCAACCCGGGGAAGGAAGAATTTGGGCACACCTTTCTCCCTCCATATCTAACATGTGAAATACGTTAGACAGGTATCGCCGTGAGGTTCATTCGACGAGTGGACGCACCTCAGCAAGTTCAGGATCTGTCTCTGGAAACATACTGATGCTGTTGTCGGCCATCGCTGTCGGTTCCAGTCGGTCCTGTTCAGGTTTGTGAAGAAGAGAAATGTCTTTTGACAGCAAAGTTGCTCGAGGAACTACATACTCAGATGAGACGGTTGGTGAAGGAGCTGCCGCGTACATAAGCTGATCAGTGACTGACGGGCCTTGCGACAATCTTCAGCAACGAGTAGTCACAAGCGGCCGCACAGTCCTTCAAGGCACGGGCTGACCCCCATTGCAAGGAGTTGGACATCGGAGACGTCGCCGCTCATGTTGGTGTCATCGTAAAGCCGGTGAGATGGTGTGGTAAGAGGCGAGGGCCTGATACCACCTTCTCAGACCTACCGAGCGGGCGTAATGAAGGATATCTAGTACCTGCGATTCTCACCAGCCATTGGCTGTTGCGTGGAGCAGCTAAGCAACACACTGTGACACTGTAGGAGTTGATGGAACTGCCTAGGTCTGCACCTGCGGACAGAGAATATACAAGTTTGTGCTCGGTACTCGGCACTTGTACTTTTGTCCACCACAAGGGTCGCGTTCAACTTCCACATATCAGGGACTTTCATCTCGCTTCTACAACGCAGATTCCGAACCACGAAACATTTGGCACATCGATACAGATAAATCAAGACGGCGGAATGAACAAACAACCTCCCAAACTCAATGCTGAATCTCAGCTCCAGTTCGTTCGAGCCTCGGCTGTTTCAACAGCGCCGATTTTCCAATCCCACCGGAATTGCGCATCTTCTAATCAACAGCACTACGGAATTGTGGGATGACCAGCGACTCGTCAATAGTTCGGCAATTGACCCATTTCCGTTCGTATAATATCCTCTCGACCATAACAACTCCCCGACAGAGACTGCAATACTCCGGATTGCTGTATTTTGAACGTGGTGTCGGATTTACTGTGTGGCTCATCATAGACGGAAAAGAGACAGGAAACCCACAAAAAAACAAAGAGATCAAACAGACAAGATGGGTAGTGCCCAACAGGATGTCGAGCTCCAGGACTTTGGGAGCATATTCAGTCTCGAAGGCAAGGTCGCTGTCGTGACTGGAGGTTCGCGAGGACTAGGACTGAATGTCGCCTCTGGGTAAGCTACACAACCCACAGCCTTCACCGGGGACGTTGGGGCACGCTGACACCCAAGTCAATAGATTCCTGCAAGCCGGCTGCTCCAAGGTCTACATCACTTCCCGCAAGGCCAAAGCGTGCGAAGAAGCCGTTGCCGCCCTCAATGCGCTCCCCAACAAACGACCTGGCGCGGTCGCCATCTCCATCCCCGCCGACGCGGCGAAGATCTCAGAAATCGAACGTCTCGCGGCCGAGATCGCAAAGACCACGGACCACGTCGACATTCTCTTTGCAAACGCCGGCGCAACGTGGGGAGCACCCTTTGACACACACCCGGAAAACGCATTCAGCAAGGTCATGGATCTAAATGTCAAGAGCGTGTTTTATACCGTCCAGAAACTCGCCCCGCTATTGCAGAAGAACGCAACCACAGAGAACCCCAGCAGAGTCATCATAACTGCAAGCGTCGCTGGTATCGGCGTTGGCACGATCGGCGAAAACTCGACGCCCGCCTACGCGGCGTCCAAGGCGGCGGCGATACACCTGGCCAAGAACCTGGCCGTCGAGCTCGGCCCCCGAGGAATCATCACCAACGCCGTCGCTCCTGGCTTCTATCCCACCAAGATGGCTTCTGGCCTGCTAGAGTTGCAAGGAGGACAGGCCGCCATGGCAGCCGAAGTACCGAACAAGAGGCTTGGGCGTCCTGAGGATATTGCGGGTTTGGTGGTCTTTTTGAGCAGCAGGGCAGCCTCACACATCAACGGTGCGGTCATCACGACCGATGGCGGCGCCATTCTCTCACGGGGCAGGCTATAGAGGGAAACCAGACATGTGCTAATATTAGATTCTCTTGCGCATCTAGTTTCAGACCCATTTCTTTAAACGCGAAGGTAGTGATAAAATGATGTAACAACGCTACATTCCACGCTCAACCGGCGTCAACCTGACCTTCAGCGGCTGAAGTTCCCACAGAACCTATTCCAAGAGTCAGCGAGTCAGCATGAAACAGACAGCGCCGGGGGTTTGTAGAGAATCAAGGGGGCAAATCTCACATAGAACCTCGCATCTTCCACCCACGTAGAATGATCCCCGTCAAGTTCCATGTCGAAGTGCCACAGCAACTTTGCAATGACGAGGCGTGCTTCGGTGAGAGCCACCCTAGTTTCAAGTGTTGAAGTAATCAGTAGCGGAATATGTGACAGGTATCGCACCTGCATAGGTATGTACTTTGCATATACTCGTATATACTCATGTATATACCTGTGTGTAAATCAGAAGGAGAGGGGGAAAGACTCACTGTTTGCCAATGCAATTTCGAGGACCCAGGCTGAAGGGCTTCAGGATCTCGTCGGCCTGTAGGCCCGAGGGCCCTTTGTCGCCGAGCTCATCGAGCCATCTCTCCGGTCGGAATTCCTTGGGGTTGTCGAACAGTCGGCCGGACCGCCCCATGTGCCACTGGCCCATTGAGACGTAGGTCTGTCAACGTTTCACAAATGGTTTTCGTCGTTAGTCTCTGCGCTTTAGGCCTAGCGGGCAAGATACAGAAGAGTCACTGAGAAAAAGGGGAAACGGGGGATTGGGTACACTGGAAAGAGGAACTTACTCCTTCCGGTACAAACTCGCCGGCGATCAGGTGGCCTCCCTTGGGCGTGGTTCGCGGCGTGATGTAGCTGGCGACGGGGAAGATCCTCAGGGCCTCGTCGACGGTCGCCCTGAGATAGGGCAGGTTGGAGGTCGCACGGACGGTGATGTCCCCGCTGGCCGTGAAGGTGCGGCGAATCTCGTCCTGGAGCTTCTTCATGACGCGGGGCGTCTTGCAGAGGTGGTAAAAGGTCGCGCTCAGGCAGGTGCTCGTCGTCTCGGCGCCGCCACCGACGATGAGCACCGAGTTTGAGACGACCTCGTCGTGGGTGAGGCGGTTGCCGTCCTTCATCTCGCGCAGCATCAGGCCCACGATGTCGGGTCTCTTCTTCTTCGTTTCCTTGCCGCCCTCGTCGTCCTCACGATCGAGTCGCTGCTTCACCGCCGAATTGGCCGCGTCGAAGAAGTTGTTCCTCTCCTGCAGCTGCTTCGCCGTCATCAACGGCATCAGCATGCTCTCGGTGATCCCAAAGCGGCGGAATTGGTTGAAGATGGTGGCTTTCTTGAGACCCTGCAAGAGGAAGCTCGGCCAGGGGTGCATGCGGCGCTTCTTGAGACAGTCAAACTCCTGGTCCAGGGCCAGCTGGCCGATCACGTCGTTGAGCGTCCAGAGGAACCACTCGACCATGTTCTGCGAGCCCTCGTGGCAGGCCTCGGTCAGTTGTGTACAGAGCAGGTCGACGTAGTGCTGCATCACGGGCTCGACTTCTAGAACCCCCGTGGTCGTGAAGGCAGGGTTGGCGAGGCGCCGGAGCCGAGTGTGGTCCGCGTCGCTGGCCATGATCATGCTCTCGGGCACCTTGCGCGTCTCGGCCGACGGGAAGTGGAAACGCGTTTTCTGCAGCTGAGGTCGACTGTTGTAGATCTGGGCCCAGCCTTCTGGGTTTGTGAATGAAAGCTCATCGGGCGCGATCCGAACCACCGGTCCGTATTTTTTGTGGATGGCGTCGATGCTCTTGTATAGATCGCCGCGAGCCTGACGCCAGGAAGCCGGGAGACGGGACGCTCTCCACAGTAGCGGCCCTGGGTATTTGGCCAGAGGATGAAATGGTGATATATTGTACAGTAGTCGTAGCAGTGCAAAGCCGAGTAGCTGCGAAAGTGACGCACAAATAGATCAGCGTTGACTTTTCAAAGGCTCCCCCCAGGCATACATGACATTTCAGGGGCGAGTTACCGCAGAGACTGTGTATATCCAACACCATATACCGAGCAGCACATAGTGCGGAAGAGCGGACTCGCCGGCGGTGGTTGTCATGGTCATCTGTAGGGTCCTCTCTTGCGGGAGATCAATGAAGTCGGTTTGGTGTTAAACGGAGGATCTTGTAAACACCTTTCTCATTTTCTAGGTATATATACCTAGGTGTGTTATGTGATGAGTCCAGCTGGAATCTCAAACAGTCGCAAAATTACTCGTTGTTGCTTAGTGCTTATACTTACACAATCCGTCGCTCGCCATGGCAAGAAAGCAATACTACATTGGTGCATACCTCGGCCTTTGCAACAAGCGGCACAATTCAAGGGGCCAAAATCAAGCTATGTGTCCAATATACAGTATGGATGTAGTTGTGTCGTACCTGGATTGTAGTCATAGACAAAGCTATTCCTCTTACCTTGAATGTGCTCTATTCGATGTGCTGGTCACGATCATCGTCGTCGTGTTGGGTCTCTCTATCTATACAACCGAAGAAATTCCACCAAAGCCATCATCGCCATCGCTTGACCATACGGCATACTGGTCCTCTCAATGTCCAGATAATGCTTGAGATCCTTGCCCATCCCAGTGCCAAAGCTGACATGCGACAATTCGCCGTCTTTGCTGATTCGTTGAATCACGGCCTTGATTGCTCTCGTTGCAACGTCCAGATATTCCTTTGAGATGTACCGTCTCCGTATCGATTTCAGAAGACCATAGGCGAATCCCGCAGTGGCCGATGCTTCCTGGTAACTCCCTTCCTCTTCTGACACGTCGAGTAAAGTCCGCCACATGCCCTCTTTGGTTTGTAAGGCCCGCAGAGCTCTGCATTGTGCCTGCAACACACCGACCAGGTATAATCTTAGGCCGTCATCCGAAGGCAAGTCTAGGAGCTCGATAAAATCCGGAATTGCAATCGTCACCCAGCTATTGCCCCGAGCCCACCTCGCTCGCGCGAAATTATGGCCCAATTGAGCATCACCGTCATCGGTAAATTGCCAACCGTGAAAGAAGAGCCCGGTCTGAGGGTCGTAAAGGTACTGGATGTGTAGAAGAAACTGCCGTTTGGCTTCTTCCACGTAGCTGGGGCGATTGAGTAGTCTCCCAATCTTTGCCAGAGGCATAACGGTCATCATAAGCGTGTCATCCCAGAGTTGATTGTGGTTCTCTTCAAGATACGTTATATGCTGCATCCCTCCAAAAGTTGTTCGAGGCAAATCGTGCATCGCCCACTCCGCCCAAGACTCCAACCAAGGCAGATAGCTTCGTTCTCTCGTCTCTTCATATAGATATGCCAGAGAGAGAAAGGCTGCCATGGTGTTGATATTTTTGGTGGTGCCTTCAGCCAACCTCCTCGAAAACCAGTCTTGCATGGTGCTGAGTGCCACTGGAGAGGATGTCAAGGCATGATATTGATACAGGCCATATAAGCCAATTCCATGAGTCCATTCCCAATCATGCCAACCTTTGGTGTCGATAATCCGTCCGTCGGGCAGTTTCAACAAGAAATGCCCTGTCTCGTCTTTGATGTTGACCAGATTGTGGATCAGTAGTTCGATCTTTTGTGAGATATCTGTTGCAGTCAATGCCTCAATAGCCAAAGGAGATGGCATGACTTTCGCTGCCCGTATTGTTGAGTAGTCCAATAACCTTCTCCTACGCTTTTTATCCTCACCGTTCTTCATCAAATGTCCTTCCCCTCCCGGCATCAAATGTACCGAGATGGTTTTAACCCTATAATCCTGGTTTCTGCAGCCAAGCGTTGGATGAGACTTGGTTTGTGGGTTTGTGGGGATCTTACTCTCGATCGGGTGCGATCGACCTAGCGAGACTGCGGAGATGCCAATGGAGCCTTTTCCTTCGGGCCGTTCATGAGGTCCGCATTTGGGCAATTTCCGGGGGAGGCCAACGGTAGAGTCCAACTCAGTAGTCCGACTGGGGAGTCCGACTGAACCTCTCACTTTGTCTGCAGACCTCATCCTCGCGAACAAGAGTTGATGCTCTCCTTCGGTTGATTGTCCTCCGAGGCTTTCGTTCGTTGCTGTACCGAAGGGCATGGACTGCAACAGCATATAGGGAAATGGTGCACAGCTGGAAGTGTTTGAGGAGCAGATACTACATTCCCACTGAGCTGGGGCTTTCAAACCATTTGCACTTACACTATCGACACCTCAAGAAGCACTATGGCTGGATCTGATCATATCGCTGGCGATGCTGCGCCCTCTCCAACAGACGCCAACCAGAAAGGTGCTTTGGAGAAGCAGGACATCTCTGAGATCGAGAGGGTGGTGTCTGGTGGCAGCGATCTGCAGAAGGATTTCATCGACTATGACCGTATCGACAAGGACGTCGCAAAGTATGCGAATGCGACGCATGTCGAGATATCCAAGGAAGAAAACAGGCGCTTGAGACGCATGATTGACAGGCGCGTGCTTGCCATAATGGTTCCGACATACTTCCTTCAAGCTCTCGACAAAGGTACCATATCTTTTGCTTCCATCATGGGCATTCGAGAGGACTTGAATCTCCACGCACAACAGGTGGGAACCCATCCTAAACTGAAGTCTAGTAACTGACCCAATCGACAGTACTCGTGGCTCACAACCTGTATCTATATCGCCGTCCTCATTGTGGAATATCCCACAAACTGGACTATTCAGAGGGTGCCGATTGCAAAGTACCTTGCTTTGAACATTTGCCTCTGGGGCGCAGTCCTCGCTCTCCACTCGGTTGCAACGAACTTTGCCACAATCGTGACCCTGAGGACGTTACTAGGCATCTTCGAAGCGGTCTGTCAGCCCAGTTTCCTCATCCTCAGTAGCATGTGGTACAAGCGAGAAGAGCAGGCCGAAACGGTAACATATTGGTACATGATGAAGTAAGTTCTCAGACAACGCAATATTGAAGGTCGTAAAGTCTTAATGGGCTTTGTATCTTCGAAATAGTCATTTCGGCGCTGATGACAGAACAGTGGAGGCCAGCAAATCGTGGGTGGCCTACTGGCATATTGCTTCACCCAAATCCAGTCTGGGCCTTTGAAATCGTGGCAAGCGATTTTCATTGCCTATGGCTGCTTTTCCGTGCTTTGGGGGCTTTTCGTCGGCTGGTGGATGCCTGATTCTCCAATGAAAGCAAAGTGCTTCTCAGAAGAGGACAAGAAGTTGATGGTTGAGCGAGTGAGGAGCAATCAAACAGGACTGCAAAACAAGAAGTTCCGTCCAGAGCAAGTCAAGGAAGCATTCCTGGATCCACAGACGTACTGCTACTGTCTAATCCAGATTTGCACGACTTTGCCCACCTCTGGCTTAGGAGCTTTTGCGAATATAATCATCACAGGTAAGGATGGAATTCCGCATGCGATAACTGAAAGTACTGACTTTGCCATAAGGATTCAACTTCACCGTCCTTCAGACACAGCTGCTTGCAATGGTTCTTGGTGCTGTGATAATCATCATCTTGCTTACCTCGACATGGCTCGTTAAGAAATTCCATCAGAATTGCTTGGTCATGGGGCTCTTCATCATACCGTAATACTCTCCTCCAATTTGGTCCGTGCTGAACTAACAAGGTATCAGATCTTTCGTAGGCACGATCGTGTTGATGAGCGTCCGGAACACAGACACGGCGACCAAAGTGGGATTGCTCATCAGCTACTATATCGTGCTCTCATTCTGGGCCGCTCAGACGCTCGCTATGAGCATGATTTCTCGAAATGTTGGAGGTCAGACGAAGAAGTCAATTGTTGTCACAATGAATTTTGTAGCCTGGTGCACCGGAAATGCCGTCGGTTTGTGATTCTCCTAGCTCTTGACGTTGATCATAACGGCTCACTAACTCGGCGACAACAGGTCCGCAGGTGTTTCTGTCATATGATGCCCCACGCTATTTCATTGCCTTCAGCACTCACCTCGGCTGCTATGTTCTCCTTGTGTTGGTGATCGCGTTCCTCTGGCTCCATCTCAAGCGGCAGAATCGGAAGAAGGACGAGCTGGTTTCAGCCGGGATTCGAGAGGCCAAAGATGATAATTACGTGCATGCATTTGATGATTTGACGGACCGAGAGAATCCAAACTTTAGGTACATATATTGATGAAAGTGACGAGATGAGAGGCTGTGATGAAGTTTGTCGTCGGCGATCTTAAACGAATGACCGATAATACTTTCTGTCTGACAGTTACCTACTTCAGGCAGTCTTAGTAATGCACCACCAGTTGGGGAAGAGAAAGTAATGTCAGACAACATTGTTTATCGTTGCCCTGTGCAACCTCTCAATAATAACATTAAAGTGCATGCGCTGCGCACAGGCACCGTTGCCATGATCATGAACTCAATCAGATTGTCTGTCGTCGCATGATGGCGATGTGCGCGTCTGCAAGTCCCTCTTTCTTGGACGAGGAACCAGATGTATGTGCATTCCAACAGTCCTCTCCGCTTTCACTGCGGCAGCACCCATCCTCTTCGCCTTTGACTACTCCACCCACTCCACCGGTGACAGAGAGCGCTCAAACTCACGACTATAACTTCTCCGGCGCAGTATACGATGAGAGCACTTCTAACTCGGAGTCGGAAACCGTTTCGCAGCCAGATGACGGGTATGAAGAGAGCAACGAGGATGCCGGCCAGCGCGTCTTCTCAGGATGCTCCTCGATTTCTTCTTTTCCGACGTCCATATCACAGCCCCTACACTCCGAGCCAGAGCAGTATGGTCCTCGAACACCCTCAAAACGAGACTCGCACGGCTTCTACTCCTTTGAACGATCTGGAAGCTCCCGGCCCGCGACGACGTCCCCTCGAAACCTCCGCGGTTGCCGCGCGGCATTTCGCCATCCGAGCAGTGTCAAAGCCTTGCAGATGAAAGATGAAGCAATGAGTGAAACAAACAGTGTGATAAGGCACCACAGACGGACTGGCTCACAAACGTCGTCATACAGTCAGAGGAGTTTGTTCTCAGTTCGGACGTCTCCGACCAAGAGATCTAGCCAGTCTCACCACACCTCACCCCTGAAAGGCAGCACCAATCTCAAAAAAGAATTCCCTCTTATCCTCTTGCACTGTACATTGCTAGCACCCAATCAACCTTTCCAACCTTCGGCTGAAGAAAGTGCAACCCTCAGCGAACTGCTGCCAGAGGAGTACAAGCAACGTTGGCTTGCTCTCCGAGACAGACTGAAAGATGTCGAGATCAGCAGCAGAGGGATTCTGATTCCCCATCCCAAGGATGACTATGAGCTGCTGGAAGAACGACTTTTGGAAAGCCTGGAACTCGAAAAGCCTCGCATCAGGCAGAATCACTTCTTCAACACCGGCGGGACTAGTATAGACAGTGGCTTTGAGAGTGGCAGTCTTACCGAAGATGAGGCTGATATTGACGGCCAAGGTGCTCTCAAGTGTCCGGACTGTGGCGGGCATCTGTCTGTGGAAGAGCCGCGTCGTCTGTGGGATGTCAAAGTTTTCGCTGCCAATGGTTTGATGCGGGCTGGAGCATGGGCCGCAGCATGGCAAGAAATGGAGAAGGTCGACGTGGAAATTAACGTCCGCCTACCAGAAGAGATTTGTCGAGAACTCGAGACAAAGCTTGCATTCGTCGAAGACGGACAGACGGACCCAAGTCCACTGGGTCCAAACGACACAGTTGCCGATCATGAACTGCTCATGTCCCGAGAACGAGAGGTATACGGCGACGTTGGAAGAGTTGAAAGCAAGGTCGATCTGACCAACTTCCAGAAGCAGTCAATGCTGGAATCGGAGCGGCTGCTTTCACCGCCTAGCCCATGTTCTTTTGAGCAAGACGCACCGTCCCCACCAGTTGGTCACGGTGGAGGATTCAGCAAAGAGAGCCGAAACCTCCTCGTGGGCGTACTGAGCGTCTTGGTATTGTTGTTTGCATTGGCAGGCACGCAAGGAGCGTTCAAAGAGAATCCTGTACCGACATTACAGGTTACGACGCAAATAACGGAAGTCCTCACCACTACAGTCACGACGACGAGTGTCGCGCTCTCAACGGCAACTGTGACAACCTCTGTCAGTACACAAGCTCCACATGAGTGCTCTTCACCAGACGGGGCGGATGATTTGATGGTTACGTCAACGGAAGATTTACCAGAATTACCCGCGGCCACAGAAGCATCCAGCCCACCGCTCGAGACAATGCAAGAGGCCACAGACGAGGCAGACGCACAACAGAGCACCCAGCTAGAAAATAAGGAGTATGGGGACAACTTGGCATCTGAACAGGGGGATACAGATACGAGCGCCTTGCACGGTCTAGACTCCACCAAAACGGATGGCCAGATAGCGCAGGCAGATGACGCAGGGGACCTCTGATCAAGGTCTGTGGGGAATACTAGGTACGAGCATGTGGGTTAACAAGCTGTCAATGTCGACTAAGTAGGCATGAGGTTCGGAAGGGCGAAGATGGCAACGGGGTGGGGTGGATGATGATTACGCCAAGTCGTGTTGCCAACGGTGCCAACAATGCGGCTGACCATGATGATGTGTATGTTTTGAAAGCGTTGAAGCGTTGGAGTTTATCATTTGATGACAGGGTGGATTGTGGATTTGGCAGATAATACGAGTAGACAGTCTATACAATGGGAGTGACAAGCAAAGAAAAAGAGACCCATGTGGCATTTCCGTTTGGGCGGGAAACGGGCACACGGGCAAACTCCCTCCTTGGCATCCTGGCATTCCTGCCCAGGGAGGAGAGGCCCGTTCTGGCCCGATGGTCTTTTCGTATCAACGCATCCACAAAATAATAATATGGAACCGTCACCACCGTCCCATTGCAGATTACCTAGTACTCGTACCGAGTACATTGCCGAGCACAGTCAGTACGGGTACCTCGCACAGATAATCCACAGGAATGAGATAGGAATCAGATTCCGGAACCCTCTTTGGCCTATCGCATGGGCGCATCACCACCGTGGTCTTCGTCCCCTCCTATCATGTCCCTCGCAAATTGTTCGTTGCTTGTAAGAAAACATCTATACCTACTCTGTAAGAGTACAGAGTGCAGAATACAGAGTACGGAATGATGTGAGGAATATCTGACAATTCCCTCCTAATTCGAGTAATAGCATGATCAGTGCAGACACGTCCCCAATTGCGACAAAAGTACGAGGTGCTCTCCTCAAGTACAAGTGAAGAATGGCAGCTGAAAAGGGGATGCAAGGGGAAAAGTGAACCATTGCACCATCTTCTCAGCTCATTCACACCCTGCACTACTACCACCAATACCACCTCGGCATCGTTCATTCCATCATCCCTCGCTTTCGCTACCGAGTACCTGTTCTCGCCATTTCGGCGACATGAGGCTGAGAAAGACAGCGATCAGCACCAAGATTTGACCGCCCCAAAAAGCCAAAATTGGCACAATTTTCCGGGTAATCTAAGACGCCTGCCGAATCGGTCCGGGACACGAGGGACAGGCTTTGGGTGGGCCAACAACGTTCAAGAATACCCCCCTGGGTAGAGACTACACAGGAGGGAGCAAGGCTGGCAAAAAATATCATATCATTTTCGTCTTGCCACTCGTCTTTCTCGAAAACTTACACGGATTTGTTCAGATCTTTTGTCTCTTGCTGGAACATCCTTTTTCGACGGCCATACCCCAAAGCGGCACGGTCCAAAAGTCACAGCTCCTCGCTGTCGACCTGTTAACAGGATGACGGCGCCAAGTCTTTTTGATCTTCCTTTAGAGATCCGTCTCGACATCTTCGGTTTAGTATTTGGCCAGGGAAAGGTTGTTATTGAGAGCCCAGCGGATGATGACAGCTGCGCTCTGATACCTCGGCGGGCACATTTTGAGAACCACTCCTCGAGGTCAGCTCAACTCTTGAGGGTCAACAAAACAATACTTCTGGAAGCCAGACCCATCCTCTATGCCAACACGGTCTTCCATGTCATGAACCACGCCTTTGCCGGAAAGTTGCCCACTCGGATCACCGATGGTCATCTGTGTGCGCCGTATATCAAACATCTGGTCTGGCAGCTGGATTGCGACTTGCTGAAGCATTTTTACCCTGAAGATCTTCAATTCGACTTGGGTGAAGTGGCCCGCTGGAGTAGTCTGGAAATCCGCTGTCGAGCTGAGTCGTGGCGGAACTCATTTCTTGGCGAATGGTGTGATCGCCAGGCTTTTGTGAGAGGGAAAGCTCAGGTCCTGGAGTATGCGCAAGTATTTCACCATGCCATGCGCCGGGGCAAGGCAGGGAGAATCGCCTTGGTAGAGGACCGTAGTCAACTGGGAAGGGGACGCATCATCTTGGGACTGAACAGCAGCCGCGTGACTTCAGAGCAGCAGCGATCTTTGGACGACCCGTGTACCATCGCCACTTACTGACCGCACCGCTCGTCCTACTGACAATCGGAGGCAACAGCACAAACACTCGCATCCGATCGCGAAATGTTAGTCGATGGCCCTCGCCAAGGCAGGCCTTCCCTATTGAAGCCAGACTGCGACCTGCAGGAAAAGGTCGCATGGGATGGGGATTGATGCGCGTCCATCATACTTTTGGCCTACCCGATCCAGAGACTCATACTCGGCTACGTCGGCGTCTCTCGTGTCTACGTAGGGTGCCAATCGACGCCTTGCTGCAGTGTTCGGACAACCTGACGGCTAGGGTCGACGTGTGAGGGGTCGGAGCCGGTTAGAGGGTTCAAGAAGCCTAGTCGAGCAAAATTAGCGACTGCTGCAACAATCAGGAAATTCCAGGTCAATGTAACTTTGGACGGATTGTAGGGGCACCCAAGCATTGGGTTCGATCTCCGAAGTTCAGGCTGAGAAGGTGGATGTCAAGGATAGACTGGGATGCTAGCTGCTGGGCATTGTTGAATTGTGGGACTGTCATCTCTGATGGGGGAGGCACCTACCTAACTTGTTCGCTGCCCTTAGAGGCAAGTATCTTAGGTTTGGCAGGAGGAAAGAGAAAGTGGTGGCCAAGAGACCAGAGGGACAGAGGGATGAGCAATGACGCAAATTTGACCCGGATCATCCAGGCACCTGATGGTTTAGAGAGTCTTCACCTATAAGGAGAGCCTGGAAGTGCTTCTGGCTACTGGCTCATGGGCGCTAGTGCTTGAACCGACTCACTAAGGAGCTGGAACCGCCCAGGCGTGTGAGGTGCTTGGGTACTTGGGTACTTGGCTCGTTGGGTACGAGTTCCTCAAATCCCAAAGTGTTCAAGTACAAAGTACGTCAGACCCACCTCCACGTTTCTTCTCCCTTTGGCCTCATAGCGATCGGCGACCTCTTTCCCCAAAGTGTTCTATCAAAAGTCACAGTCAACTAACTCACTTGTCCCCGGTACTTAAACTAGTCACCATGGCGTGTCCAAACCCTCTTCAAGAGCTGCCTTTTCGGGCTCTGTGGTTCAGATTGGACTCTCCTGGTGGCCCGAGCTCCAGTCGGTGCCGTCATAGCTACCTCTTTCTGTCATGGTCATCTTCATGGTCATTATCAGAGTTTTGTTAGGTTGTTCCTTTGTAACTAGGTAACTCTTTCACTCTCCTTGTCACATTCTGTCACATTTCCCTGGAAACCATTACCGGATCGACATCCTCTCAAAGGCGGCCGTGGGCCCCCATATGGTCTAATCTCAATACCCATTGAGATGGATGATGAGAACAAGAAGAACAAGAGGCTTCAAATGGGTATTCACTCATCACTCATCGTACCACTTCCACATGACCATGAGTGCTAGGAGGGACTAGTTAACTTAGGTAAGTTGTTAGTACATACCGAGTACACTTTTACGAAGTATGACTGCATGTACCGACAGTGGGAGGTGTAATTTCAGCCTTGATGGTGATGGTAGTGGTTGTAGTGACGATGATGATGGCGGAGGTGGTGTTGAGGGTGCTGTCGGTCGTCATTGCATCGTGTCCATTCTTAGCTCTTGTCCAACTCACCAATTATGGATTTCCAATCTTCTGCCGATTGTTTCTCTTCGCACCTGGTTTGTGGTGTTTCTTATTCCCTCTCGTACCCTGTCAACAACCCTGACACCTTTCCCGGCTTCCGTCAAAGGTGCATGCATTACATCCCCTCCATTTTAAAGGGCTTGCATTGCTCGTGCTGGCAACTGATCAGCTACTAACCATTGTTGGTTACTCTTGTGTAACCTGCCATCCAATCCTTTCCTCCCTATGCATACCTTTTGTCACTTTGGTCACTCTTGGTTTAACTTCTCGTCAGCTCGTCCTGGCTCTACCCCGCAATAAGGCCAAATTCCCTCGTCATGCCTGCTTCTTCTCTTCCGCCAACTGCGCTTGTTACTTCGGTCCTAGGTCTTGCGAAGTACCTCGTCTCTGTCATTCCCCTCCTTTCCACACCCACCGTCAACCCCGGCAGTACATGGTCACCAGGTATCGATTCGTTCGAGTCTTCCTCCCCCTAGTCACCGAACCTTCCTCGACATGCTCCGTACTTTCCGTCGTTGCTTGGACTACTTGGGAAAGCAGAGAAAAAAAGAGAAGACCACATGCGCGCCAGTAGTGACGGGAAGAGCACCTTCACAGACTTGTTCCTCCATCATCTGACCCACTACAGGGTGGAATCGCCCAGTCAGCCTCATCAGCACGAAGTCGCTAAGTATTTCGACCTACTTTGTTCGCACATTGCACCCTTGTTGGCACCCCATATCGCACCCCTTCTGCATCGTTTGATTCCCTCTCTGGCACCGAACCACCCCTCTTTTGTTTGTTCACTCTTGGCTTCCTCCGCTCTCATTGATCCGCCGGCACATCGAACAAGCCTCGTATCTCCACCTCCACCTCGTTCACCTCCACCAACCCCCGGTCATGCAAGCGCTGCCACTACAGCCATGGCATGTGCTTTGACACTCCCTCATTTGATGCCTCCCAACGCCTCACGAGACCGTTGACAACATTGAGGTATCTACAGACGCCCACTCGATCGAGAAGTAGCTAATAACGACGTAAAAACAAAAAAAAAGTGACTCGTCTACTTTTCTTCTGGTCCATCCATTGCCTGCTCCCTGGTTCTTCCTTGCAGGAACCCCCTGGGTCTCTCTTTACCTCTTCCGCTCTAATGAGTTTGTACTGCACGCGCAGTCCATGTCAATCCTGCTTCTCTGCCTCCTTCATTTAGTTGGTTTGGCTGTCCGGTGTACATGAACGACTCTCAACTACTTCCGGCTATTCTTACCAGTGTTTGGCTCATTTCTGATTCATCCCTACCGCAGTCCCCGAAGTCCAGACAAAGTCTTGTCACCGCTCATCTAGTGGCGGAGTCCCCAAGTGTCCGGAAGTGGTACATATGATCAGCAATCCCTCCAGTCTTCTCGTTTCACGGTCAGGTCACTTTTTGCTCAGGACCGATGCAAGCAACACTTGGAACCAGAAAGAAAGAAAAAGTCTAACCCCAGGGACGACGAGCCAGAGGGAGAGACAAATCAGATAAAGCAAGAGGTTTTCTCAAAACCTGCACCGCTGTCGCACCGCCTCTTCGCTACCGTCCCGCTCTTTTCTCCCTCCTGCGTTGGATTTGCCGGACCTGATTGGCCTCAGTTTGCCTTGTTGCACTTCCTCCCCGATCGCCGGTCACACCTTCTTCCCGCTCATTCATTCTATACCCCCCCAGTCTCAGCCACGCTGGCGCCTGTCTGAAAGCACCGTGCAAGCTTAGCTCCTGCATTCTCGCAGCTTCCGGCTGTTGTGTGACGCTTGCTATCGTTGACCCAAATACACTTGCCTGCCTCTCCAAGCACCGAGTGTCTCGCGTGGCTGGCCTTGACTTCACGGGACATTCCTAGCCCAGAACAAGACTCGATCATGCCGATGGCAACTTCGACTGAAACTCACCTCTACTAAGCAGATACACTTCCGTCACCATGTCGTAAGTTCTCATGTCCCGAGTGGTACATTGGAAAATTGCACTAAAGGGCTTTGCTTGGTGCTCCAGCCTGGCTGGCTGCTCTTTCAGACTTGATTTCTGTGTCTTGACCTCATCGGTCCGAGTCTGACCTCCCCCTCGTATCAGATCACCTCCCCCAACCAAAAAACAAAAGCAATTCGCCTCCACTACGTCTTCTCACATCAATAAGGAGGTACCGGCGCCTCAGGCTACGCTGGCACCCAAACCCGTTCCCGACATGCTTCACCCGCCAGCTTCTTCCCAAAATCCGCGCAAGCGACGCGCATCACACAGTCCCAAGCTGAATACACTTCCTCCGGGCACAGCTTTACCTTCGGACCCCATCACTCCCAATGCCCATTTGCCGGTCGGGCTGGCGGACGAGACAGGCAAAAAGCGCGGGCGAACCAACACGCCGTGGACTGCCCAGGAGGAACAGAGATTGAAGCAAATGCGTGATTCTGGGCACAGCTGGAGTGAGATAGCAAAGGTTGTCCTCCGATCATTTTCCCACTTGGCCTTGTCTTTACTGATCCACCCCAGGCTTTCCCTGCACGGACTGAAGGCAGCGTGAAGAAGCACTGGTACAAGGTAAAGTGTGGTCTGATAGTAGCGGAGTTGTTACTGATAGCGCGCTCCAGGATATGCATTATGCCGAGTTTGCCGAAGATGAGGTACGTGTGCATGTCAGTGATTCCCTCATTTCTAGTCTAAACCGACAGCGCCTACAGTCCGCAGCCCTTCGCGAAGCTATCAAAGAATACGAAGCAAACAAGTGGAAAGCGATCGGGCAGAAGCTCGGCAAGCCAGCAAAGGTCAGTATCTGGTCGTGGTCCAATTAGACGCCCATGCTCATGATAGCTTATTCTAGGCATGCGAACAATACGCAAAGGAGCATTTCAAGAATGGCTGATGTACACCTCCGCTGTTTACATCGAGCTGAAGCGCTGGCGTTGGAAGGTATTCGGACGATCTGGGTATTGCTGGGTTACTGAGCTGTCTTAGCTCGAAGGTATTGATAGGAGGGCTTGATCGCTACGGGAAGGACAGACACAGACTGTATGGCTGCATCAATGGCATGGTCGCGGATGGTTGGCGGGGTGTCTCGATTCACAGTGACACTTGGGACATAATCCCACCTCGTCGATGAAAGCTAAAAGCATTCAAGCGTGATGTGTTGTGTCTCTACCGTCTCTCCACCCCGTGGGTTGCGACCTGAAAGTGGCTTCGAGTGTTGGGTGTCTCATGCATCCTCAAAATCTGTCAACCATGCGGATGCCAATCACGAGGCCGTTTCCGAGCTTTGTGTTGCGTGGGTCTCTCTCATCATCTTGACCGCCAAAGGAGCCAACGGTATGCATGCACCTCTCACCTGCAAGGGATATAGGTATGCTGAAACTCCTTTTTTTTTCAAGGAGAAGGAAAGGCCAGAGCGATAGCAGTTACATAGAGGGAGCTTGAAGATGGCATGATGAATGACCATATGAAGTGCGAAATCGTATCCTTCGTACTCAGTACGGAACAAGTAGAGAGTGTTTATTCGGATGAAAGTTTCTCCGAATACGCTTGCGAGCAAAACTCGCCTGCGCTTCTCAAAAAGCCCGCGTTGACTGGTTCCACTGTTCCTCTACCAAGACGTCCACACTTTCCTCAACTTGATCCGCGTCACGATGAAATTCTAGCTTCTCCCGTGGACCTGAGCCTCGACCTCTCACTGCCATGCTGCTCACCTATGACCTTTCCGTCACTTGTCTCCGTCACACAGCATGACGGCTGTCATTTCGACAACGACTGGCTTCGCTGGCTCCACCGCTTGTTCTCGCCCATCTGCCCAAGGCGCAAAAGACAGGTCCATGTCCTCTGGTCTCATGTATGACGTTTCTGGAGTCTTGAGCTGCCAATGAGGGCAAGGCCTGGCCCGTGGCTGGACTCACCCCCGAAGAGCAGCCGTCCTGTGCATGAACACCTGTTCGTCCGCCTTCCCCATCAGGCCCGCGGGTGAAGTTGGGCATTGCAATCATTTCTGCATCCAGCTCGACCGAATCACGACCCTCGGCATGAGTGCCTGCAAACCCGTCTTGGCTTTTGTCCTTACTCACGAAACTCGGTTCCCTGCATCCCGGGTGTTTGTCGACTTGCGATGGTGCGGCTCTCGTCTGCTCTTCCGCGCCGCCTCACTGTGGGTACAGTAACTGCAGCACAGCGTTGATTGCCTGATGATGAAAAGTCACAAGCCCGACATAACATCCGTAACTGCAACTATGGTCTCCTGCGTTGACCACGACAGCAACCCCTCATTGTTGACTTCACCGCTCATGATCTCCTCTGCATCGTCGTCGACTTTGTCGATGTTCATTTGGCCTTGTTGAAGTACAGCATCGAGAGTAAAGGCGAACCCAGAAATGTCAAGAGCGGTGCGGGACAAGGTTAGGCAGACCTTCAGAGGCTTCCTGCCCAAGGCTTAAGCTAGTCGAGCTAGTCCTACTACAGCATTCCCTCTGGTACCTTGCTCCGTTTGCAAGCCCAACACTGGGTGCCCAGGTTCGCTCTGTCGCCAGACGACACCCTGAAGATCTAACTGCGCATAGACTCGGATTTGTCCACAAGGTTCCGAGCATGGCGCATGCCTTTTGTCATCCGGCAAGATGCTGATGATTACGCTGACGTTATCCAGTGAGTTTCGTCTTGGGAAACCATCCAGAGAAAACTGCCGTCTACGGGGCTTTGAGCCATGGTTCAATGCCACCATTAGCAGGCTTGCCAGTCGACCAGAGGACGGCGGCTGTGATGCCTCCTTCCTCATCTCTTCGTGAGATTAGAGAGGAGTTTGGCCACTAGGGTGCGTTGTGATCGTGTATCACGGCCTCATCTCCCAGGCTCTGCAACACCTTTGCTTTCTATGCTTTGGTTATATTGCATCGGCGCACTCTACCGGTTCCTTCTTCCTGTGCCTCTTCCCGCCAGCCATCCTATCTCTTCGGGTGTAATTTATGCAGAAGCAATCTCATGGAAACCAGAGGCAACAAACAACTGTCTACGAGCTTGGTATGTTGTGGTGCGCTCGGACATGAGCTTCTAAACTCCTGAGAATTGATACGTTGAAATGGAGCGGTACCACGAAATGATTTCAGACTGTTTTCTACAGGTGCAGATGCTACGTCTCTGCACCGCTCAAATTTCAAGCCAGCATGGGAAGATCTCATAGTTCCGCGAAACTATAGGTGAGTTTACATACTGATACGGTCTTGTTATTCCTCCACATTTCGTCTCAAAGCGGGTCTGACATGCATAAGACCCGCTCTCCCAAGGATTGCCCATTATGATTGATCAAGATAACAGACAAGCACGCTAGTGTCTGAAGTTCTCTTTGAAATGAGGTTTAAAGCGCACTGGAGTATGATGAGATTTGTTGAATTGGTCTCAGGATTGATTCGAAAATTTTGCCCCGACAGAATGACCACACGGCACAAACGATGACTGTCTGGCCTAAACTGCTGATGACTACGCAGACACGTCTGGAACGAACATGGCCGTCTCCATGACTATCACATCTTGTGCCGTTCCCCCAAGGTGGACGAGGCCTTGAGGTGAACCAACTGGACACTGCAAACCTGGTACTGAGCTCCCAACCACAGACATCGCCCAAAACTTTGTGATGTGCTTAAAATGAGGTTTTGCGCGCGATTCCGACGCCACTGTCAGTCCTCTCGAAATAGGATGGAAATTTTTGATCAATCAAAGGATCTACCATGCGCTTTCGGTTTCTCTACTGTGCAGCTGAGAGCTCTCGTCTCCGTCGTCTCAAATGCAATGTTATGGCAGTCATGGCAAGGATCAGCTTATAATTTACTTCCCGCAGCTTCTTGCTTGATGCGGCGATGATAAGCGTCTCTCATCTCTCTTCGCAACATCTTCCCGGATGGTGTCCTTGGAATCTAGAGGATGATGGTCAGCAGGAACCCTAATATCGTGGGTTTTAGACTCACCGAGTCGACAATTTCGATTCCTCCTGCAAGATGCTTGTGTTTACTCAAGCGCTGCCCGACATGCTCATTCAACTTCTGGATCACTGCTGCTGCACCTTGTTTCTTTCCTTCGGTACTCAGCACCACCCATGCCCTCGGAAACAAACTTCCGTCCCCCCGACCATTATCGACTCCGGCGACACATGCATCTGTAACAAGTTTCTCTGGGTGTTCAAGCAGAGTATCTTCCACCTCGGTCGCGGCCACCTGCAATCCTTTCACCTTGATCATCTCCTTCAGACGATCAAGGTAATGAATTCGATCTTCTGCATCCCGCAAAACAAGGTCTCCTGTCCTCAGCCAGCCAGGCTCCGCGAACAGTTCGGCAGTAGCCTGCGGATCTCGAAAGTATCCCATGCATACAACATTTCCCCTTGCCCACAGCTCGCCCTTGGTACCCTTCGGCACATCTTGTAGGGTATCCGGGTCAACAACTCGGCCTTCCATTCCCGGGAGAAGGTAGCCGATTGTACCCGGCTCGGATGCTTTCAAGCCGAAGATACCTTCGATAGGGGGTGCCGCAATGGATGCGGCTTCCGACAGACCATAACCAGAGGGGATGGGGTTTTTCACGGGCAGTTTCTGGGCAAGCTTGTATGCGACTTCGGGCGGAAGATACGCGGCACCACTGAAGCAGCTGACCACCGATGATAGGTCGTATTTGTCAGTCAGTGGTGACTGCGCAAGCTGTCTCACAACCGGAGGAACCAGAGGTAGGACTGTGATTTTGTACTTTTCAATGCATTTCAGGGCGAGTTCGATATCCCATTTGGACATCATGATGTTGGTCGAGGGAACAAGATTGACGCGCAGGATCCAAGTGATCATGCCGTAAGAATGGTATGCTGGGACAATTCCAAGTTGTATTTGGTGTGTCAGCGGTTCGACTCGGTTGAACAGTGCAGTCATGGTCGCCGTTACGGTGCTTTGTAAACCGCTATGGATGGCATTTCTGTGGGAAATCATCATCGCCTTAGGCAAACCAGACGTGCCTGACGATTGGAACAAGTAACACAGTTTTTCGCCGCCAATCAGTTTTCTTTTGCGCTCCTGCATCTGCAAGCCACGCCGGATGAAGAACTCTACAGTTGGATAACCCCCGACGGAATCCAAGGAAGAATCATCGGCCAGCACGATGATCTTTCTTTGATCGAGCACAAGGGGGAGCTTGTCGTTGACCGGGTCGACACCGAGTTTGATAGCTTCGTGCAAAACGGGGAGAAGCGTCTCGTGGCACACAATCGATGTGATCTGCATCTTTCTCAGAACATGCCACAGCTCGTACGAGGTGGATGCTGGACTTATTCCGCCAAACACCAGCTCGGAACGAAAACACGCATGAGCCAACATCGAGTAGTGGATGTTGTTGCGGGAAAAGAGACCCAGGATCTCTCCATTGTCTTTGTCGTCGACTGGTGAGCGGGTCAATCCCAAAGGATTCGGCCCATCATAACGAAATACTCGTGCCAATGCACAGGCTCTCTCATAAAATTGATGGAGCGTGATCCTTTGGTCGGTCACAGCATCGATGAACAGGTCATAGTCTGGTGGCAAAGGCTGATCAGGCGGAAAGCACAGCTCATGCACATTCAGATCCTTGGGTGTTGGGGGGAATGGGCCGAATGGAGATCTAAAGATCTTGTCGTCCGTCGGTTGGTATTTGCTGTTTACATCTGGTGCTTCTGGATGGATGAACCTGGCCCAGCGTGGCGCCATTTCGCACCCAACAACTCTTCTGGTCAATTCGACTTGAAGCGGACATCAAACCATGGACAAGAGACTGGCCTTTTCTTATCCTGGTCTTTTGACCGTTACAAATGAGGGGGACCGCGGCAGCGCGGTTACTACTTTCAGCATACCGGGACTACCTCGGTTTCAGCAAAGCCACATTCACGGCCAAACAGATGGACCGAGCCTCACCTTTTCGGGACTCTGCGACTTGACATGAACAATATTTTCTTTGTGGCACATTGCGAGAAAAACAGGCGGATGCGAGGGGGCGAGAACAAGCAGCTGGGAGGCCTTGCGATTGATTACGGCCGCTGCGGCCGCGACCTCCGCCACCTCTATTCCCTTGTTGTCCATGTCGCTCGGATGGGGTTCCTGGAGTCTCAGCGCTTGTACCAAGCCTAGGGCGCAAAGCTTCGTCTCGGCATAGTAAGGGTCGATCATGATCTCAGGTCGGAGTCAATCTAAGTGCTGTGGCGGTAGGGCGTATTCAATTTCCTGTCTGGCATCACAACCTGGTCAGAAATTGAGCATCTGTGCGAGTATATTCATGCCGTATCTCGAGGCAAGGCCATTCTTCGACTATTAGCTTGAGAGTCTTCACTTCACCGATATTGTTGAGGTTGTTGGTATATCTCGCCTCGAAGCGGACGAAGGTACCAGCCTTGCCGTTTAGATATTTTGCGACCCCATTCACGAGACAATGCTCGATGCTCAGCTCTTTCTCCCAAACCTTAGGCCTGCCAGTGATTTGGCGATGTCCAGACCAGTTATACCATTCGACTCCAGGCGGCTGCTACGAAGCGAAGTGGACATACCATGCCATACGTCGCTCAGGAAGCGAGATTGTGGATACTCGAGACAGTGAGTTAGCCAATGTGTCTATGTGATATGAAGCCTCGTCCCAACTAGCGGGGGATATTTTATGGGATTGTGGCATTTTCGCTGCCCATGATAGGCGGACCATCCAGGGACCTCCTCTGTCAAAGGATTACTGATCTCAATCATTGTACAGGGTTTCAATCCTCATGCCGCTATATCTCAATGAGCTATCGGTTTGTCAAGCAGCACATATTTTGACGGCAGGGCGTCCTTCAGTTTGAAAAGGTATGAAGGATGATGGCCTCAGAGGTTACCTGCGGCTGTTCAGATGTCAGCTCTAAGAGCGATTCATGTCGGTAAGCAGGACAACCAACAGGCATGCCCAACAGATGTGTCAGTTTCCGAATCCAAAGGGTCACCGAGTCTCTAGTCACTCTGCTAGGCAGTGACCCCGTCAGCATACTACCGTTTGCTTCTGTTGGCCCCTGGAAATATGGTTGAAAGAAAGGACTGCCCGCTCCTCAGCATACCATATCGACCCAGGTCGACAAAGAAACCTCTGCACCTAGGTCGCGGAGCACCATGTCTGCGCCGCCCACGACAACGATAGTGGCCTCGAGTTATCCACAAATCTCCACGTCGACCCTTCCAGCGTTTCCGCAAGGTCAGGTTCTGGGTCATGGAGAAGGTATCGATAGTTTCCCCGGCTTCCACCCCCTACACCAGCAAGCCTTTGGTCAATGGCCTCGTCAATTTTCGGCAGGAAACATGTGGCAGCAAGATTATGGGCTATGTGATGGATTCTGGGGCTCGGGTGCAGTTACCACTCACCAATTTGCATCTCCCATGTCGATCCCTGAGCACATGGGCCAACATCCTCCAAGCAAAGGCTCAACTCCAGCCTACATGAGCGACGAGCTGCCACACGGAATGCGACTTGGCCAAGTTGGTGACGGTGTGATCCCAGTCGGCGGAGAGGAACCCACGCAGGGGCAGGAACGCCAACGAAGCGAAGCTGCCGACAGCGATAGCGGTGGCACGAGCCCGACGAGGGCAGATGCGGTTTCCGCGAGCGAGGAGAAACGCAAGATACAGAACCGACAGGCCCAACGTGCCTTTCGGCAACGGAGGGTGAAATATGTGAGGGACCTGGAGAAACAAGTCAAGGATCTCCTCCTCCACGCCGAGTCACTGAAGCATGAAAACCAGATGCTGCGGGAGCGGTGTCGGTGGTTGAACAATCAACTGAAGAGTCTTCACTGCCGGGTAACAAGGCGGACTTCTTCATGAACGCCGTGGGAGCAGAGATGTTTGGTCTCTGCTGAATCTGGTATGTGGATGTGGCGTCGACGAGCGGGTGTTTTACAAACGACGGTTGTGCCAGACAGACATGTATGTGGGAGATTGCAGCCACGTCAACTGCGGAGGTTGTAAGGTTGTTCAGATGTGATGGATGGACCATCAGCGCCGTGTGTCCAGTCCACTCGTCTCACCTCGGCTGGAAAGGCCTCTGGGCGCAATGAGGAGTGAGTCACTGCGTTGTCGTTCCCAGGTCTGGTATATTGGTATATGTGTTGTCGCAGTATTACTGTGACTCCATCTGTGAGAAATACCGAGCATATCCATGTGTGTGTGTGTGTGTGTGTGTGTGTGTGTGTGTGTGTGTGTGTGTGTGTGTGTGTGTGTGTGTGTGTGTGTGTGTGTGTGTGTGTGTGTGTGTGTATATATGGGTGTCACATGGTAGATATACGAGACTGGAAAGTGAAATCTAATGTACCTAAAGTCTGGAAGTCTCCGATCTATATACACACTCGGCTGGAGTTGAGTTTGACGTGATTGATTACTATGTGCCTCGTACCGCATACGGCCATCCTAGTTAGTGTCTGAGCCTGAGCCTGAGCCTGAGTCTGAGTCTGATCACATCATCCGTCAATCCATCCGCACCTCGTATTTAGACAATGGGGTCACGGGCAGATATGACAGTTTGACCTTGTCTTTCTTTCCCCATTTCGCTGGACTCTCAAACTCGGTGTTCGATTGATCGGGGATCTACCTATTACCACAAACCAGCTTGTCCTTTTTCGGGTGGATTTGCCATCGCTGCTTTGTTGGTTTGCGATTCACTGCTTGTACCTACAAGTATTACCATGGTACTGGTACTGGTACGAGTACCGAGTACGAATAGAAGAGCATAGGCAGATGGGCCGTGTGGCCGCTTAGGGCTGGTACCTCGGGTACGACAAATACACGGCATGTATATACTCGGTACTTAGTAAGTACATTCGACGGGACTCGTATACTACCTAGTAGTGACAATCCAAGGTGGGAAGGTAGGTGCTGCGTATATTCTACCTGTGTCTACATGTATCACCCACTCGTACTCATAGTCGTAGTCGTCCTCGTCCTCGACTCCTTGTACTTGTACTCGAGCTTTACCGGGTACTTTACCTCTTGCTGCTTTTTCCACACATGCCCCGATTTGGCAAGGCGTGTCGAGCCGTGCCGCGTACGGCCTAAACCCGCTTTCCTTTCTCGGAATCCATTTTACGGACAATTGATTGGTCTTTAAGGTCCTCACTTTGCGATTCATCACCTGCACGACCTGAAGCTATCACAGCTACCACAGATGGCTGGGTTCGGAGCAATTGCCTTGACGCAAGAAAGGGAAGGGACGGCGATGGTAGGAGTTCGTATCGTTCTGTCTCTTGCTCTATACGTAGATTGCGGGAGAGGGGAGGTGTGAAAGGGAAAAAACGACATCCTCTCCATTGAGTATCAAACAGTGCCGAAGGAGGAGAACGTGATTCATGACGAACTCGCTCACAGTGGACGTACTAACCTATCTCTCTCTCGCGTCTCTCATTGCGATCAGCGTAGTAAAATTGAATGTACTCACTCGTACTCTCTGACCTCCACCAGGGACAAGCAGCTGTCCAACTTTTAGCACACCGCCAGAGTACATAGTACATACCTCGTGTTGATTTCCCTCTTATCCTTGACACACAACCAGGGTTCGCAGCGAAATCGGTCTTAGCTCAGTAAATCGCATGCAGTTGTGGATGGTGCGCTGGTCGAAGAGAGGAAAAGAGGGTTCCTGATTCATGACAAGTCCAATAATGCTGTTGAATCACAGGGGGAAGGAGAAAGGACGGGAAGGGGGATCTTAAGGTCCTCACTTTTTTCGGGTATCCCCCTGCTATTTCCCTTCTCAGCAAGACCTGTGTAGGTCGCGTCCCCCCTGAGGCTATAGGTACATATGTACAAAGCACCCTGCGCCTCGATGGGTTTCATGGTCGTTGTTCCTCTTCTCTTCTCTCCCCCCTCTCCCTTGCCTCTGTTGTCCAGGTATTTGGCATTGGCCTTTATGTCTTTCTCTGGGGATATGTCGCAATGTCTTTCACCATCAAGGTTATGCATGCGATATATCTGCGGAGATACAGTCAGTGAGCTCCAGCAACACTGTATCGGACAGGAGCTTGACCATACCGGACCCCATTCCTCTCAAGTTCATCGTGAAGGCAATCCTACTCCTACACCAGACGCTGTCATATCTCCCAGGTCGGGGCGAAAGGAGGTACTCGTATCGCTTAGTCCAGCAGCTGCACCCTCGGCATGTTGTTTCCGTTGTCCAAACAGCAAGGGCCAGACGAGGAAGACGACGATTCAATCGACTGTCAGAGAGGAACGTCAATTCCTCCTACCACGATACCGGAGGTAAGAGGGCGGTGACAGTGAAGCATGCCCTAGCGTACTACTGGCGACAGTCAGCTAGAAGCCGAGCTCAATCCAGCATCAATGCAGTCTGTCACTCTACATGCGGTCTGGAAAATGAAACGGCGTCTCTGTACCTGTGTCAGTTGCCTAACGACAGGACTTAACAAAGCCATGCCACTCTTTTCCACATCGACAAACTTTACCAACTCAGCGGTCGATTCCCCAGCCACCCGTCAAGATTCAAAGAGAGGGACAGGAGCTTACAACATCTGCAAGCCATGCAATGAGCACATGGCTGCCGAACCAAACCATCCTCTCACCCCTGGCCGTGCCATCATCTTGAGACGTGTCGGTGCCATGGCCCCCTTCTACTGGCCGAAGGTTAGGCTGCTGCATGAGATTCGATCATATGTCCATCCTTGGAGTGCGGAATACAAGGGACTTTCGAGGGAATCAGCAATGTCTCACTCATGTGTCGACGGTGCAGGCTACACTGTCCCTGTAACACTGCATGAGTGCAGCCCCTTGGCCTCTAGGAAGAGTTGGACCAGAGGGATGTGATACCAAAGAACGTGGCATGGACTTTGTTGAACAGAAGCCTTGGTACGGGAGTACGGCTTCAAGTGATTGAAGAGGACAACAGGTGCCATGGAACTACTGCACTGAAGCAGGATGGAGGGTTCCCGCCTGAAAAGATGTCGTGGGATCTGGACCTATTCTATTCGACGGAATTCATCTGATGAAAGGGCGCAGGCGCAGGCGCAGGCGCAGGCAGGAACGGAAGGCGGCCAGACAGTGAGCGAGCAAAAGAGACATTTATGAGACAGGTAACGAAGCGAGCAGGGGCTTGACAGTCGACACCACCACGCGTGATTGTTTGCATTGCGGATCTCATGGCTGACACTACAAGGAAATCTCCGTTTCCAGGGCTCTTCATTCAAAAGGTACGTGGGATGGTAATTCTTATGCATGAGACAAAGACTTCAGACACTAGACGATGTATTGCTGACCGTTGCTGCTATCTAGGACTGATTGCTATTTCCATCGCGTGTGGGAGAGAGAGAGAGAGAGATCCCACAATCCTTTGACGTGTGTGACCCGTTTACGCTGATCTCCAGCCCACGGCTCAGAGATATCATTTGACTGGTGATAGTGCAACGCAAACCACGATATGGCCAGCCCTCCTCCGCGCCTGTCAAGAACTAGGGATATGTCGATGGAAGAGATTTAATGCTTTTGAACAACATCAGCAACGATACTTTTGTCTGGGGTGTGTCGCAGACGGTGACAGGAAAAGAAAAAAAGACATACGGAGCAGCATGTGCAACCCTTGCATTCGCCAGAGCCGTGTTGGCAGGTGCTGCAGTGTGGTTCCATTGTGAAGGGATGTCTTGGAAAAAGTCTTGTTGACTTGTTGATGTTGGGTTTGATAAAGGTATGTTTTGTCTTTTCTATTGTTTGATGTTCTTTGCGGAGTGGTGATGAGGGAAGAAAAGATCAGAGGAGAAAAGAAGGAAGAGGAGCATCTTTTTATACCCTTTGTTTCTCTCATCCCAAGCCGTGGTGATCTCTTCCCAGCCCAGAACTCGAAAGTAAGGAGATTTCCACCGTGTAGAACCACCCCGATACTATCCCCACGCAATAAGCAAAGACCGTGTCACAGACGCAGAAGCTCGAGAGCCTGTCTCTGCGGTGTTTGGGGAGCGTGATTGGCGCCCTCTCCTTATCGGTTACGTACTGTCATGGTGTGTGGACAGAGTCCCGCAGAACGTATGTCCTACCACCTGGCGAGAGAGGCCCGCGTGATCAGACCCAGGAACCTTGCAGAGTGGCCGGTCGAATTGGGAGCAAAGGGAAGGGCTGATCATATGCGGCTGGCTCGTGACAGATGCGTGGCCAGGCGGCGGGGCGGTCAAGAAGCTCCCACATTCTCTGTGCCTGCTGGCAGCATCTTGATGAATCCCTCCCTCTGCTGCGGTCTTTTTCGCTTCAAAAAACTGAAAGGAAGCCGTTTTGTATATTTCTCTTTTTTCAGTACTGTTTTGTTCCCATTTAAGACGGCCTCCTGCTCAAATTGTAGGGTAGGAGCAAGAAAAGAACCAAGACGAACTCGATGCAGCTGAGCTCTGTACCTCCGTGTGCCGCGCGTGGGGTGAGATGAGAGTTCGGGCCGCGCGGGCCCTGCCACAGACACGCAGAGAGAGACAAGCGGACAGACAGGCCGACAGACAGGCAAGGCGACAGGGGAGAAAGCGTGGGACTGGAACAAGTTTGACCCTCCCTTGAAGACTAAACTGCAGGCTTAGTTCCTTGAAAGTCTTTTTTTGCTCGCTTGAAATGCGCCACCCACCCACTCACCCACTCCCACCAGCTCGTACCTCGTCCTTTGGGAAGTCAAACCCGCAGTGGGTGTCATGTCTGTCTCTGTGATCTGTGATTCGAGAGGTCATGTGTGTCAAGAATTCTGTCAGGTCCCTCTGTCTGCCTATCCCGCGAACCAAAAGGTCTGTGCATGCCAGGTAGCTTTGCAGACCCCCATACCTGCCTGACTGCCTGCCTTAGGGAAACTTAGGTGAGTGACGAACTTGAAAGGGCTCCGTCATTCCCCCATCTCCTCCTGGTTGGGAAGGAATGGTCGTGATCGCTGCGTCTTCGTGGGCTCTTGAAGAACTAGACGTGTCCTCTCATCGTGGTAAGTACCTGCAAATAGGTAACAAGGCATGGAGTGGAGAATCACCCCGAACTTGTACTCGTGGGTAGGAGAGACGTTGGAATAAAAACAGCGTCATTTGTTGGCCGGTTGTGGACGCCGAGTCTCCCAAGACGGAAAAAGAACTAGCCGCTTATAGCGTAGAGAATCTCTTGACTAAAAAAGCAGCGAGAGCAGTTTGCTCTGTTAGGCCAAGCGTATCCATCATTAGGAAGTTGCCCTTCTGCCTTTGTATGACGGCGTGTGATGCTGATGACTGGTTTCCCGTCAGGTTTTGACAGAGCTTGGGGCATATTGCTCGTGGATTCCTATTTCGGTTGGCCTGTTCCCTTTGAGGGCATTTACGCTGATACAGAGCAGATACAACGACATGCCATCTCGGACTAACGTCAATCCAGCGTCCCTAACCACGAGAGTCACAGATCATGTCCCTGCTTGAGGCTCTGTAAAGTAACTCAAAACATCCTGTGGCAGATATTCCAACCAGGGTATCATGTCGCCCCCTGGAAAATCAAAGTTGAATTGCTGCCCAGAGCTCATGTCGATATCTTGTGATTCGATCAACATGTCGCTGTAGGCTTGGCTTTGCGCGTCAGTAATTGGTTGCTGACGACTCAAAGAACCGGCATAGCGTTGCGCTTGTTGTGAATACCCATAGGCGTTCGAAGGTTGGCTGAGTTGGACGGGTCTGGGAGCCGAACTGGTGGTATATGGCGAGTGAAGTCCAAGCAACAAATCTGCATCAGCCGTTGATACTGGATCGTAAGGCACAGATGACACTTTATTGGTAGGGGTCGAGGTTTCGGCGGGAGAGGCTTGTCCAAACCGATCATTGATGGCCGTGTCCCGAAAATTGGAGACACTCCTATTCTGCCACTGCGCTTCGACTTTTCTCGTAGCCATGGAACCCTGGGTCGTCTCGTCCTGTTCCTTCCCCGAAGAGCCCCCCTGTGGTGCCTTTGCAGTTTCGCCTCCGGTCGGATACAGGAAGCTAAGGTTCGGGGCTAGGGAGTTGGCCGTTCCCGTCAACGACCACCCGATTGCGTTACTGAGATCCATCGAAGGAGAAATTGGCCCACCACCCGAGAGTGCCTTGAGTGACCTCAGTCTGCCGTATGCTCCTAGTGAAGCGGCGAGCGAGGTGCTTCGTCGCCAGCCGGGAGTAGTAAACGAAGGCTCTGTTGACGGCATTTCTCCGTCAACATCATCCGCAGTAAACAGCAGTGGATCCATCAAGCCTTTCGACTTTTGGTCGAGTGCGGTCAAGATATAGCGACAACCAGCCCAGTAAGAATCCAAAGTTTTCAGCGCCTTGTAACACCGCTGATAGTTTTGATTTGCAGCGGTAGCGAGAAGTGTATGGCGCGCAGAGACTGTGTTATGCGTCCTATGAGCAATCACGTCTTGTTTCAACCGAGGCGTATGTCCATTTGATGGCGGAGACGTCGCTCGAGACGGCGGCTGAGAGGCATGAGCAGCAGCTTCAGCCAAAAAAGCGCACGCCGCAACATACATCGGTTGACTTGTAAAAGGGTTACCAATGAAGCTCTTTACATCAATCAGCTCTGCAAACGCTAGGATATCCGCGATGGTTTTTGCCGATGACATGGATAATTCTCTGCTGTCGGGGAACAACTGTTGGATGCGTCCTTCGAACGAGTGCAGCAGAGTCGGTTGGTGAAGCAGCACGATCAAGGTATGAAACCAGAAATGTAGTAGAATGAAGTTGGTGCCATGGTCCGCTTTGACATAATGCTGGAAATTGGTGGCATTGAAATGTAGTCTAGGCGACAACCGTTGATATATGCCTTGTCTTGGTCAGCTCAGCCTAGCAGAGGGTCAAGAAGAGAACGAAAGCGAACCTGTCAAATCTCTCTCCATGATTGCTAACCGGTTCAACACGTCTGGTGTTACCTGGCTGACTTCCTTTATGTTGTTGAGAACGTCCGCAACTCGTCCATACATGTGAACAATCTTGATCATGGCAGGGAACGGATCGGGGAATCCATTGATCATCTTGTCATCGGCTCGATATGGGAAAGAGATTTCGATGTCCTTGTCCCGCAGAGTGACCGGACGGCCAACACCTGATGAGACAGCTCGGTCCAGAAAGAAGATGGCCCAGAAGGTATCGATTCGTTCCTGTTCGCTGGCCCTTCGGTCGTCCAGTTGGCTACTCTCCTGTTCGCAGAGATTGCTGGACAGCTTCTGTTGCTGTTCAGCTCTCCTCTGCTCCTCCGCCTTACCTTGTTGACTGTGCTTAGCAGTCTTTGGAGTTGGCCCAATCCGCCCTTCGAGCTGTAGACCTTCGAGCTTCTGAATTCCGAGGTCCTGTGCCATGCGAATAGCCGTTCCGAGGTACATCCATAAACCACTGTCGTGGTCTACGCCAAACTCCTCATAGGCAAGGAGGAGACAGGCTTGAGCAACAGCCATAGTTGGACAAGAAAATGTGTCTATCACTGCTGACATGGCTCTTTGAGCAAAGGGTTGTCCTCGAAAGGCTCTCCTAACATTTCCTTCGGCGTCCAGTGGGATGGAGGGGTCGTTGGATTTGCAAAGAAGCGGGTGTCCTGAGAATCGCGCAGCAACGGCGCAAACAGCGTCGACCAGGATCGCATCCACTTTCTTCTCCTCCAAATCTCGAAGAAATCTGTCACGTTGGAGAAAAGGGTAGTTGCACCCGAGATGGGTGAAGAATGTTTCGCAAAGATGAGTGATCAGAGGAGCATTTTGCTCCGGATCAGTAGCATCATAAAAGGGTATCCCAATGCGCACGCGATCATGGCCAACAGCAAAGTTCCCATCTAGCTGTTGTCCCGCCGCTGGAGATTCTCCAGAGGCCGAAGGCAAGCCTGGTCTATGGTCTTTAACCTGCACCACCATCTGCTTGAACCCAGGCACGATCGCAGTCGGCCCAAAATATCGAAAATAGGGGACCCGATTTCTCGCAGAGGCCACGCTGCTGCCAGTGTGATTGCTTGAAGGACTTATCATTTCTCCAGCATCTTCTCTCTGCTTGTTGTCCGCTTCTTTCTCTGAGCTCGCCCGCAGCTTCGTCGTGACTTCCACATCTCGGCTTTGCCTTTGGGGCGTGGAGGAGCCAGAGTCGGCCTCTTCTTCAACATCCTCATCAAGTCTCTCGCCGTCCCTGCGGCTGGGACGGTCGGCATAGCCAGAGCACACATGTTTGTTATCCGTGCAGGTTTTACACTCAGGCCGCTCGCCTGAGCATCGCGTCTTCCTCTTGCGACACGTCAGACAAGCAGCATTGATACGCCTCCTCTTTGTGTGCGGTTGGCCATCAGTCGAGACGAAGCGAATTTGGCGAGGCGGTGGGAGAAAACTCGTAGAGGTATTTGGGGATGCGGACTGGCTAGGATGGACACTACTCAGGCTCATCCTTTCAAGAGAAGAGAGTCGCGCTCGTGGCCCTAATCGATGGCATCTTCAAAATGAACTGTGTCAATCGACGGGGTTCCTGTCACTTCAGCAAAAGACACAACCATGTAATTTAGCCCAAACACATATTCTGACCACCGGGAAGAAAGCCTGTAATTTGCTTCTCCAGAGTCCCGTCAAGTACTGGAAAATAGCCCTTGACAAAGCAGAACAGCGAGCGAGGGGTTGATCAGAGAAGCAGGGGAAGCTGCTGGTGCGTGGTAAGAAGTTGCATTGAACCGCTCGCATATCAAATTCATTACCTACCACCAGAGCGCAGGTTTGTGATGATCGTCTGCGCATTGAACATCGCACGCCACCCGCTGGCCTAGCGAACATGAGCAGAGAAAGTTGCGGGGATGATCTCCACTGTAGCTGATCTACTCGCATTGTCCGAACTCCAAAGACTCGTATATGGTACCGAGTAATACATACTGGGTACACTATCCTAATCACTTAATCTTCTCACCGTTACCGCTAAAACGCGCATCCTATCCAAAGCCTGCATTTATTTCCTTAGATGCCGAGTGCAACGGATAATCGTAATTTCACCAAAGAACCCCTTCGCTGTTCATAACATCCTGTTAAGTACTCTCTGCCAACCTTTTTTTCAGCACCATGAGAATTGCTACCTCTATTCAGTGAAAAGTGCTTCAGTCAGCATCCTGTCGGCGACCCCGACCTCTCCATCCTCCTGCTACTCCATAGCAGCACACGCCGTTCTGTTCACACCACTTCCTGACTTCCATCGGGCTTACTTCGCGATCTTCTCCTATTGCCTTAAAGCCTTCTGTATTCAACCAGACCGTAAGCTCCTCCAGCACAATCGGATCGTACATGAGAATCTTTTCGTGCCAGGTTGGCGATATTTGATGGTTTCGAGGATTCCCGTTAAGTGACCGAGTCTCTGGACGGTGATAGATAGCAGCATGTATCTGTGACAGAATGTCTGGTGTAGGAGTGTGCTGAGGCGTAAGGCTAAGACCTCCAACTGGAGATCTGTCCAGTTTGGAGTCTGGATCTGCGCTCTGAGCACGGAAAGGTTCGCGACCTTGCGAAGAAGTGCAACTTGGTTGCGGTACCGTTAGTGGTGGTGTGATGAGTCTCTGAGCTGCATCTCCAGTCTCAAGTCTCGGGGTCGCTGTCTGTTCCTGTGCCCGGGAGATTCCCTGATTGTGGCCTCCGATGTTTTGCTGATGAGCATCATCCAAATCATCAACGTCAACAACTTTCTCATCCGTCGGCGTCTTTGACATGCGTTTCCGAGAGCCTTTCCCTCCCTTTTGGGCAGGACCATTTTGTTCGGTTGCTACCTTCTTCCTCTTCTTCGGCTCCTTGGTCATGTTTGTGTCGTCGGATTCGGATTTTCGTTTCGCGCGAGGCTTCTTGACTTTTGGAGCCGGTCTAGTAGAGACGTCGTGAATCTTACTGAGTAAATCCGCGTGCTTCGTCACATCAGTAGAGGCATCGTCACCATCATGTTCCTGTTGCTGACCATGTTTGCTTTCCCAACATCGTTCGAGAAGCTCGATCATCGCCTCTCGCTTCTTAACAGCTTTAAAGCCGTACGCAGATATCTGTTTCTTAAGTTCGTGATCGGAGAATCCCACGTAGGATGGCATAGATGGCTTTAGTTTCGCTGCAACATCCTTTATTTTAGTATGCAACTTGTCGTCCTTGTGATGAATATCGGCTCCCTTCTGCGGCTGCTTGAGTGTACGGGACGTATGATATAGCCTGACTCCTGTTTGTGCAGGCATATGGATAGGTGTTGGACGGCTGGGCGTGACAAGATCGTCGATGTCGACCAGAGACCCGGCTTCTCCAACTTTGGGAAATGACGCTTGGGTAAGTATTGGCACATCATTCTCGAAAGTGTTTGCCTCTGGGTGGTTCCGGTCGACAGGCTGAACAAGGACGTCTTTCCCGGCAAGAGCTAGGCGAACAGCAGGTGAATCAGTAAGGTCGACACAGTCGACCTGCAGCAAAGCATTATCCTCGTCTCGACCAGCCGCAGCCCACAAGTTCCTTCTTTTCACAAATCGGCTCGTACCGCGACAGAAGATAGGTGAAGCTGACTCAATCGAAGCGGGTTGTGTCAACGATGGTGATATGGGGTCAGAAGAGAAGCATTCCGAGCGCCTCAGTGCTTCCACCGTATCCCGCGTCAGTGTAGGCGATTCGTCCCGAGCCAATTGACTCGCTGGGCCAAAAAGAAACGGTTGCTCCAGAGTGGTCTTTATTGCGGACGTAGGAGATTTCAATCGCGTTTTGGCCGCTGTTTTCTTGGTTGGGCGTGCTTTCTTGTTTGTAGTTTTTGATTTCGCGGTTTTCGAACTGGTCTCAATGGTGGAGTCTCCTTCGGTGTTTGCACCAACTTGTGTTGCTGTAAGATATTCCAGCATAGGCGGTAACTTGTTGTCGTTCCGTCGGCCGTCGTTGTAGTTCGAAGTGGCCAGTCCCGTGATTGTGAGAGGCTTTTTGGGTGCGGGCTTTGCCCTTCCGGCTTTGTCACATCTCACCAGGTTTTTATAAGGTTGCGGGTTGCACGAAGATGGTGAAGGTTTTGCCTCTGTGGTCATGACAAGGTCGATTCTTCTCCTAATCAGCCGCGTTTCATTTGCGTCAGTTGTTGTAGTTGTCTCAACAGCCGTTGTAGCACAGGGGGCAAAGGCATAAAAGTCCATGAGATCATTGGTAAATCCCACGACTCGATCTTCAGAATGTGGTGTCTCCATGGCATGCGCAGTCGGCTTGACAGGTGTCCAATCCATGCGCCTCGGAATGGCCTTCTCTAATGACAGGGGGCTGGAATATAAGTCGATGAGGCTTTCGCGTTCATTTGAGTTGCCCTCGTTTCCGATACACTTCATTTCTGTCCCTGAGGGTTGTATATCATGCGCTCTGGTCGCCTGCGAATCCCAGTGGCTTGGAAGCGGCATTGGAGGAAGCGACTGTATGGACTTGAAGTGTTTGGATCGCTCCTCTGCTAGAGTTTGTTTCTTCTTTTCGGCAGGCTTTGCTGCTTGGAGTGGTTTTCCGGTACGATCTTCAGAATGCTGTAAGATTTTGGTCTTGGGTCCATCTTTTGGCTGAGACCGGACAGGGATGTTCTCAGCGGTAACCTTTGTGAGCAAGGTACGTGCACTGCTGTAACCGCTCGAGAACCCGTCTCTAGTCCGTCTGGAGTCCTTAAACTGTTCTGCATCGGCCGGATTGAGTGTGTAAAGGGCACGTGGTGACCGCAATGGAGATAGAGTGTCATCGGGGGGGGGAGAGCGGGCGAATGTTTGTGGAGGGGAGGACGAAAGAATTACGACTGCGCCGGACATGGTGAAGAGGCGTTCGACGGCCCATCGGCGCAAACTTGTGACTGCCAATGCGGTTCCAGGATATCATCGCAAAATAGAAATTCCAGATATTGAAGGCAGAGGTGCCGATTGTAAGGGCACTGGCATGTGTTATTGAGGTTGATAGTAGTCGGAATTGTTCTGTCTTTGCCAAAACAAAGTGATGCGGACCGAGTGGCGCAAATGGACCCCTTCTCGGCACCATCATGACGCGACCACTTCACGATGCCACGTGAGCGATTTCTTAGGGTCAAGTACCCAGTGGTACCAGTGTGCCAGTGTGCCACTCAAAGGTACAGGACCAAGTACATACATTAACAGCCCCTGGATGTTTGGGCTTTTTGTCCGTTCGGAAAATTCCATCTGCTAGTACACAACATTCCCCTAAATACCTCTAGTAAGCATCGTTCCCCAGACAGGTGGCTCCCGTCGACCCTAGTGACCACCCAAAAGCTTCTCCCAACTACCAGTCCTGCAAGGTTCTTTCCCCAGACTCTACCCTAACTTCCGTTGCAAAAGTGCTCCCAACTTCCGATCTCCTGAAAATCTTGCTCGTCGGGGCCAATGGGTTGCGACGGTGGTGCAGGAGGCGGGGTGTCTGGTAGCCTTTCTTCGGACAGATGGATGTTCAAGCTCGACGACGTAGATGGAGAGCATTCGCGCTCAAGGGTAGGCGGTGGGTGCTCAGCCCCATGTTGCTCGGTATCTAGACCGGTCAGCCCACACATCCCCTTCCCCCTCTCTCCAAGAGCATTACTTGTACTCACAACCAGGGATTGAATTCAGCGTCCGTTTGAAGACAGTATTGCTAACATGCCAGATAAAGGACACAGCATACATCCAAGTGGCAGTGAATAGCCAGCCTATGGTTTTAAATGTCGCCATGGATGTCAAGGATAATCTTGTCAGCGGAACCAAGGCCTTGCCCAAGACATTGCTTGGTTCGTGTCTCTGGAGACACTGAGTATGGTGTGGGGGGTGGCGAGAAATTATATAAACATTGGTAAGAGAGAAGGTTGCAGGCATCATCGCAACATTGTGGCCAAATCACACACCATAAATCACGCACTGTATCTCATTTGGTTTGTCCAAAGACTGGTGCAGGTCATCACGCAGGGATGGTGAGGATTTGGGCTGCTCAGACAAGGTCGAATTTCAGACGATAGATGGGAAATTGGCAAACCCATCCGGAGAATATCATCGACTGGACGATGGTATGACATGGTTGCAGAGGCTACAGTGTGAGTCGACAATTCCATCGGGCAAAAACCGCCTTGCTGGTTTCTCATTGAACAGAGGTTGGATGGGAGGGACGGAGAGGATGAGGAAATGGGCGTGTGGGCGTGGATTTTGTACAATGGCTGAATGTTATGAGCTGCTCAATACTTGACCGTACTTTGTTCCACGGAGAACCAGAAGGTCGTAATACGCAGAAAGGCGCGATTCTCACCAGCCACGTCAGCCACACCCACCGTCCAACCATGCGCTATCCACCCCGCCGCAGGCTGAACCCGCAACCCCCATCACAATAATGATCACCGCCGCAACCACCCACTATCCTAATTCCTATCGGCGAGGTCAGCATCGCCCGTCATTAGTCTTTAGGTGTCCGTTGGGTGCCCACTGACCCCACGAATTGGTTGGTCAGGCGCAATCCAAAGCCCTGGATCGTGCCGGCGACTTCGAACCAGACACCAACCCTTTCAGCCGCAGTGCCACTAAGTCGGGGCCAAACCAACAACAGGCACGGCGAGCTGGCGCTCAACGGTGTATCCGAGACAAAGCTCTAAGCCCTTGACCCCGGTTACCACCAAGCATCATCTGCTAGTCGGCGCTTTTCTTCCGTTGAACATCGACGCAAAGGTTGTCGTTATGTCGCGCAAGATATCAATGACCTGTTTCTCGGCTCCAGTAACACGGTCATCCACCTCTTGAAGTTCTCTTCGTTGCGATTATCAGACTCTGTGACTGAGAGTCTCAGGTGACAAGCGCCACACCATCAGGCTGAGAAGCACTCTTATCAACATCGACATTCCTCCGTTGTCTTCTCTTTGGTGTTACAATCATGGCCTCTGACGACGATTTGCAGGCTCTTGACACCCATCATGATGAAAAAGATTGGGAGTCGCAGAAGGAGAATTTCCGCATTTGTTACATTGATAATGGCATGACACGCAAGGAAGCCGCAGAGTACATGAAAGAACACTTCAACTTCAGCGCCACTCCCCGCCAATGGGAGCGCAAAATCAAGCAGTGGGGATTTTCAAAGTACGCAAATCGAGAGGAAAGGCTTCATCAGATTGCGCAAACCGGCAAAACCGTCTACGACGTGAGTCGTCCTGGTCGAAGACCTCGCTCACATGTGGACGAGCGCGGCAATCTCCAACCACATGAGGATCGCAACCTCCGTCGTTTCGCCCGTCGAGAACTCAGTCGCTCGAGGTCGAGGTCAAGATCTGCTTCCTTTACCGACATGCCGCGTCCACAATTCAAACAAGAAATTTCGGATCCTTCTGCAAATGCCTCAATAGAGTCCCCATTTGACTTCAACCACCTCGATTTGGAAATGCAACGGAGTTCCAGCAACGACGGATTCCATATGGCTTCAGCACAAGCCGGCAGTGGACTGCAAACCTTCCAACCGCAAATCTTTCAAGGGCATGAACCTGGCGCGTACGGAACGTCTGCTAATCCCAATAGCCTTCCTCTTCCCGTTGGCCACAATCAATGGGGTCAGACACAAGCAGATGGGACTCATCGGTTCGGCGCTGTTGGTGCACAAACCAATTACACAGTCTTTCCGGACGATCCGACTTCCTCGCAAATTGCCCCAGTAGGCGGCGTCCCGAATGGCAGTCAGCGCTTCTCAGTAAGTGCAAACGACCCGTCATTTGGTTTCCCTATCACCGAACCCTCGGTGCCGTCATTATCAGCAGACTTCAGTCAGTACGTCATGGCTGGTACCGACATGGCGATGGCTCCAGGAATACTGCCCGAGGACATGATGACGGAGCAATCGAGGTTCAATAACACTCTACCAGTCCCTCTGGGCTCGGAGACATTAAACCAGACCGGTTTCGATAATAATCCAGGGATCCAGTTTGCTGTGGTGGATGTGGACTCGACACCAATGCTTGCTGCTGCCGATGCGGCTCCATTGCACCCTTCGCTAGGCATAGACGATTTATTTCTAGAGCCCGGCACGGGCAACGATGGCCCTCTCCAGAATGATGTGTTGCCACTTGTGGAGGATTACACTCGAGCTGTTCAAGCTGCAGCCCTCGGCTTCATGAACAGGTCTTCACACGACAATAGCATGGCTGCGGGCGACTTAGCCGCGGATCTTGTTCAACCAAGTAAGTATCGTAGCCATTGCGTTTCTCCCTTTAGGTTCGCTCTAACCTCCAAACGTCAGGCAGGGCATTCCTGGCAAACATGGCCGTCATCCTCGACAACTTTGCAAAGTCGCAGCAGAGATCTCTCCAGAGCATGAAGGATACCTGCAGGAACCTCCGACAAAAGAATGCACGGCTCATGCAGTTCATCAATAGCAGTAAGTGTGCATTGGGACAACCTTTGGACCACTTGAAACGGGTTGGGTACTAACTTCGTTTAGACAATGATATGCAGCCAATGCCTTCAATAGAGCCACAACAGAGTCGCTCATCTCTTCCCCCACAGGGCCCGATATACGGCAATATGTATACACAGAACTTTTGAAAGGATGGAGCACATGCCTCGTGATAAGGGGTCACGTGCTTCGGTAGCCTCGGCAGATGTTGTTTGACCGAAGCGAGTTAGTGACGGCAAGGCCCATTATCACCCGCACAATCCTCCTTGACCCTAAAATCTCAGACTCAGCTTATCATTCCGATCTTGACAACCTGACGTACCCGTGCTCGAGGCGGCGGCAAGTCCCTATTTCGACAAGGCTGTCGGCGAAAAAACCTCGATATTTGCCATGCTCTGCATCAGAAACCCCACAACAGACGTCGTTCAAGATGCTGGTGATCCTGTGGGACCCTGACACGCTCCTCCACAAAACCGTCGAGTTGTTAGGCTCCAACCTCATCCCTGCCTTGGAATCACCGGAACGTCTTGAAGCAATCCTGAAAGCTCTTCATCACTCTGAATATGGGACTTACACCAAGCAAATCAGCTCTGTGAGGGAAGGCCCAAATCCCCGACTTCTGAGACTCACCTCAGAAACCCACGGCCTCGAATATTTACAGCATCTACGAGATGTATATGAGGAGTGGCTCTCGGCGGGTCTGATAGAGAAAGATGGTCATGTGTTGCCGGAGTGTTTTGTGTTCCCCACTTCCACGAGGAAGCCGCTACGTGCACCTAAGGACCCCTTCGCAAGAGCAGGGTATTATGCCTTTGATATGAGCAGTGGCATCATGTCAGAGAGTTATCGAGCCATAGTAGCATCGGCGAACCTCGCATGTGAGGGGACAGACATGCTTTCTAGCTTTGACAATGGGCTTCCCAACGACATTGATACTGTCGTCGCCCTATGTCGGCCTCCAGGGCATCACTGTGATGGCCAACGAGCAGGTGGCTACTGTTACATCAACAACGCTGCTTTAGCGGTGAGCTCATGGCGTTCGCATCAGCCTAATGCGCAAATTGGAATCCTGGACATCGACTTCCACCATGGCAATGGCACACAGGAGATTTTTTACGCCGACGCCAAAGTTCTGTATGTGAGTATCCACGGCAAAGATGAGTTTCCGTATTACACCGGCGAGGAAGACGAGACGGGGATAGGCGAGGGACAGAATATGACCGTTAACCTTCCGCTCAAAGTCGGCAGTTCAATTGAAGAGTATCTGACGAAACTTGATTACGGTTTGAAGAAACTGGTGGAGTTCAAGACTGAGTTCTTAATTGTGAGTCTGGGATTTGACACGTTCCACGCCGACCCTTTAGGGCATTTTCAGATCCATACAGATGATTATGAGACTATTGCAAGGGCAACGAGGCAGGTGCTGAAGACAGTTCCAGCTCTTGTTCTTCTTGAGGGGGGGTATGTCATCGAGCATCTCGGAGCAAACATGTTGTCCTTTCTCAAAGGATGGAACTCTGCCTGAGACGCCGCCAGTATATTTCCCAACCCTCAACGTCAATTAAGTCCATACGATACACCACTAGCATACTATTCAACCCTCCACGCCAACCAAGTCCGTCCGATACACTGCCAGAATATTTTTCAACCCTCAAAGCTACCAGTTTGCCCGGGCTCTGGCGTGATGGATAGTCGCCGTGAATCACGCAAAGGAAGTGTCGAGCTTTACAAGATGTGGTGAGGGAGAAAGAAGCTTCATCAGACTTGGTCCGAGACGTCGGCTTGCTGTCTGCGTCCTTGGACGAGGACGACAGCGTCTGTACATGGAGTCAGCCAGCATGGTTGGGCCTGAAAATGGAAACAACAGAGATGGCCACAGTACCTGAGCGTTGACGATGACGATTTGCTTGGTGGGTTTGCCAAAGAGCGTACATGGCGATGAAGAACATGATCACCCCAAAGGAAATGCCGCTGATGACCTCGGGCGAAATGCGAGAGGCGTGGACGGACATGGTGTGTATTATCTGGCTGGCTAATAGTGCTGAGACCAAAATTGTCTTCAGGTAACTCAGGTTGACCTGGGTCGGAGAAAAGTCGCAGGCTTGCTGGTGAGGGAATGAAGTTGGGAATGGTGTCAAGAGTTGGATCAGCCATGGACAAAACGGTGTACCTTCTTATAGAGCTCGAAATTTCTGTTGGAGTTGAGGTCCAACACGCCGTCGACCGCGTTACTCGAAGGGTGACGCAGTGGAGCAGTCGCAGTGGGTGTTTGATGTATCCTTCTTGAAGTGGCTTCTTGAAGTGGCTGTGTAGCACGACGACGAAACACGCTTCGAGAAAGCGCGTGATGCATATGCACTAGACATTGTCGACGAATGAGGGCAAGTAAGAGGCGGGATACCTGGCACTTGGGAGTTAGTGAGGGGCCTGAGTTGAGTTTGATTCCCTCCTAGTTGCCGCCGCCCCGTTGAATACACGCCAGGACAAAAGGGGTGTCAGAATTACGATTTTGCGCAACTGGACCAGTGCGGCGGACGTGGCACTCCCAATGTAGCTGGTATTGCGCAAGAGCAGACCTCCGAACTGGCCAGACATTTATTTGTTGGGTGGACAAATATTACTTTGCCTTGGAAGGGGCCGATCTACATACACGATAAGCAAATGATTTGCGGACAGAATCAGAAACACTCGGCAGAGAGAGGAGAGAGATTTCATCTTCATTCGCTGGAGCCTTGTGGCCTCCCAGGTTTCTCAGCCTTGTCCTTGAGAAGTGATGCGAAGTGCGCCGACACAAATCAACGTCCCCCTCCTCTCCATGATCAATCCTTGGAGACCATTGATTCCGTGAATCACCGAATCTCTGTTGGTGATCCCTTGGTTCAAGCAATTGCTGCAAGTCCTAGAAAAAAGAAGCTCTCGCCGCCCTCATGCAATGCTATTTTCGTCTTCGCACCATCCACCCAATCATCTCCTGTTATTCTGCCTCATGCTCAAAATCTGCGCCATCCGGATAAAGATGTTCAAAAAGTCCAACTCGAGCGAGATGCTCTCGTTGACCACGTCCTTCCTCACCAATCCCCGCTCGCTCATCCTGGCATGGTGCAAGATCTTTTGCACGTCGTAGAGGGTAAATCCACCAAAGACTGCGAGACCGCCGTACAGCCAGATGTTCTCGGTCCAGGCGAGCGTGCGGACGGCCGTGGCGGGGAGAACAAGCGGCGCAAACCCAGAGATGGCGACGATGGCGACACCCGCAAGCAACGGGCCTCCCAGGTAAAGGTACTTCTCTTGCTTGGCCGTGGCGCCGACGAATGCGATCGAACCCATCATGCCAACAGTGTAGAGTCCAGCGCGAGCCAGGATCGCAGGCGAGAGGAACATTAGCGGAGTGAGAATGGCGGCCTGGGTAACGTTGAAAGCTGTCCAAAGGGCATATTTTTGAACGTAGCTATTTCCATCTTGTCAGCGCAACATGTCCCTCTGACCTTGCAGGGTAAAGACAGAAGAGAACTTACTTGTCAGGGTGCGTGTACATGGTGCCGTACATGGTGCCAATACTGGCCGCCAAACCCAGCCCGACCACCAACCACGGGTTCGTGGCCATCAGTCTGTAACTCCATCCGCTCGTGTGCAGTGTCCTGGCCGCAATGCCTATAATCCCGACGCCCAGGCCGGTGTGCATAAACGTCTGATTCAGGTATTCCCGCTCAAAGGGCGGCATGCCGCCATCCTCGCGCGTTTCGCGGTTAAAGATGAAATTGGTGGCCACGATCGTTCCACCGATCAGCGCAGCGCCGTAGAGAAGCCGTTGCGTGAGGTTCCCGCTCGCGGCTGGGTTGGCGGGTTGGTACGAGGGCGTCTGGTAGCCGCGCTTGAAGCCATTGCGCAGAGCTGCAGACTTTAGCAGTGACTGTGCGTTCGCGGCCGAGCCAAGTGGCCGGGGGTTGAAGAAGGTGTTTGATGATTTCGGAGAGGAATGGAACGCCCGGACGAGCGTCGAGGGGTTACTGAGTGGTCGCAATGTGTTTGAGGAGACCGCAAAGGGCCTCCGGAGAATGAAGGACATGGTGAATGTGCTCTTGTAACAGAATGCGAGATGGGAGAGAAGTTGTGAATCGAAAGAAAAGAGAGTCGTTGTCCTTAAGTGTATGTACATCGAACGACGCAGGCATAAAAGAAGCTTCGCCAGACAAATCCATCCCGAGGCGCCGCCACACCTCAATGACGCACAGGGTGATACGGGCTCGTTGATTGGCCAGGCAAAAGACCTGCGTCATCACGTGGGATGCGGATATTCTTGTCCAGCGCCACTTTTGTTACACGGCCGAATTCTCGATGTTTCCAGCAAGGCTTCACCTCCCTACCTAACTGAGTAGTGGTACTATGCACACTTGTACATATGTAGATACCTCTCACGCCTGACTTACTGATATCCCTCTCATGTCCTGCCTGTTCAAACCCTCGCCTATTCCAAATTCACCTCACGGAATATACCTAAAGTCAGGGTGCTTGTGCCCGAGGTCTCGCTTCTCGGCGTCATTCAACCCCTCAAGTCGATGCGTCCTCTTCCCTCGCTCCCGCAATCTATTCTCACGCATGTTGTACCCGATTCCAAAGCTGGCCACAAAGAATACAATGATCTGGGCTGACAGGTTGATGGTGTGTCCGATGGGGTACCGGGGTCCATCGCGGACGAGGTAGGTCCATCTGTACGAGGTCAGCTTGTTTGACTTGTCAGAAATGCTGGAGCACGCGGTCCCTTACGTGGCAAGGACACCTCCCAGAGTGCCAATCGACACGATCCACGCTGTTGCAACAGCACGCACTGCTGGGCCGGCAGAATCTGTCAAGTGTTAGCAGTGATCCGTCGAGCATCCAAGCGACCCTGCATACTGTTTATTCCCCACGACAGAAATCCCGGTCCACCTGGGAATGCTCCCGTGGTGATGAAATACACGGCCATGTAACGGATCGAGGCATTTGTGCTCCATCGAAGGATAGAAAACCCGGCGATGGGGAGAAACGTGGCCACTGCGAGGTAGATGCCACGCCTTCGAGTCTTGTCGCTGATGTATGCGATCAAAATAGCCACGAGACACGCAGCTACGTACGGGGGAACCGAGTACAGTTGCGCCTTGGTGGCGGTCCACCCGAGATCAGCGAGGATGGTGGGCATGAAAATAGAGAGACCTTGGACGGTGATGTTGATCAAGAAGAAACCGGCCGCGCACAGATTGTTGTTGATGTTGAAGATGGCGGCTCGAATGTGATGCCATTGAACCCTCTCCATCGGATCCTGTCCTTATTAGTCTTGTGGTTCTGAAAATAAGACGACCTAGACAGCTCACAGCGCGATGCTCTCGGATCAGCCGTTCATGGGCAATATACCGTTCTCGTTCGGTGAGGAAACGACAAGTCTGCGGGTTAGACGGCATCAATGCTGGCGCAGCCGCCGAGATTATAACAGTAATCTAAAGCCCCGTCAGCCCAGGCTTGCAGCAGAAATATTGCTGAAACCCACCAAGCCCTCGAAGAAGAAGATATTTCTCCAGCTAGAATACAAAATGTCAGACGACTGAATGAGTGCACATTCCTGGTAATAGCGCTCACGTATGAATAGGAGTAGACTCGGTGCCCCACCGAGGGATACGACTGGATTTTCATTAGCAAAAGCCATTACTGTTCACCAGGGAAATTTACTCACGACAGTGCGGTGGCGAACAAGCCCCCAAAAGCCCCCGCGAGGGAAGCGGCCGAGATGAAGATGCCGACGCGGAAGTACAGCTCGCGCCGCTTGTAGAAGGTGCTGAGGAAGAACGAGATGCCAGGCATGGTGCCGCCCTCGAAGACGCCCAGAAACGCACGGGCGACGCACAGCTCGTTGAAGTTCTTGACAAAGGCGGTGCAGAGGGACACGAAGCCGAACCCAAAGACTAGACCGGGAATGTAGAATCGAGGGCCGATGTGTTTGAGGAGGATGTTGCTGGGGACTTCGACCAGGAGGTAGATGATGTAGAAGACGCTGAGGGCCCAGTTGAAGCGGTAGCCCACCAGGTCGAGGTCCTTGGCCATTCCCTGGATGCGAGCATTTCCGATGTTGGCACGGTCGAGGAAGCAGAACAGGTACAGCAGGGTGACCAGGGGCACAATCCGCCGGTCAATCTTTCTCCTGATGGCTGTCTCTTCCTGTTCTGTCCAGTCGATGTCCTCGATCGACGACTCGCTCTTTGTAGGATCCAGCTCAAAATGGTCAAACGCTTCCGCCTTCAACGTCCCTGTAGCAATTCCAGCCATATTGGATGCGAGGCGTGGGTTGGAGAATGTCGGCCTTTATGTTATCGAGACAGCAATGAACGCGCGTATGAAAGACCACACGCGAGTCTTGAAGACGGGGTGATTTGTGAGAGTTGAGTATTTCAAAACGAAGCCCGTTCGAGATCTCCCCCAGACTTTCAACCACCGCCCCACATACCAATATAGACTGCGGATCGTCCATCAAAGAGAGGACCTCCCCATGTCGCAGCCCAGGGCGTGCGGCATAGATGAAAATGGTGTCGCATCCGGTGGGGAGAGGGAAAGCACACCGGCTGTGTGATGAAACGGGGTTGGGAGAGAGTCATGACGTTCGTCGCTGTGCTCGCTACCACCGTGTCAAGGATTCAGCATATGGGCCAAGGCCCAAATGGAATATTCCTCGCTGAGTGATAGGTTGCTCTGCCAAAGTGGCGGGTGGAAGCCAAGTGACAAGTGAGTCTTGGGAGTCTGGGGAGGTCTGGGTTTTTAAGGCGAATGGAAAAGCAGAAGAGGCGATCATTTCTTGGCCGAGTCCAGGGGAAGAGGGGTGGAAGAGTTGGTGGCGGAGGTGACTTACAAGTTGGGTAGGAATAGGACCATTTGAACTGCTCCACGTGGGACCTGATGACCTTGTCCCCTCTCTCTCTCTCTTAGTGTCAGATAGGAGCCGGTTGAGCTGGGCCGGATCATCTCATGGTAGAGCATCAACGACAAGGCTGTCCGCTTTGAGCTCGGAGCATGGATCCGGAAAGGGAAAAGGCATGACAGTAGAGGAACGAGCTAAAAGATTTCTTGGCCCGGGTAGAAGAGGGATACGAGGGACCAAGCACAGCTTCTCTTCGACAAGAATTGTTGCAGTTGTTCCCTTGGCCATGGATGCCTAGACTTCGGCAGTTGTTGACGAGAGAACAAGGTGATGCCACTTTTACATATCCGCTGCGTGTCCTCCACTTGGAAAGGATAGATCTGGCAAAGAGTAGAAACAGGCCTCTGATGTTGTGGGTGGACGGTAAGCAGCTACTCCTTTGGATATCATAGGGCGAACAAGGACAAGTTGATTTTGTGGGGATGGCGGTAGCAGTACCAGTAGACATCTATGGGCAACAGACCCTCAGGCCACCCTGAAAAGAAGTCCAATTGGAAGAGCCCGAACCTGATCCTGATCCTCCAGCTACTGACCCTCCATCATCCATCCCGAAAGAACTGCACAGCGTGGCTGGCCCCATCTTCCTCCCCAGCCTTGCCCACCACATCCCCGCCATATCGAAAGTATCCAGCCAGATTACCTTGTATCGGCATCGAATGCTTGGTGATCTCCTCTGGCGTCCCAAAGACCCATACTGTCTGCTGGCCCATCACAATATGCTGCAGGATGTGGCAGTGCATCATCCAAACACCAACGTTCCTCTCGGTGATACGTATGCGCCATACTCGCCAGCCATTCACCTTACCGGGCTCAGGAGACTGCAGCGTGTACTTGTACAGCATGGTCGTGTCACGCCGCGAGCCAGGGTAAGGGACATTGTCAATAGAATGCGATTCCAGCAGCGCCGTATGCGCTTCAGGCGAGTATTCCCCGGAACCCGAGCCCATGTCCCAGTATGGCCCACCGTGAGCATGCATGGGATGCGGACCGTAGATCCCCACCGGGTAAGAAGCAGCATTCTGCCACACAATTTCAAGCACCTCGCCAATGTGGGCTGGATATGTCTGTGACAGCAGATCAAAGCCTCCGTTAGCAATTGCACGGCCGTAGTCTGGAGTGACACCATTTATGCTCGCATTCTGAAGAATCTCAACGAGATACGGTGTATCTGTTGATGGTCCCAGAGGAGCGCTGTCGCTCCAGTATCGATTGTTCGAGATCATCACTGTGTTGCCGGAAGAGTTTTGGAGGAACTGTAAAGTTGAGACGATGATGCGCCGCGTCACTTCTGTTGCATTAGGGGGAGCCTCGTAGCCTGCCAAAGGGGGATTCTGAAAAGCATACTCCAGCCAATCTGTGACATTGGTTGGCAGTTCCAGGATCGGTGCCGTAGGGACGGGATCCGGACACGATGAAGTTGAAGTCAAATACCGACAGTTCTGGGCCTGGCTAGACTCCAATGCTCGCGATGTCGACAGCCCCACGTCGGTGTAGTTGAGAATAGCCCAAGCAAAAACCGTACCTAGGCCTTCTCGAGTCTCGAATTGAATCCAGAATTTTGTCTGACCACCCAAGCATTGCAACTCGCTTGGCGATTTTGTTTGCAACAAGAAACTGAATCTTTGGCCCGTGTCGACTTGTACATAAGGAGTCTGTACGGGGTAGACGTACGAGTTGTCTGTTTCGATGATGGTCAAATTGTCGTGCTGTTCAAGACCAAACAGCACCAAAGACAACGCAGTGCTGCCAATGACGCGTACTCGATATGTCTTGCCTGCCTCGACATTCATGACCCAAGGCCGACATGACTGGTCCGAGGGTCCTGGGGCGGAAGAGCCAGGGGCTATCCCACTCTGTCCGTTGATGAGTAACGACGTTGGATCCCCAGTCCATATCCAAGGCACTCCTGTCAACTGTGATTCGATTGTGTGGTCTTCTTCGGGGTAAAAGTCACCAATCTTCATAATTATCTCCTCGTCGTACGCGTATGGCGGCGGCACAGCATCTTTGACTATCAAAGCTCCGGTAGCCGTGATGGCTTGGAAGCCTACATGAGAGTGGTAGAAGGATGTTCCAGCTTCGCTAGCACTCGGATGGAGCTCGTAGTCATAAAAACATCCAGGCGGGATCGGCCACTGTGAAGCTTGCGGAGCACCGTCAGCGTAAGGCGCCGCAGATAGTGCAAGGCCATGCCAGTGCTGAGGGTTTCATCAGTTAGCAAGCGAAGCTTTGCGAAACACAGTAAACAACTTGTAGCTTACCATTGTTGTATTCACATCTGCGTCGTTGTACACCCGAATCCACGTTGTTCGCTCAGGTTCGAGATAGATTGGGGGTGCCGGATATGTACCGTTGATAACGGTCGAGAGACGAGGCTGGCAGTTGAGCCGGATAGTGGCGAGGCTAACTCGCAGCACGATATCTGGAGTGATACTGGCATTCTGCGCCTCAAGCTTCTCCGCAACAGCTAAATGGACAGTAAGCGGCCAAAGGAAAAGGCAAGCTTGTAGCCAGTATGAAAAATGGTAGAGCATTTCGGAGATGAGATCCCTACTGTGGAGAGGAGAGTACCGGACTGAACACGCGACAGTGAGAGTAAGACCATTTGAAGACCTCACCTTGAGAGTGTTGAAGTCGGGAGAAGCCATGCTCAATACAATATGAACATCGCAATTGACTCCTCCATCCGGGATCCACGTCGTAGCTACGTCAGCTATGGTCGAGAATTTGAATTGGGCTGGTCTTGTAACTGATATGATCTGTCGTTAGCCGGTGTCGTGAACGGACGAAGCACTACCTGCAAGGACCCGACGGCGAAATCGGCATAAGTTGTGTGATATTGTCAAAGACATTGCGGAGGTCCGAGACCAAGATGCCACGGCAACGGTGGTACAGAGATATATTCGTGGCACCTAACAATGTGGTTGTGCGAATTATATTGAAGGAGTTTGCAGAGTGGGGAGGCGATTTAAAGCACAATGTCTGACAGCGAGATTTCCCTCCATCTCCTACTCTAAGTTGAGTATGTGAACCACGTGGGACCTTGTCTGATGCAGGATAGTTTTCTGTCAGACGAAATATCACCCAACAGAGGGTACGGAGTGTGGGAGGGAGCCTTGCTTGTATTGCCGTACAATGCAGTGACTACCTCGACTCTAACTGTATTTCTAGCATTTTGTATCTATAACGACATCCCCATCTAGTTTCGCCAATGTCGATTTACAGCTTCGGAAACCTGACCCTCAGGAATTGACTGGGCCAGGCAACATCGACGCCCAACTTCCAACCCACTTTCAACACCCACTCCGGTTCTCTCATAAACTGCCTCGCCACGAGGATCACGTCTGCCATGGGCTCCTTGCCACCCTTGGCATCTGTCATCTCTTTTGCGGCGTTGGCTTCCTCCCCAATACTCTTGTCCGATGCTTTATCTTCAACAATATCCCGTGCCTGTTCGGCTTCCGTGATGAGGCCAACTGCACCAATCAACAGCTTGAGATGGTCCGCCTTCAACGTTTGCCGGATCTGGTTGGCAATCTTGGTCTGGTAGTCCTTGGACGCAAACATGTTGATGCGCTGCTGAGGATGATTCCCGCCGCTGCTGACATCAAGAAGATCCACTCCCAGTCCAGGTAGCAGACGCGCAAGCTTGATCGTGCTTTCCACGTCCCAGCTTCCCAGTTGCTTGCCCAGATCTGTCTCCTCCAACCACTCGGTCGAGCTGACGCGCAGGAATAGAGGCATATCCTGTGGGATCTGTGCCCGCACGGCCTTGACGACTTCGACCAAGAGGCGTGTGCGATTTTCAAAGCTGCCGCCGTACTGATCTGTGCGCCTGTTCGTGATAGGGCTGAGGAATTGGTGGATGAGATAGCCATGGGCGGCGTGGATTTCAATCACGTCGATGCCGGCCTGCACCGCCCTTCGCGCACTGTCTGCAAACGCTTTAACCACGTCTTTAATCTCGTCCACGGTCAGCTGCCTCGGAGGCCAGAAGCCGCCATCCTGCGCCAACCCTTTGCCATCCCAGCTCTCCTCTGGCCCACCCATCGGCCCAACAACATCTTCCGGCCATCCGTCGGCACTCTTGTCCGCGCGCACCGACGGTCTCTTGAGAGATGATGAAATCCATGGCGGCAGGGTACTCGCCTTGCGTCCGGCATGAGCGAGTTGAATCCCGGAAAGGGCACCCTGTGACTTGACAAAGTCCGAAACACGCTTGACACCCTCGGTCTGAGTATCATTCCATAGGCCAGGACAATATGGGCTGATACGCCCATTGTACTGCACGCCCGTTGCCTCGATAAACACCAATGCCGCGCCCTTTAGAGCGTAATGACCTAGTGTTGCGATGTGGTAGTCGGTAAGTTTCCCAATGTCCGGACCGGAAGAAGCAGTCGAGTATTGGCACATGGGCGCCACGATTATGCGGTTGCGCAGGGTCTTGGAGCGGATCTTGAGAGGCGTGAACAGCGTTGGGGTATCGGCAGATGGGGTAAATGGCGTCCCAGGACTTGAGGCATGGGCTGGGGTAAAGTATGGGATATTTGGTACCCCTTTGTTGACGAGGATGGGAGAGTCGGACGAGCCCATGGTTGGCGATGGATCAGCAGGATCGTGATGTCGGGTGTCTCTTATTGTAAGACGGGCTGTCCGCCGATGAGTCGTGGTCTGGCTCTTTTAGGGGGTGTCAGATAAGGAGATTGTAAAGAAAAAGCAACAAACATGCAAGGTCAACGCTCCAGTCTCAAGAAGCAGGAATCTGACGATAAATCTTTTACGGGAATCTTGAACTTTTATAATTGCGCCAGACATTGAGAGAAGACTTGGACCGGTGATAGAGGCGATGAAACGCCTTGCCGTTGATTTCTAAGACGATCGCGAAGATGTTGGGGAATTGCGAATTGATAGTGCGCTATCCGGTCAGACACCGACTTAACCGAGGCAACATGCCAGAAATGCATCTCCAACCGCTGACAATTGAGAGTTGGTGGTGTATCTCGTATAGGAAGATTACACGACGGTATATTCGGCCGCAGACCTGGCCAGGGGATAATGTGCTGCTACTGATGGGGTATGCGTCTTTGTCAATATTCAATCAACCAACCCTTCCATTGTAGGTGATATATAATGATCACACTTTTTACTTGATATCTCTCTCCCACGCATCCTCCTCACCACGGCAACTCGAATCCCTCGCGATGCCAGAACTTGCCCGTGTCGTCGATTGACTTCTGACTGACGATATTCTCCCACAGTTTCCTTGCCGCCTCGTTGGGCTCAACTGTCTCTGGGGGCATCTTTGCACCCGGCAGCAGGTTCGTCCTAACATAGCCAGGATGCAGCAACATGACCGTGACGCCCTTGTCTTTCAAATCCATCGCCATGCTTTTGCCAATGGAGTTGACGGCAGCTTTGGACGAGCGATAGGCGTAGTGTCCGCCAGAGCTGTTGTCGCCGACTGATCCAACGCGACTCGAGACGATACCGATCTTGGGCTTGGAGGCTTTTAGAATGTTGGGCAAGAGGGCCTGCGTCAGGAGGAAAACCCCAAATGTGTTGACTGCAAACGTTCGTTGAAAGACCTGCAGGTTGCTCGTGGTGAGACTGTCATCTTCACTGGAGGCGGCCACACCTGTTCAAACCCATCGGTTACTTGCGCTCTGATCCCTCCCACATAAGCATGATACGAAGAGGGGTTCGCCGCACCTGCAATATTGAGCAACAGGTCAACTGCTGTGTCACCGAGAGTGTCTTTGAACTTTTGGATCGACTCGGGAGAAGTCACATCCACTTCGGCAACGTGAGCCTTCTTGGCTTTCAGTGCCTGGAGACCATTCCCGCTATCTCGATCGACGGCGTAGACCGTGTAGCCCTACCTGCAGCGTTATCTCGATTGGTTATGATACGGTGACCGAGCTAACCTCATCACAGAGTACATTGGCAAATGCATGGGCGATGCCGGAGTTTGCCCCTGTCACGATTGCAGTCGGCATCTTGGTGGCAGTAGCGTAAGGGGCGATAATAAAGGTTTCTCAAACGGTAAGTCGAGATCGCTCAAGATGAAGCGTCAAATCCTGCCTGTCTGGGTAATATTCTCTCCTATTCGGATTGGATTGTAACAACTTATGACGTGATTTTGACAACCCTCAGTTGAGTGACTAATCTCCCAGAGCCAGCTGGCCAACACCCAGGCCAGACAAGGGAAATTGAGGGGCGATATCATCGGCATGGTAATTTACAACTATGTGCCCTATCATTCAGGCCTACTCGGAACAGTGGCACGGGTTCTTCCAGGCTCGGAGCTGCCAAGACACTAGTGACGGTACCAAGCCCGGACAACCTCCAGCATGCCCAGTCCCAACGCCCCGGAGGCTCTTTCGGTCTCAGCCCAGGTGGTTTTCCCGGCATCTAGGCGCCGTAAGCCTCAAAAGTCCCCCACGATCCCCTTAATATCTGCCGCATGTGGCCCCTTTAGCAGGTCTTGGAGTCGCTTGTTCTCGTCACTTAAAGCCTGTTCTGGAGGTCGCCTCTCCAGCTGCCGTCCGCTAAGTAGAGTAGTAGATCGTAGACGATGCGCCGGAACGGCTATTGTGTTTTCTACATCTTGTCCTCCTCCCAAACTGTTTTTGACATCGCTTGGTACCGTCGATATCTCTGAGATGTTGTGCAGAGTGCGCCCCGAGAGTGTGACCCTCGAGTAATGCCTGGAGCCCGTCACCAGCTGCTGGCCAATAGCTGCTAGTGCTTGCCTCCCCGCCGCCAGGACTCGGAGTCAGCAATAGGCGAGACTGCCGCCCACGTCTCACGGACGTTGGGCGTCTGATGGGCATGCTTGACCTGCTACCCAAATCGCTATCCACCAAATTCAACGATGCGATTGCCATATCAACCCACAAACGTGACTGGAGCACCGATTCCTCTGGAAGCAGTCTGCTCAGTCCCTCCCAGTCACCGAGACCACGACGAGGTCGACGACGGCAATGGAAGCGCTTGAGATTCCTGCCCTTCAAAACAATATGCTACGCCGCAGCAATCGCAATCTTGACCATTATTGGGCTTTGGTGGTTCCTCAACCCCACGCCCACTGGTGATCACCTTGAATTTTCGAAACCCGATGTCGATGATGGAGTGCCAGAGGATGGTCCTATCCCAATTGGCCAGTCCGTAGACCGCGGTGGGAGAGAAGTCTTCTGGTGGGAGCAATTCCCCAGGTGAGAACAGCCCATTCCACATACCAGTTGAGATGACAGTAATAACCTGGTTCGCAGACTCGACGGCTACTATCGGGGCCGAAAGAATATTGTCCCATTCCCCGACTATATCCCAGAACAACAGTCCAATGCTTTCGACCCTTTCGAGCCAGGCGAGCATGATGACCCTGAGCTTATTCCGCTGTCGCCGGCCCCTCCCCCAGACATCGAACAATGCTATCTAGACGAAGAGAGGCGAGTCCTGCCACCCACAATATCTGCATATCAAGGGTTACCGCAGGGTATGAGCGCACCACTTTTGGGATCCCAAAATGTGCTCGGTATCAACGATCAAATCTGCTATGATCGAGTAAATCGACTGGCGCCATACGGCTTGGGAATTTCGGAAGAACAAGGAGGACTCGGCAACCATGCAGAAGGCGACAACGACGGACTAGAGCAAGTGATTGCCATTGACTGGAAGCGTGTCAAATGGCACGACGCACAGCAGAGTTGTGTGTCGAAGAACTCCCCTCGGCTTCGATCTCGGAGTGCCTTTGTGTTTCGCACATGGGACAGCTTTCACTACACAGAACATCACATTGCCATGCTACGTGCGATAATCAGCGAACTTGCGATCGTGTCCGGGGGTCAGTACACGGTGCATTTCCTCATCCACGTGCAGAATGACACTCTTCCCATCTGGGCGTCAAAAGAGTTACACGATCAGGTGTTGAGAGACAGCCTGCCAGAAGAATTCCGTGGGATGGGCACACTCTGGTCGGTGGCGCAAATGAAGTTGATCTACCCTCCACCATTTCCTGACAGCATTGTGAATTTCTCGGGTGGTGAAATCTACGAAGCATATCGATCGTTACATTTTCCGCTCCAATACTTTGCTGCTCAAAATCCCCAGTATGATTATTTCTGGCAGTGGGAAATGGACATGAGGGTTACCGGCCACTATTACGAACTGTTGAGCCAGATCGAGTCCTGGGCAGAAGATCAACCGCGAGACTATGCTTGGGAGAGGTCATCAACTTTTTACATCCCGTCATTACACGACTATTCCTATGAAAACTACGCCCAATTTGTCATTGACGAGGTCCAGTCTCGCAATGAAACACCCATTTCTGGTCCGCAGATTCCGCAGGAACGACTGCTTAACATCCCGGAACAGACCGCCCCAGATGGTAAAGGCGAAATTACAGATCTAATCACGCTGAACCCCCTGTTTAACCCCGAGCACACCCGCTGGGCTTTCCGCGACGATATAACTGGTTATAACGTGACCCGAGACGGGCGACCGCCTACCAGAGCCGCTCTTATCACAGCGTCTCGAATGTCACGTCGCCTACTTCTGCTCATGCACGAGGAGACCTACCGCAACAAGCATACTATGTTTCCAGAAATGTATCCTGCCTCGATTGCCCTGCACTATGGTCTCAAGGCGATCTACGCCCCTCTTCCGGTGTACTTTGACAGAAACTGGCCCAGCAAGCATGCCGATGAAGTCTTCAATAATGCCCCTGTCACCTCGGAACACGAAAAGGCAGGCATGGACCACGGACACGGACACTTCCACGGTGAAGGGGGCAGCGTCTTCGGCCCTGGTGAGCACGTCTTCCGGGGTGCGACGTATTATTCCAATGCAGCATTTGCCGGCTATCTGTGGAGAAGATGGCTTGGTAGAGAAAATGCCCATAACGAATTGGGTTGGGAGTCGGAAGGAGGCCCGGGGGGCGGGCGCATGTGTTTACCTATGATGGTCCTACATCCGATCAAGTATGAATGACGATGTTGATGAGGTCTAACGCATTCCCTTTGAGTGTGGTGTGTCGACAATTTCATCTTGTTGAGAGGTTCTGGGCGGGATGAATATACCGTTAACACGGAGTGAGGGTGAAAAAGCCATTATGCCACATGGAACGTGTCAACGATCTAAGTTGTGGTGGGGTTCATATGGCTTCCGCTCTCCAGAAAAGCATTTTGCCCCGGAGAATCTGGTTGCGAGCACTTCTGTATATATCCAAGACATTTGGTTGAAAAGAGACGGGCATATAGAGTACAGGATAATGCTAATTTTGGGCTTTGATAGCGCCAGTCGTGGTCGATGAGCGTCTGCGTTGGCTGGAATATACCCCTCATCAGCCGAGACGAATAACCTTCTCCCCGCAATTGACCATAGGACGAGATCAATACTCGATATATCGCAAATTAATACCAGGTCTCATTCCCGTGATGGTAGGCATTTCTGACGCCGGACTCCAATTGGCTGTCAGTTTCAGTGCCAAGGCTTCTCTGACCATCACGGCGCGGTTCAGGTCCACATGGGCCTTATATGGAAAGTAAGAACTGTTATTATTACTCTCGAGCCACTTCTAGTTTCAGGCTCTTTGATACTCACGACGCGTGATCCCTTGACGTTTGTTTCGTAGTCGTCCCATCCTTGAAGCAGTGACACCTGTCACATTTTCAATGATGGGCACCAGTGGCTGAAAAGTGTCTCGCTGCTTTCATCTGCCCCTTTCGTGCCAAGGCTGCACTGAATCAATGTAGAAGTCAAGCAACCTGCGGTGTAACCTGGACACTCGACACGGACGACCACCATGTTGCAAACTACACATTGTCATTTCTCGCACAGTTGCATACCAATCCCTTCTCCTGCCGTGGGGATAGCTAGCTCATACTCGCATGATCAACTCTTCCAAACCGCTTCCTTCTCTCCCTCGATTCTGCCTCAGACTCGGACGTAGGTACTGCTGAAATGGAGACTAACGGACGCTGGACTCGAGAAAGTCTAAACAACGCTTTCAAAGCAGCGCAGAACGATCCCTCTAAAGTCTTCCTAGACTCCCTCGGCCGGAGGGCATTCCGTTTTGAGAACACCGTCATAAAGTACGGTGCATCCGTGGATACACAGGAAGCGCAAACACTATGCTTTATCCAAAGATCTGGCTTAGGAATACCCGTTCCTGAGGTCTATGCATACGGGATGTGTGAGAAAGTGGGGTTCATTGAGATGGAGTTGATGGAAGGCGACACCTTGGAAGAGATATGGAGTCAACTCTCAAAGGACGAAAAGCTCAACATTGCACAACAACTACGTGAAATTGTGTCTCGACTACGTTCGCTCGAGGGAAGTTATATTGGCTCGTTGGACCAACGCCCTGCGGTTGATCCTCGTCGAAATCGGCATCGTGGTGGTCCCTTTGAGACCGAGGCGGCATTCAATGAATTCCTGCTCAGCGACACTATATCTACGACCCCACCGATTTACTGTAAGATGCTGCAAGATCTTCTCTCAACCACGAAACACAGGATTTTGCTCACACGCGGAGACCTGAGCCCGACAAATATCGTCGTGAAAGAGGGTCAGATTGTTGGCATCATTGACTGGGAGTTCGCAGGCTGGTATCCGGAACACTGGGAATTTGTCCAGTTCTTCCGAGCTTTGTACGCCGACTACCGTGACTACGCCGATGTGATATTCGAAAAAGTATATTCTGCCGAGCTTATGGTCGATCACTTTCTGGGGCATTTGACGCGGCATTAGCTGTGGGAATTGTAAGGTCTCGGTCAGGCGTGGCACCGATAGCTTCTCGCAGTACTTCTCCTTCGGGTCCAAGATAGTGATGGGCCTACTACGACCATTCCTCACACAATGGATAGACGGCGAGGCTGCAGTGAGGACACGAGGCTGAGTGCAACAAGGCTGAGCACCCTTATGTCAGCGCCAAGATAAAATATATCTCGATCTTTGGTTCCAACCTCAAAAGAAGAGTTGCTCTTCTACTTGTTGTATGATAAACCACGTTTTTGAAGACAGGCCGTTTGCATTACTCCAACATGGTCGAATTGATCAGACTGGCTCATATGCCAGCAGACCTGCCGCTCTATGTCGCCATGTACACGGACGTGCAGAATGCGCCTTTCCTCAAGGAACAGTTGCTGGCAGGCAACTCCGAGTTCGAATACGCCTTTATTGATGCGAAAATGGTAAGCCCCGCCCCTCCTCTCCGAGCGCGCAGATTTTGGCCTCTCTCTTATGAGCCTTCACCCGACTGATGGACCCTTGGCGCCATGTGTCACAGATCGTCTCTACCACCCATGTGCTTGCTGCCGCTTTCCGAGCCATGAATGACTATCTCAATGAGAGGTTGAAGTCACGCAATGTTCACTCGGAGATTGTCTTCTCTCTGAGCCCGAACAACAACGTAAGTGCAGAGTTCAGACGTTCAGGTACAGTTTGGACACTAACGCACAATGGAGATCGGCGAGGCTTTCCGCAGGTTCGGAGTCGGCGAGTCAACTAAAGATTTACTGGTGTTGAAGGTGGCCACGACGCCGGAAGTCACCCTCGAAAGTGTCACTCAACATCTGTCAACGCACATCCAGGGCAAACCGAGTCCATTTGATGACGCAGGTTTTCGCAAGGTCGCCGACATTGACAGAATCCGAAAGGTCTACAAACTCAACTCTGCAGCCTCGGGTGGCCGCCGTCCTGGCAACTCTGTGAGCAGCGGATCTGGTGCGAAGGACAGCGGGTCCGTTGATGTGACGAAAAATCTTGAGGTCCAGATTCTCGGCCTCATGGCTCTCCGTGGGGCAACATGAGTGTCAGCATATCGGTTGTCACTCTTTCAGAGCACAAATAGGCGGTCCATGTGACCACTATGATATTATTTGGCTCCCTACGACATTATCCGCGCCTGGGTCATGCCAGACAACATCCAACGTCGACATCGCAGCCTTTCAATTCCCCCTTGTTCCGGAGGTCAGCTGCCGCACCGATGCCATGGAAAACCGACGCAACAAGCAAATCCATCTTCTTTTGGGCACTCATAGCCTGATCTTTCAATGGCTTCCCACGCCTCCAGTGGCCGGTACTATGACTGGAATATCTCCGCAGGGCTGGGAACTTCGCTCCAGCTCTGAAGACTTTTGATATTTTGCGCCGGTTTTGGGAGATTTCTGATGATTTGTATATTCATGAAGCCGTCTGCTCGTCCGACACTTGCTAGGGCCATGTCATCATCGCTCACCGACTTCGTTCCACAAATTCACCGCCGTTACTTTTAATCCAACGCTTTCTGGCGCACCTGTGCGCCTGGACCTTCCAAATGCAACAGGTACCCGCCCACTCTCATACGGTTGAAGAATCGCACACGAGACGATGATCTCTTTCCCCTAGCAGGATCAAGTCTGCGCCATATAGAGCTTGCTATAACCTGATTCTCTTTTGCGGAGGCGGATCAGCGTAACGCCAAAGATGACCAAGCTTATAAGTTCCAGAGCGGCGCCCACAATCGACGCGATGAACGTGTATTTCTGAAGGACACCAAGTACATCAGCATTCTTCTAATTGAAATCAGGGGCTTTGAGGTGTTACCATTTCACTGCACATGAACTCAAACGACATCTTCCCATTGTTGAGGTATTGGTGTGTGCACGACCAAGACCACAAGCCCCAGCCCTTTTTGCCCTTGTTGTCCTGCAATCTGAAGTAGACAGCGGCAGCCACCCATGCGGCGATTCCGATCAGGGACGTGAAGAAGACGGCCCCGGTGTGCAGGCGGGTTTCGCGCAGGCGACGGATCTAAAACAGTGGTTGTGGTCAGCAATTGCGAGCGAAATTTGTTGGGGGAAGCTCACCCCTCCACAGAATGTGAGCATGGAAAGGAGTTGGACAACGACGGCGATGACGGCGGCGGCGAGCATCACCCAGGTCGGCCATAGGTCGATATGGTCTGGCCACCCCCGCTGGAAAGAGCCATCTGGCTGCTGCAGAATCACACTCCGAGTGTTGATCCACACGACGGTGGCATGAGCAAGGACGCCGATGATGGACGCTGCAGCCGCCAGGGCAATGATTCTGACAAGTACGCGAAAAGAATTGGGGACGGCTCTTGCCTCGCGTTGGGCTCTGCGGGTCTGCTCGTGCGTTGGCTCGGTGAATGCGTATGGCGGTGCCGCTGCAGTGTTTTGACTTGGTAGGACCAGATGGCGGAGGGGCTCCATGATATGATGTTGTCGTGGCGAATGTGGCTTCGGGGGTTGTTGGGTGCTACGAGGCAAAATGATGGAGAGCAGAGGAGAGAAGAGAGGAAAAGTGCGGGATTAACAGCTGAGATAGGTACTCGGCACAAGCAGACGTATCGATCCGACGTCTCGTCCAAGTCAGGTCAAGTTTCTTTTGGAGTGATGTTTCTCTGTAAGTCGCAAGTCTTGGAGAATGTGTCCTCACAAATATCAAACGCAATCGACCCAGGTCTGACCGACTACAAGTACATACATACGTACAGTTACCCACAACGCGTATTTGAATCGCCCTTTTTTTTTCCTTTTTCCTTTTTCCTTTCTTGGACCTTTTCGTTTTGATCCTTTTTGAGCCAAGATTTAAGGGGAGGGGAGTGAAGCGCGCGTTACGAATAATAATAGATGGGTGAGTAGGTAGGCAAGTGCTGGAGCTGTCAGCCGCCAACCGCCAGGAATAAGAAAGGTACTCCACAAGCAAAGCAAGCCGCAGCCAAAGCCGCAGTCGATCTGACGGGAAACGTTACGGGGGAAACCAACGCTACATACGGAGTACAGAGGACAGAGTACAGATTTTCATGACGGGGAGGATCGGTAAAGGAATGAGGAGGGGAGGGGGGCGGGCGGGCGTGGGAACGGGTAATTACGAGATTACGAGGGCGGGAGTTGGAACTCCTTCGAGGATGAGGACGAGCAGGAGTATGATCTGCGGGAGGGAGTAGAGGGAAGGAGTATCACCGTTCCACAACTACTCGTACAACCAGACTAATGAGATTCCATATTACCAGGTGCCAGATCAGGTCTATGCTCGGTTTTACTCGGTATGGTTTTTTGTATGGGACGTACTCCGTTTGCGGTGTACTTTGGTGGCAGGCAGTGAGACAACGTCGAAGCAATTGCTAAGCATTATTGAATTAGTCCCCTCCTCCCCCCTCCAATGTCCATATCCATATCCATATCCGCAGGGAATACGGAGAATGGACTCTAGTACTCGGTACTTCGGCTGGGTATTGGAGGAGTGTAGGAGGTTACATAGGAGTGGTGGATGTAACAGAGAGTGAGCCTCCAACACTACGAGATTAGCAGTAGTGGGGTGGCATATCCGTGCGCGAGACAGGATACTTGTGTTCCTTGATACTTGACCCCTCGGTTCCTTGGGAAGAGAAAAAATGAAAAAAAAAAAATCCCTCTCAACCTGGGGAAGATGTGAGTGAGCGTGGTGATTTTTATTCTCAATGCGGAAAATGGGGTATTTACCACCAAAATGAAAAGAGATGAGACGAGTTGGGAGAAGGATGAGGACGAGGATGAGGAGGAAGATGGAAGACGATTGGGAACAGCCACGCGTCAGCACTAGAGATCCAACTCTTTCGCCTGGCGCTCGTTCTAACGCCCTGGTGTCGTGGGTTCTGCAACGAGTAAGAGATTCCATTCCTCCTTCTGGCTAAGAGTCACCAAGACCATCTGGTATAATAACTGGTAGAGTCGATACTCCTTATCTAGCCTGTGTTCGCACCACATACCTGCACTACACAGTACTCGCACGCCAATCCTAGTAGTGGTTCCGGTCCATTTTGGGGGCGAGGCGGGGGAGGAGGGAGGACGGGGAATGCGGCTGAGAAATTCAAGGAGCATGCCCTCAAATCCCGCACGGGAGAACGCGCCATGTGTGGTTATGTACTCAAAGTTCAGGACTCGGCACTCGAGAGAAATCATCAGGAAAAAGAACAAATGTGGCTCTCTTATACTCTTGAGCGGTTATTTTATATTTTATCAGATACACAGAGAGGTTGGTTCTCAGCCTCGTCATGTCAGCCAGCCTCGTGATGCGGGTTTGGACAAGCACGGGTATAAGTATCAGGATCAACATGGATCCAGCATTCAGTGGTTTCTACATCCTCGTCTAGCATGGCCGCCCGTCACTTAGCGAGTACACATACATCTCTCTGCCCAATTCAGTCTCAGCCTTGTGACAAGCATTTTCGACGCGAGTTTCAATCTCAATCCCAGACACGATGGAACGCGCCATTTGCAAATGTGCGCACTGTTTCAGCTGTATGCCTATCTCTCCGTGCGAATCACTCTCCCCTGCTGGCCAGTCGGCAGTGCATAGCCAGGCCTCCACCCTGCGAACAACATTCTATGTTTATCTTAGAGTACAATTGCAAACTTTTTCTCGATCCACCCGACAGTGCCTTCGTCGCCTCTCGACCATCAATCACATCCCTCTCTCCCACCAGGACCCGAAGCATCCACAGAGCTGTTCCTCAATCCCCTTCAATGATTCCGCAGAAATGCTGCCCCCATCTCAGGTCATGTTCTCCTCCCTATGCCCATGCCACCCTCGCCTCCAAGCACATTTGTTTTCGCAAGGACACGAACTTTCTGTCCCCTTGTCCGTCGAAAACATGTCTAACCATCCCATTTCATGTAAAAGAGCAAATCGATCCGATAAAGAAACAAGTGAATAACCATCCAACGCCGTCGCTAATATTCACGTGTTTTGTGTCTTTCTGAAACACATTGTGGCCGGTGAAAATATTGCGGAGAGCACTCTGACACAGAGCCTCCTCTTTCCCGCAGGTGACAATTTAGTGGCCGTAAGAAAGTTGCATTAAAAAGATATCATCCCCATTTCAGAGTGGTAGTCGAAGACAGAAGGTCAACTGAATGGATCCGTCACTCGCCCGGCCTCTGGATTTTCCGTCTTGGGATAACATCCGAATCATATGATGGTACAAAGAGGACTCAGTCCTCCTTTGGAGAAGTTGGAGAATATTGTGGGCTGTTCGGAGAGTATTGTGGACTGGTCGCCGACGCTGAACGAGCCGGTGGGCTTCTTGGGGAAGCATTGTACATCGGACTCGTGGGAGAATAAGATGGACTAGTCGGAGACGTCGGGCTAGTTGGGCTGTAGGTAGGCGACGTCGGAGAGTAGCTGGGTGACGTCGGAGACTGTTTGTTGGCACCACCACCATACATGGGACTTGTTGGGCTGTACATTGGTGAGGTGGGGCTGTAGACAGGCGACGTTGGCGACGTCGGCGAGGTGGGACTGAAAGCCGGAGAAGTCGGTGAGTAGCTTGGAGAGGTTGGTGACCCGTATGCTGGAGACGTAGGTGAATAGTTGGGCGACGTCGGCGAATAGCTCGGCGAAGTCGGCGACGCCTGGTAACCAGGTGAGGTTGGCGAGTATGCTGGTGAGGTCGGCGTAAAGGCAGGGCTGGCCGGCGAGAACGATGGTGACGTTGGTCCAAAGCCAGGGCTCGTTGCGCCAAACATGGGAGATGTTGGTGAATAGCCGGCAGTGGGCGAAAAGCCAGGCGAGCTTGGGCTGGTACCGCCGAACGGACTGGCAGGTGAGTAACCACCAGGGCTGCGCGAACCATACGGACTGAATCCTCCAGCTCCACCAAATCCAGGTTGGTAGTCGGTAAATCCTCCTGGAGTTTCCGAGCCAGCAGCGATGATGGGAGAGAAAGACGCCCCGTAGTCTGGAGACCCCAGGTAGCCACTGTCTTGCATGGGCGAGCCAGTGTCATAGGGGGTAGCAGCCCCATCGAGGAGTTGCTGCGAGCCTTTAACACCAATGGCACCACCAAGCCCAAGGTTGGCATTGTCCGTGACAACGGTAGACAGCATGTTCTGATCCAGAAGGATCTCCATTGTTCCAGTACCTACGGGTGCAGGTTGGCCCAGGATCAGATTCTCCGAGACACCTTTGCAGTCGTCGAGTTCGCCGGCTGCTGCCGCCTCGAGCAGAATCTCAACAGTCTGTTCGAAAGAACATCTCATCAGAGCGCCAGTATCGGACTTGTTAATGCCATGACGTGTAACAGCCATGACATATCCGCGGGCAGTCATCACGTCGCACAAGATGCCCAGATGGCGAGCGTTGACATAAGAACCATCGAACGACAACACTTGGGTCAACTCGCGCAGGATTGCAGCACGAGTAGCCTCAATTCCGAGAACCTCGAAGATTTCCGTGAAACGATTGGTATACGTGCGAGATGTGTCCACTCCTTCAATGGCAAGAACCTTTGCGAAAGAACTTCCAGTAGTTTCGAGCACGTACTCGTTGCATCGAGGATCGCTCTTTGCCATGTACACCGAGCCGTCTTCGTTGATAATGGCACGACTCTTTTGATCAATGAAGGCTCTTGAGACGCCGGGAACACCGTGGAAGGTTAGGTGGTCAAGCATTTCGTTCAAAAAGCGTCGAAGGACTTCATCATCCTCTTTGCGCTCGTCATCCTCATCCTTGCCATAGTTCTGGACAAGGCGGACACGAATGATTTGCTCGTCGGCATTGATATCGCTGAAGATAACCGAGAGATCCTTGCCGTAGGTTGCCTTGATTCTCGATGCGACATCTGTAATGTTGAGCCCCTTGTCCAAAAGTCTTGCACGACTGAGCGTAATGCGGAGCAACCACTTGGAGTGTAGCGCAAGATCTTGATCTGTATCTTCGGGAATGATAAAGTACGATTCGACCATGTCGAGATCTTCGGGGATGATGGTGCTCTGAATGTCGGGGTCGTACCATAGTTCGCAGGTCTCTGCCACGGATCGCAGGTTGGTATGCTGTACACGACTCCGCAGGAGCTTGGCTGCTTCTTTGTCGCCAGCATTTTCTGGAAGCTGGTACACAGTCATTGACGGGGTTCGGATGTTCTGCGAAACGTTCAAAATCTCCTTGAGACGAGGTACACCCAAAGTGACGTTCTTCGCTGACACACCAGTAAAGTGGAAAGTGTTCAAGGTCATCTGCGTCGCAGGTTCACCAATGGATTGGGCAGCGAGAACACCAACCATCTCGCCCGGATTTGCATGTGCAGCGATGAATCGACTCTCAACCGCGCCGATAATATTGTCAAAGGCCAATCTGTTAACACCATGCTCAAGAACAAGCCGCTTGTACGCCAGCCGCGAGCGAAGTTGAGCCTTCAGCAAGAGCGTCGCATTGTCTTGGGCTTCTTTCGAGATGGGGTCTTCCCCACGGACGATGACAAGTCGTTCCAGCAACTGCTTCACGGCAGTAAGCGCATGGCGGGGATCAAGGTCGGTCTTGTCGCCACGACGGATCTTAAAGTTCTTCTGAGCTTGGTCAATGATACGCCCAATATTGAGAGGCAACTGCATCGAGTCTTCAGTGCCTTTACCCATCTTGCGCAAGAAGTCTTGAGACGTCCGCAGAGCTTCGTACTCTTCATCAAACATCTCCTGGAGTTCGGTATCACCTTGAAGCTCTCTTGCTTGGAGCAGTCTGCCTTTCCACATGGAAATGTCTCCGCTCATGATGTCTACCATGTAGCGGTCATTGAAGGCTTTGTCTGACATGGTGATGATATCGACCTTTTGGTTCTCGATATGGGCACCATCCAAGCCATCCTCACCATAAATGAACTGAACCACGTTTCCACGCGAATCCCGGACAGTAGAGTCATACTTGACAGTGACCTCCTCGAGAGCTTTGACGAGACGACGTTGGATATAACCCGTTTCCGCGGTCTTGACAGCAGTATCGATAAGACCCTCACGACCAGCCATGGCGTGGAAGAAGAACTCTGTGGGAGTCAATCCGCGAAGGTACGAGTTCTCCACGAAGCCTCTTGAAGGAGCAGAGTAATCGTCTTTTGCAAAGTGAGGCAGGGTGCGATACTTGAAGCCGAAGGGAATACGTTTTCCTTCCACAGCCTGCTGGCCAACGATAGCAGTCATCTGAGCAATGTTGATGGTAGAGCCTTTTGAACCAGCACGAGCCATGGTGATAGCGTTGTTCAGATCTTTCAAGCTGTTTTCGGTTGCAGCACCGGCTTGATCACGAGCCTGATTGAGAGAGTTCATCACTTTGCTCTCGAATGTTTGACGAACGTTCATACCCGGAGAAGGCTCGAGCTCCTCGTTGTACGCCTTTTTGGTGATCTCATCAACCTCTGCCTTCTTGGTATCAACGGCATCTTGAATCTTTTGCACAGTGTCAGGGTCGGGTACTGTGTCTCCGATACCGATACTGAACCCGTTATGGAGAAGCCAGTAGTTGACCACAGTCTGTGCACCATTGAAGAAAGCCCGCGCCGTGTCATGACCGAACTCGTTGACGATGGTGTGAATAATGCCACCAGCACTAGTGCCGACAAATTTCTTGCTGAACAGGCCGAACATAAGGTTGCCCTCAAGGACCATAAGACCAGTGTCATTAGTTGGTACGTAGGGGTCTTCACCCTTGGCATCAAGCCTCTCGAGGTTTAGGGCAGGTGGGAGCACCATGCTGATCATCTGCTTCCCCGTCCAGCGAGGCGTTGGCTTGATGATAGCTGGCTGTGGAATCACCCCATCCCAATCCGGAACCCATAGCATGACGTTCATGACTTGATCTTTTGTCAAGAAGACATCACGACGGCAGATCTTGTAGATACCACAAAGCGTGTCTTGGATAATACCCATGAGAGGAGCATTACGCTGTGGTGACACGATGTTGAGAGGCACCATGCAAAGATTGGCGAGCTCGGCTCGAGATTCTTCGCTCTGAGGAACGTGCAAGTTCATTTCATCACCGTCGAAATCAGCATTGTAGGGCGTAGTGACGGAAAGGTTGAGTCGGAAGGTCGAGTAGGGCATAACTCGGACACGATGACCCATCATAGACTCCTTATGAAGAGATGGCTGACGGTTGAAGAGAATAACGTCTCCGTCTTGGATGTGGCGCTCAACGATCCAGCCATACTGAAGAGTCATCTCTCCAGCACGTTTGTGATGTCGCAGATCAATACGTTCTCCGGTGTCCCGAATTACGTATCGCGCACCCGGATGGTCATTTGGCCCGTTTCTGACAAGGCGTCTCAGCCGGTCAATCGTGAACGGTGTGACTCTTTCCGGGTAGGTCAATGTGCGGGCGATGCTTCGAGGAACACCAACTTCATCGAGAGAAAGGTTGGGATCACCAGTGATGACAGTACGGGCGGAGAAGTCAACACGCTTTCCCATCAAGTTCTGGCGCAGTCTGCCTTCCTTACCCTTGAGTCGAGCTCGAATTGATTTGATGGGCCGACCACTCTTGTGCTGTGCTTTGTCCAGTCCGGCAATCTCATTGTCCATATAGGTGGCAATATGATACTGGAGGAGATCACAAAGATCAATCTTGATGTGGTCAGGTGTGCCGTCAACTTCAGTTCGCAGCACCGCTTGGTTGGCACGAATGATATCACCCAGCTTGAAAGTAAGATCGTCTTCACCCCGCTGGCCCTGTCCGCTGCCGTCGACACTGATACTGGGTCGGACTGGTGGAGGAGGGACAGGGAGCGCAGACAAGATCATCCACTCCGGGCGGGCGTAATCAAGGCTGAGACCCATCAACTCCAAGGTCTCATCGGCCAAAGTGCGGAAAGTGTTCAGAGCATCTTGTGGAAAGATCCGCTTCTTGTCGGGAGTTACATCTTCATCGTCCTCGCCTTTCCGCGGCTTCCAAGTCGCCCACAACTGCAATCCAGTTCTTCGAATGTCAGGTTGTGCATTGCCACAACCACCATGCTTGGGTTGAGGAGGTCCTTTCAGAGGCTGGTCGGGGTCGTCGATGGGATCGGCTTCGCAAACGTTTCGAGGCTTGCTGAGTCGCCACACTGCTTCGAAGCGGCGCTTTCGGTCTCGAATCGAGATTGCGTGTCGAAATTCTTCGGTCTGGATTTCGTCAAGGTCAGCAGCGATAAATAAGAGGATAAGACGCTGGAAAGACTAACATCAAGCGCCTTAATCTTGCCACAGTTGTGGCAGACCGTCTCCAAAATCTTCTTGACTTTGTTCATGAAGCCATAGTGATAGACTGGAGTTGCAAGCTTGATGACACCAAAGTGACCAGGGCACTCGGCCATGTTTTCTTCACAAGTACTGCATTTGAAATTGCGATCGATTGTTCCGAGATGAGGATCGTTCGGACCTTTCTCGCGAGGTCTGAGGCGCTGCTCATCCCTGGTCAAACAGTGTTAGAAGGCAATGATCAGGGCAAGTGATTTTTGTCTTTTATTTTCTACATACATCGTCTCAGGATATTCGATGTCGATGACCGCGAGGCGCTCGGTCTCTTTGGCGGAGAAGAGGCCAAATTGAATCTCCTCGACTGTGCGCAGAGGCGCGCTCGAGTAAGGGAAATTGAGGCTCGCCATGGTCGTTCGTGGTTATCCCAGTGATCTCGCGTTATCTTTGTGAGACGAATATTTTACTCTTGTCACGATCTGGGATGACCGCAGTCCTTGCACGGGTGGCTGCGCGGTGCTGGTCAGGGATGACCTTCGCCCTGTCGGGCCGCCCAAAACAATGCCGTGTTGTCCTCCAGCTGCGCTCTTGACCAATTCTCTTGATTGTGATCCAAAACTTCCTGGAAAGCGATCGGCTCGCCTGCTGGAACGCGTAAATTCGTGGGCGCGATCGTTTAGAGATAGGTTGGGTGGGGTTGTTGATGAGGAAGAGGATGAGGAAGGGATGAGAAGGTCAGCGCAAAATTTGAGAGATGAAAGGGCGAGCGGCTGCCTGCGCCGCGCCAAGACAATCAGCCCAGAAGCGAAAGGCGGATTTTTAGCGGCTAGGCTCGCCTCCTTTCAGCCTCACCTTATTCATTCAGTGACAACAATCACGCAGATTCACCAGGTACAGAGAGCAGTGAACGTCAAGTGAATCTGGGCTCAAGATTTACTCGGTCGCTTTCTTCATTTGCAGGGTCACTGAGTCAAATGGGACTTTCAATTGTCCCGTGCGGGTTTGTTATGGGGAGGTCAACATCAAAGCTCTGCCCGTCTCAGGAGAAACAAGCTAGACGAGGAGGTATCTACGGGTAAAAACACAAACTGTGTCCGAAGTCCAACTTTGCACAATGCCACTAAAGATCTCTCTACCATGAGAATGTCGATGACACAAAGATACAGGATGTGATAGACAATGTGTTTGAGAGGTACAAAGAACTACTTCCGTCGTATTGGGTTTCGTTTGGTTGGCAGCCTTTGTGAAGTACGTGTTGTCACTTAAGTTGACTTATAGTGACAAACATTGTAGAAGTTATCACTAACAAGAATCTGTCCTCACCGTCGCTCCTTTCCTATCTCGCTATCTCATCGTTCTCGCTTGACTTTCCATTTCCAGCTTGCCATCCCCTATCACGTGACCATGCTAACAATGTCGCCAGTACCAGATGTGGAAACAGACGCATTTCGTCAAGCGGCTTTGAAGCCTCCATGCTTTCGTGAGACTCCATCAATCAACAAGTACATCATGAATTTGGCACTGATAGATCCGTTCCAATTAGCTCAAGACTCTCCGGACGCTCTAACAAATGACCTCAGTATGTTCAGCTGGCGATCCGTTGAAAGTGGAAGGAAACAAATTTGTCAAAACCAGTACTGATTCAACTTCAGGATCCGGCCATGCCACCACTCTGAGATTTAGTCGCAAGGGCGACTATCTCGCCTCCGGTAGGGTGGATGGAAAGATCATAATTTGGTCAGTGCAGATTTGGCAGCTCGATCGAAATTGGTGGGTAATGACTGACACGTCATTCAAGGGACATGGAGACGTTCGGGGTTGCCATGAAACTACATGGTCACTGGAGGCAGATTCAAAGTTTGAGGTACGTCTCTTCAATATAATTCATTGACACGCTCCTAAGGTCTTTCAGCTGGTCTCGAGATGGTCGCTACCTCTTGTCAGCATCCCAGGACTGTAGAGCCTGTCTTTGGGACTTGCAAACTCAAGAACGTATCCGCACCGTCAAATTCGAAGCGCCAATCTACACAGCGGAACTTCACCCTTACAACTACAAGCTCTTTGTCGCCTCCCTTTTCGAAGACAGACCATATTTGGTTGATATCACCGAAGTCATTCCTGTCAAGCGCGTCCTTCCTACTACTCCGTTAAGTGATAGCATCCCTCGATTCGAGAACAAGCAAGCCACCACCTCGGCAATATTCTCCGTGCTGGGTAATCATATCATTACCGGCACCTCGAAGGGGTACATCAATATTTTGGAGACCGAGTCGCGCAAGATCATTCACTCCACTAAGATCTCCGCTGGTCTTATTTCCCTGCTCCGCCTGACCACCAATGGTCGCCAGCTTCTCGCTAACAGCACCGATCGCATCATCCGCACCATCAATCTGCCTGATTTGAGTCTGATCACTCCCTCCACCGCCCCCGACACTGACCCCAGCAGTAGCGATGACCACCATGAGCGCGACCCTGCCACCCTTGCAGAAAACATTGTCCTCAATGTCGAACACAAATTCCAAGACCTGGTCAACCGCCTTCGCTGGAACCACTGCGCCTTCAGCCATAGCTCCTCCACCGGCATCGCGGACTACGTGACGGCCTCCACCTATATGAAGAAGGATATCTACATCTGGGAACTCCGCTCCAACTCTCTCCTCCGAATTCTGGAAAACCGTGAGGAGCCCGCAATCATTGAATGGCACCCTTCTCGTCCCCTGCTAGCCTGCACAAGCATTGAAACGGGTAGCATCCAGATCTGGGGCATCGAGCCACAACAAAAGTGGTCCGCATTGGCTCCTGATTTCACGGAATTGACAGAAAATGTCGAGTACATTGAGCGTGAGGATGAGTTCGACGAGTACCCACAAGAAGAACATCAGAAGCGCCGCCTGGACAGAGAAGACGAAGATGTTGATATCCTGACGGTCGAGAGGAAGATGGGCGAAGAAGATAGCTTCGTCTTGCCGGTGCTGTACGACATTGAGGACTCGGATGGGGATGATCAGGAACTGGTGAGACACGGCGTCGGCACCCTGAGGAAGAAGGATGTCAATGAAGGGAAGGAGTATGAGAATGATGGAGACGAGGTGCCCAAGACAATAAGGAGACGGAAGTATTAACGAAATAATCGACGTTGACGACGGTGGTACGGCTTGATATTCCCACAGACTTGGAAGGGGGGTTTTGTCGATCAGCCAGGCGTTTTGTTACGGAAGAGCCCAGTGCAGCTAGCAGACAATTTGAGCATGGTTCAGGACAGGCGCGGGGACTGGCTCCTTGGAAACTATGATAGTTGGTTCATGCGGACAGCGAAAAGGCGGAACAGTGGTGCTCAGCGGCGTTTCTAGAGGATGTACTACCGATACTGCGGAGCGACTGAAAACGGGCAAGAACAAGTATGAAAAATTGGGTTCAGTTGAATGAGGGCCGCATGGAAATGGCTCTGATGCCTTCCACGGACCTTGTCGAGGTCCAAGAAGTGTTTTATGCATTCCCAACTTTAGAGGACTGAGCACTAGTAAGTCTGAGAGACTATGTCTGTAAAACGTCAGGACGATTGCTGCTCGCTAATTTCAATCATTCCTCTCTGCGCATCGTGTCTTCATAATTTGCAGTTCAATCAGGCATTTCAGATCGCGGAGGTCTCAGTCTGCGGCAGCTGGACATCGCACAGGTCATTGGACGGTTCGGGCCGGAATGCGACAAGACACAACTGCGAGAATCCGTTCAACCGTGGCCACCCCGAGTTCCGTTTACATTTCTTTGACCGTTGAAACTGATGAGATTTATGGTCCAGATATCCATCCCAGCAACAATTCCGGTGAATGTTATGGATAGGTCTGGATCTTCTTTAGCAACATGGAATGCACTAACAATGCATCAGGAAATTGGTGGTGGCAGAAGTCGGATGTTTTGATCTCGTAGGTGGACGACGGGTGGGTAATGGCAGCCTCAACTTTGGAACAAATGAGAGTGCATTAATCTGAGCATCTCAAACACCAGCTACCACTTGTGTAAGGTCTTCTATTCAGTCTGATGTAAAGCAGTGTTGTATGTGGTGCAGTGACATTGTATTTTCGTGCTCCTCGGCACAAATTGACGAATTGACTTCCTGTTACGGAAAATGTGGCAGACGCTCAAATGGAAACTCTGCCGAGCCTCAATTGCGGTTGTCCGGATCTTTCTGCCCTGAACGCTTTTCCTATGTTTTCCGGTGGTGCAATACTTCTCTTCTCTTTCTTCTTTCACAAGGATAAAAGATGACAATGGGTCCCTGAATAGGCCTGCCCATCGAGCAGTCATGACCTCGATTGATGACCTTTTCCGTAAACCCAATGCCGCGTCAAAGCGAAAACTTGAGGACCCAACGAAATCATTCTCCAATGCCCTCTCCAACAAATCCGCTAAATTGGCCAACGGTTCCTCTCCACGCTCTTCCGCAAATGGCTCTTCTCATGACGAGTCTGCCTCCAACGGTTCGGGCAGCAAAGCTGCTTTCGTGCAAGATGAAGTCCTAGACGAGGAAGATGATCTCGAGGCCGGGCCCGCGCGGCCGCCGGAAGACGTCGAGGACGAAGTTGGAGATGACGAGGAAGGCCGCTTCTTTGGTGGCGGTGTCACAAAACAAGAAAGAGAAGTGATTGACTATCTCGACAAAAATGAGGCTGGGGAAGTGGAGGAGAAGATTGATTCCGCGTGGCTTCGCCGCACGGCCATCAACTTTGAACGGAAAATCAACAAGAATGCGGAACTGCGAGCCAAGTACGAGTCCGAGCCTATGAAGTTTGTAAGTAGTGAGGCCGACTTGGATGCTGAGATAAAAGGGTTGAGTCTGTTGAGCGAACATGGCGAGTTGTACGCCGACTTCGTAAAAATGGGCTGCGCAGGCAGTTTGGTCGGGTTGCTCGCGCACGAGAATACCGACATTGCCATTGCCGTCTGCGAACTGCTCGTGGAACTCACAGACGAAGACTCAACGACTACGGAAGAACAGTGGAAGACCTTGGTCAAAGCCATGATTCAAGGTGACATTGTGGATCTTCTGACCAGCAACCTCAGCAGATTGGACGAAGACAACAATGAGAGCGACCGAGCAGGAGTCTATCACGTCTTGAACGTGATCGAGAACATTTTATCCGACACTGGAAACGTGGAGGCTGCAGGGTCAAAAGATTCATTGATGGAATGGCTCCTCTCGAGGATAAAGAGGGTTGATCCTTACGCGAGGGGAAAAGTTGGGCAGAATCGTCAATATGCGGCGGAAATTCTGGCCATACTCCTGCAGAACAACAAAAACAATCGAGATCGCCTGGCACGAAAAGACGGGGTCGACTCTCTTCTTGAACTTCTGAGTGCCTATCGGAAGCGAGATCCCGAGAAGGACTCAGACGAGGAAGAGTTTGCAGAAAATCTCTTTGATTGCTTAGCCTGCATGGTGGAAGAACGGCTTGCTGGCGAAAAGTTTGTGGAAGGAGAAGGCGTTGAATTGTGTCTCATTATGCTCCGAGAAGGGCGTTTGGCCAAAGCACGGGCGCTGCGAGTGCTCGATCATGCCATGAGTGGAGGCAATGCAATAGCCGTCGCGATGAGATTAGTGGACGCGGCCGGACTCAAGACCATCTTCGGCATGCTTATGAAGTCCCACAAAATGGAGCGAAGCCTTGTCGAGCACCTCATCGGAATCCTTGCGAGTATGTTGAGGTATCTGCCCGGAGGGTCCGCCGAACGAATACGCACCCTTGCCAAGTTTGTCGAAAATGACTACGAAAAGATCACCAAGCTCGTCGAATTGCGACGGGAATACAAGACGAGACTGAGTAAGGTGGAAGCCTACATTCAGAGGGAACGGCAGGATCTCAACGAAGCACAATTGCAGGCACAGGCTGATGAGTGGTTTTCACGGCGACTGGACGCCGGCCTCTTCTCACTTCAGGCGATTGAGTTAATTCTCAGTTGGATGGTGGCAGAAGATAACGGAGCGAGGCAGACCATCACGGTGCTCCTCGGTGAAGACGGGCTCAAGGTTCTCGAGCGGAGCCTGAGAGACCAACTCAACGGGATGGATCCTAGTCAAAGTGATGAAGCAAAGGCAACGGAGGAGATGCTGGAAGCATTACTTTTGTGCGTGGAGCAATGAAGCTGGTGTTTTGTGAATGTGAAATCTAATCATGCCATTAGGGAGGATCGAATTGCTGCTAGCTGACATGCATATTCTTATGCATAATTATGATACCCACTTCATTCATGACCGCCATGTCGCCATTCTGACTTTGTTGAGGACTCCGGAATCACTCTGGAGACAATATGTAGATATACCCAAAAGTAGTTAGCGTTTTTTAGAATAAAGCGGCCAGAATTGCCACGGCGTCTTCACGCGCCAAAAAGATCCCCAGAGGCATTCCTTACACAGCAACCACAATTTACAAATCTCCATCCTTCATGCAGTCCCGAATGTCCTTCTCTTGCTGCTCGGGCATTTAGCTGTCTGTCGCTCCGTGAGTGACTCCCCAGAAGGGATCTGAGGTCTTGACTGACAATTCAGTGCCCTTTTTTCCAGAGCGCATCCCGCAGATCTGAGTTGCGACTGAGAAAGGGAGGGAAACTCGACTTTACCTCCTCCCTCTCCTTACTTTCCCTTTATTCAGCATCGACTCACTCACTCATCGCCGACCGTCCGCGAGCGCACCTTCTCATCCCTCTGATAGTAGTGGTCGCCGGCCATGGCGGAATACGACGTGAAGTCTGAACCCAACGGTTACTATGGGCAAGCTGGTGCCTACGAGGAGGTGGAGACTGGTGAACAAGACATCACATCTGAAGACTGCTGGAAAGTCATCAGTTCCTTCTTCGACATCAAGAAGTTGGCCTCTATGCAGATAGACTCATTCAACCACTTCATGCGCTCGGGCCTACAAGATCTGGTCAACGAAAAGGGTGGCGTCACTTTAGATCATGCCCAAAATGTCGATGAAAATGACCCAAATCCAATCGTCATCAAGAGACATGAGGTCAAGTTTGGCAAGGTTACGCTCAGCAAGCCGAATCAGGTCGAGCCGGATGGCACTACAACAGACTGCATGCCCCACGAAGCACGAATGCGGAGTTTAACATACGCAAGTCCAGTCTATGTCAAGATGACGCGAAGAACATACTACGCAAAGGAGCGTCCTTGGGACGAATATGACAAAGACTCTGGCGTCATGAGAGAAGACGGCACCGAACTTTACTGGAGAGAGGGTGATGATGAAGATGACTTCGACAATGATAAAGAGGTATACATAGGAAAGATACCCATCATGGTGAGAAGCATGACCTGCCACTTGGTGAGCGAAAAGTTTCAAAGCGAGCGAGATCTTTTCGCCTGGGGAGAATGTCCATATGACCAGGGAGGCTACTTCATCATCAACGGTAGCGAGAAAGTGCTCATTGCTCAAGAACGAAGTGCCGGAAACATCGTCCAGGTCTTCCAAAAGGCAGCGCCCTCGCCCTTTACACATCTCGCAGAGATCAGATCCGTCATCGATCGCGGCGCCCGCATGATGTCGCAGTGCACCGTCAAACTCTTCCGTAGAGTCGATGGTCCGGACGGCACTAAGATCGACAACCCGATTCGAGTTCAGCTACCATACGTCAAACAGGATATTCCTCTCGTTATTGTCTTTCGAGCGTTGGACATTGTCTCAGACGCCGATATCCTGGAGAAGATCTGCTTCGACCAGAGTGATAAAGAGATGATGGATATGTTGATGGGCTCACTCCAGGAAGGCCAGGCCATTCAGGGCGCGGATCTGGCTCGAGACTTTATTGCACGCCGAGGTAACATTCCGACTCTGAAAAGCCATGAACGGCAGAAGCATGCCACAGACATCTTGCAGAAGGAGTTTCTACCTCATATTGGACAAAGCCCAGATGCTACTGCTAGAAAAGCTTTCTTTCTCGGCTACATGGTCAATCGATTGCTGAAATGCGCTCTCGGTCGCGCAGAGCCGGACGATCGGGATCATCTAGGGAAAAAGCGACTTGATCTTGCGGGACCATTGATGACCAACCTCTTCCGGCTTCAGTTTGACAAAGCTACCAAAGACTTCTACCGCTATATGCAGAAGCGCGTAGAAGCGGGCCAGCCCATCAATATCATGGCAGGCTTCAAGCATCCTATTATCACCAGCGGCCTGAAATATTCTTTGGCCACTGGCAATTGGGGAGACCAAAAGAAGCTGGACAAAGCGAAAGCTGGTGTTTCTCAAGTGCTCAGTCGGTACACTTTTGCCTCTACCTTGTCACATCTTCGCCGCACCAATGCTCCGATCGGTCGAGAAGGTAAAATTGCTAAGCCCCGTCAACTCCACAACACTCATTGGGGTTATGTCTGCCCAGCTGAGACGCCCGAGGGTCAGGCTTGTGGTCTGGTCAAGAACCTGTCGCTCATGTCGATGGTTACAAATACTTATGAGACTGCTCCACTGGTAAATTATATCCTCACTAAGCATGTCGAAGCATTGGAAGACTGGGAACCTCGATTGAATCCTCAAGCAACGAAAGTCTTCGTCGACGGTGTGTGGTTTGCGGTAGTCCTACGGGATCCGAAACGCCTGGTGGATGACCTGCGCAAGCTTCGGAGAAAGGGCGTCTTCGATGCTCAGGTGAGTTTGGTTTGGGACATTCGAGAGAAAGAATTCAAAGTCAACGGCGACTCGGGAAGAATTGTCCGCCCCCTGTTTGTGGTTGAGACCGACCCAGCCTCAGAGAACCGTGGCAACTTGGTGCTGAACAAGGAACACATCAACAAGCTTGATCAGACTGCTTATCTGAAGGAAAGCGGCTTCCAGTTCACAGACGAAATCCGACCATACGGTTGGAACAATCTCCTCGAATCAGGCGTTGTTGAATACCTTGATGCTGAGGAAGAAGAGACGGCGATGATCATCATGACACCTGAGGCCCTGGCCGACTCCAAAGCAAGATGGATGGGTATGGAGATAGAGGCCGAAGACGATCCTTTGCGGAGAAACGACCCTCTCCTAAACCCGTTCTCCCATACCTTCACTCATTGCGAAATTCATCCAAGTATGATCTTGGGAGTTTGCGCCAGTATCATCCCCTTCCCTGACCACAACCAATCGCCTCGTAACACCTATCAGTCTGCCATGGGTAAGCAGGCTATGGGCGTCTTCCTCACCAACTTCGACCAACGGATGGAGACCATGGCCAACATCCTCTACTACCCTCAGAAACCTCTTGCCAGAACGATGGCTATGGATTATCTGAAATTCCGAGAGCTTCCTGCCGGGCAGAATGCGATTGTGGCTATTGCGACCTACTCAGGCTATAACCAAGAAGATTCCGTCATCATGAATCAGAGCTCCATCGACCGTGGACTTTTCCGTTCGCTGTTCTATCGTACCTACCAAGACTCAGAGAAGATAGTCGGCCACTCCGTGGTAGAGCAGTTTGAGAAGCCCACAAGATCGGACACTCTCCGACTCAAGCACGGTACCTATGACAAGATTGACGAAGACGGCATTGTTGCTCCTGGTGTCCGCGTGAGTGGCGAGGACATCATTATGGGCAAAACTGCGCCTATGGCACCAGATGCGGAAGAACTCGGCCAGAGACAGAAACAGCACATCAAGCGCGACGTATCGACACCCCTGAGGTCTACAGAGTCTGGTATTGTTGACCAGGTTCTGCTGACGACAACCAACGAGGGTCATCGGTTTGCCAAGGTCAGGGTAAGAACTACGAAAGTGCCTCAGATTGGTGATAAATTCGCATCTCGTCACGGTCAGAAGGGTACCATTGGTATTACATACCGTCATGAGGATATGCCCTTTACACGAGAAGGCATTGTACCCGATCTCATCATCAACCCGCACGCCATTCCCTCTCGAATGACCATTGCTCACTTGATCGAATGTCAACTCTCAAAGGTAGCGACACTTCGGGGTGACGAAGGTGACGCCACCCCTTTCACAAAGGTCACGGTGACGCAGATTTCCGAGTTGTTGAGGAGAATGGGCTACCAGTCTCGAGGCTTTGAAGTCATGTACAACGGGCACACTGGACGGAAACTTGTCGCACAAGTCTTCCTCGGCCCTACGTATTACCAACGTCTCAGACATATGGTCGACGACAAGATCCATTCCCGGGCACGGGGTCCCACTCAAATCTTGACCCGACAGCCTGTCGAAGGTCGTGCTCGCGACGGTGGTCTCCGTTTCGGTGAAATGGAACGCGACTGCATGATCGCGCATGGTGCCTCGTCATTCCTCAAAGAACGTCTTTTCGACGTATCGGATCCTTTCCGCGTGCACATTTGTGACATTTGCGGATTGATGACGGTGATTGCGAAACTCAAGAAGAATACTTTTGAGTGCAAGAACTGTAATAACAAGAACCGCATCAGTCAGATCTACCTGCCGTATGCAGCGAAGCTGTTGTTCCAGGAATTGTGGAGCATGAACATTGCAGCGAGACTGTACACCAAAAAGGGTTAGGGCAACCAGGACTGGGACGATTCTTGCTAGGAGTCAGGCTAGAAGGTTACAATAGCGCAAACGCACGTGCGCCGCCCACCGGTTGACCATGGCTGCCTGCGAGGTTCCACGACATCTTTGGTTGCTAGGATGCATTTTGAGCGACGATTTCTCCGAGCCAAGGACGAAAGTCGCGTCGCCTATCTCGATAGCAGGAGAGAAGCTTGGGGACACCATTTTCGTCGCGCCAGGAGCTTTTCAGTGATTGGGTTTTGAGGAGTGGATTGTCAGCCAGACAGTCGGGGAACGACAAACGAACGTATTGCAATCATCGAGCGTCCATGTGTTTTCTTGCTCCTGCAACAGTCTTGATGTTTGCTATCACAACCCAAGTCTCTGGCCCCTGTTGTCATGCGACGCACGGCAGCGACTGCCCGACTCCTCTCCACAAGATGAAGAGTGCAGCGAAGAATCAGAGATTCAGAGAACCAGGGGTGAGCGGGAGCAGCGAAAGAAGGAAATTGCCTTTATTACATTGTATTGTATTATACATCACATCACATCACACTGTCGCTGCCATGCCATGCCTTGCAATCCATACACGAATCGCGATGCAACCGACAGCTAGAGCAACGAACAAAGAAAGGGGCAGAGAAGAACAACAGAAGAACCGGCACCACAGCGCAAGCGGCAAACGGGCCGGCCGCGGCGGGTTCGACCGATGGATCGATCAGCTAGAAAGAAAGACAAATTGGTGCTGATGGTGACTTACATATTTCTTCGGGCGGAAAAAATGCCCAATTGTTATCAGTAGGATAGGATAGGATAACGAACGCTACATTACCTACCTAGCAGAGGAGAGAAAATCATTGTATTCATCCCGTGATTTCATCTACGCCTACCTACATAGCTATCTAGGTAATTCGGTAATTAGGTAGTGATTGGGTATTTATTGTGTTTGGTCAAATAGATGATGTATTATTGCTTGCATGCAGGCATATGTACTATGTAAGTCAGATTCATAGAGAGAGGATTAAATTGGAGACATAAAGGGATGGATGATATCACGATCTTTCTTGACCACAGCCTTCCGTGCAACATGGCGGTACATGGCGTCCTACACTACCACCTAGAAAGTACCGTGTATGGTGTCCACAACCCACAACCACACGTCGTCCCAGCCCTTGCGCCGGCCTGCATCTGTCAGTGATGATGCTGATGCTTGTTCCGCACTCTGGTCAACTTCTTCCTGTACTGTCACGGGTTTCACCACATCGATGATGCACATGTTTTAGACCAGGGTGTTGTTCCACCATTGGCACATAGATGTTGCGCCGCGAATTCTGCCGATGGTTGTGGGTGATACGTTTATCTTGTGGCGAAGTGGGTTGCGAGGCTGGAAGGGCTGCGGAGAGAATCAAGGGTGTGATTTGAATTGTGGCTCGCTCAGTCTCATGGAGCTGTAGGGGGACCTTATTTTTCTGGGGCGCCGTTCCTAGTGAGCACTGGACGTTGTCGGGTGCTCATGTGCTGGATCGTCCTTGGAAAAGGGATTGTACGATGGCTTCTGAAGACCACCACTCTGTACCTCGTATGAACTTGCGGGTGGCTCATGAGAAGAAGAAGCAGCAGTCCCGGCGACGGCAGCACCTGTGCCCCCAACGACTCCAGCTTCGGCAATATGATGGTCACCATGCTCAGCCTCGGGCTCATCATGGTCGTGGTCCTCGTATTCTTCTTCTTCGCCAGTATCCTTGTTCTTGCGACGCTTGAAGATTCGTTTCAAAAGACCCGGCTTCTTCTCCTCTGGCTCTTTGTGGAGTTTCGTCCGACCCGATTCGTCGGTCACCGTTGTGGGAGGCGGATGTCGGTCTTTGTCATGCACTTCGTATGCACCAGCTCCGGCGGCAGCAGCAGCTGTAGCCTTCTCACGCTCCTTTTGATCGCGCTCGAGTTCCTCGCGCCGGTGTCTTTCTTCCTTCTCCGCAGCCTTTTCCCTAGCGGCGGTTTCCTTGTCGACTTCTTTATGGTGATACTTCTCCTCCGTTTCAATTTCTTTCTGGTGATGCTTCTCCTGCTTCTCTAGCTCTTTCTGGTGCTGTTTCTCTTCTTTTTTAATCTCCTTTTGATGTTGCTTCTCTTCCTTCTTGGCTTGCTTTTCAGCTGCCTTCTGATCCTTTTCGAACTGCTTCTGGCGGGCAGCCTCTTGTTCCGCTAAATCTTTCTGCCTCTGAGTGTCTTCCTCCAGTCTGTCTTGCCGCTTATTATGTTCATACAACCCAGCAGCTCCAGCCCCTGCTCCAGCACCTACAACTCCAGCAAGCGCAGCTTCCTTTTCCTTTTCATGTCTCCGTGATTCTGTTTCCTCTGAGACCGTATCCTGCCCTTCAGAGTATTCGGATGTTCTGGATGCTCCACCCTCGGCACTTGTTGGCCCAGCACGGGTAGCCTCCTGCTTGGCTTTGTCCTTCTTGGTTTGCACCTCTGGTCTTTCTTGAGGTTGCTTGTATTCTGATACGATGCATGTTTCAGTCGTAGCAGGTGCAGCCTCATACGCGGTATGCGGTTGTCGGGCGGTTTGACCTACCGGCGTTGTCTTGGTAGCGCCCTCCGATGTGGGAACCGTTGCCGTTGCGGGCGTCGCAGCCGTGGTGTCATTTCGAAGAGGCCAGTCGGTCTTGGCTGTGTTTTGTTCTCGACCTCGCATAGAATAAGCGCCCGCCGCCGCCATGCCAGCCCCAACGCCAGCCGCTCCAGCGGCCAGCCCCGTATTGCGAGCTGCCTGGTCCTTTTCCTCCTGGTCTGAAGTTGCGGAGGTGCCCCCGACCGGCGGATTGATCGGCGCAGGAGAATCCACACCTGCTGGGTAGGCTGTGGTGGGAATACTCTCTTTTCTGTGATGTGACGATGGAGGCCCTGAGCGACTCGGGGAGGTATAGGTTTCGACGCCAGTGGTAGTCGTAGGTTGATTAGGAGTGTCTGCTACGGCGTGCTGTTGATCTTCCTCAGCCCTCGAGGTAGCCACCATAGCACCACTTGCGGCAGTCCCTAAACCCACTGCACCAAGGATCTTGCCAATCGTTCCAGAGCTCCTGGGCTCTTCTGAGGCTGGCTCTTGGGTTCCAGGGGCAGCTCTTGTTGCGAACTGGGCTGCGGCAGCGGCATCAGGCACTTTAGTCTTCTCGGCCTCACGGTAAACCGCTGATCGCTCGGCTGGTGATGTTGTCGTCGTCAAGGTAGAAGGCGCGATTGTGGTAGCGTCATGGGCTGTTGTGTCACTGGGAAATGCTCCAGGGAGGTGAGAAGCTGGGAATGTCAGTGTATGGAGCCTACCACCGGGATCTTGTCATGGAGCCATACTACTATAATCCTTGTCCTTGTGAAATGCGTGGGCTGCGGCGGCCAAGGGACCACCCTCAGGTATGCCCCTGCTGGACACATAGGAGTGTTCGGGGGCCCGGTATGTGGCGGGGTCCTCGGATCTGAAGTCAACGACATTTGGAACAGGATCGCCTGTACGCAGTGTATGGGAACTGTATGTCGAGGTTTCGCCAATGGCAGCTGTACCGGGGCCACGGCCAGGCAATTGACTAGCCAGGCTGCCTTCACGAGCCTGTTGCATCTCTGTGCCTGCTAATGGATTAGATATATCAATGGGCGCGATGCAAAGGACGTGGTTTAAGCCAGGGATGAACGCACCTCGAGTATCTCCCGCGGCTGTGTTTTCCAGGAGACCAGTTGCGGCACCCACAGGCTGCTCTTCGTTCTTGGGGAAATGAGACCCTTGTCCTGTCAATCGACTAGTTGGTCCTGTCTTGTCCTCGACATTTCCTTTGTCCCTACTTTGCCTTGAGCACGCGGCGTATTTGGCGGAGAGGGAGCCTGGGGGGTTATGGTACGTACATCATGGTCTTTAACTTGTCCATTCCGGTTCGAAATTGTTAGATTCTGTCGAAATAGTTCAGATCAAGTACAGAGAAAGTCGTCAACCACAAATAGAAGAAGACTACGGCGGTGTCAAACGAGGAGAAGGGAGGTGATGCTGAATGCTGGCTGCGCCAGTCAATGCTCCCTGCGCCATGGTTGATGGTTTGCGTCATAACCTCAGAAACTCAAACCGTCACCCCATGACACCAGATCGTCAAACCTCCAACCTTGGTAATTCAACGGACATTTTTCAAGCCACAGACGGCAGACACAGAGTTGTTCATTGGCCGATGGCCACCCTAGCCACTGCCAGCTGCCCAGTTGAAGCGGGGAGGATGAAAACACTAGACGTAGTAGGCAGAGCAGCCTGAGTAGCTCAGCTGTGGCCAGTCCCTGAATGTGCCCAGTCTGGACACCGATGAAGTCATGCTTGGAACACAACAGCACCAGCAGAAGCCAAAGAAACCAATAAACCGAAAAAGGTCATTTTCGAGCAACCAAGATCTCGAGAGATCGACCAATCATGCTGCGATGAAGAACCTGGCAACCTGGGGCGAGTGGACATTAATGCACAACATCGGCCATTTTGAGGGTTACTATCCGAGACGACGGGGCTTCAAACTCGTCCGTCTGGACTGTGATAATTTAATTATACGCGTCATTTCCCCAAATCTGGGCAAAGGACAGGAGTGGTCACGTGAGACTGCGTCGAGCGAGGTATCGCCGTTGTGGTACTCATTGGTGGCGAAGATGGCTCTGAGTTCTGGTCAGAGGTTGGACGGGCAAGACGGGCAAGACGGGCAAAAGAGACGTGTCTGGCCCGTGGAGTGATGCAAAGGAGAACTTGATCTTCTTCTGAAGAAACCTGGTCCGACACAATCCTTATCAGCAGAAACAAGTCGCTCATGCACGTCGGGTGAGGACCACAATCGCTGGAGGACTAGAGGGAGCACGCTGTGGAAGGGAGCCACGCTACAGGTGCATTTGGAGTCGACTTTTCGGGGTGTTATAGGTGGAATTGATAGGGCTCCTAGGCTAAAGGTCTCGCAGGGTCCAGGCTTGCCTGCGACCAATGCAAGGGGCGGCCAGTCGCCACCCAACCACATCCAGCAAAAACCGCCCGCGCCAGAACAAGAGCCGGAACAAGAATGTTTCTAGAAGGTCGCATCGCCTACTTGGATCGCCATGCAACGAATCCTCGTACTTGGATATGCTTGTCCTGGTAGGTGTACTACTACCAAGGAATCTTGCTTATGGCGGCACCAGCGGCCAATTTGATATACCGGGGAAACCAGCACGTTGCATTGCAGGAGGACCAGCGGCAACTCCTACCAGCTTCATGGCCTCACACTTGTACAAACTCGTCCTGTCCCCAGAAAATAGGCAGTTTACGGAGTAGTTGAGGTAGGATTGGGACCACATCTCACCACGGAGCGATTCGCCCAACCTGCGCCTCGACCACTGACAGATCCATACAGAACCCACACCCATGGAAGGCCTATCGGCGGAATCGTCGGATTCTGCCACCCTTGGCTACCGTTGGGCAGTTCTGGCAGTCTAGTCGCTCGCTGACCTTCTTCACAGTCGACCTGCTCCATTTTTATGCCTCGCCTCTCGGGTTTCGCGATATGCTACTCGTACACTACCTCCCCAAGTACGCTATGCACCCATTGCCCATGCTCAGACCTGCGATAGATCCCGCCGACCATGGCGCAGAGAGTGGGTACTTGCTCCCGCTACATTGGGAAAGGCAGGGCACAGAGCACGGGCACATCTTATCCTAGCATGCCACCATGGTCGACCAGTGCCCACGGCTATCTCCATCCTCCTCCGGCTCCTCTCCTCCACCCTGTGCCAGATTTCCAGCACAACAGTTATGCCCACCGTCTCGTCACTCCTACCCACGGGCCCCCATGCTCTCCTGACTGCGTCTGATATGCCTCTGGCCACCAGCCGTTCCACATCTCTCAAATCCAACCTGATGGCACCCATATGAAGTCTCTTGGTCCATTGCGACCCATCCCACTCCTCAATTCCCCCGTTACAACATCGACCACGGCCGACCTCGCGTTTTAGTGAAAAGGGCTTATCTATCAGTTATCGACCAAGGGTCAGTGTCCGATACACTGTCAGCGCCCACTTGACGAGAACCTCTTTTCTCCCTCACATCGCATACGCACAATGGGTCTACGCGTAAGACTACGGAGGACTTTTACGTCCAAGAAGAATAGCACGGGAAGTGAGACTGGGCCCAATGGGGAACCATATTACACAAGCCGGAAGGATATTCAATACTATAAGCCCAACGAGATCCCAAAGTCCAAATATCGGGGCAAGGTCGATCCCGAACACCAAGCCTCTCTGCAGGCTTTCTCGCTTGCCGACGCTTTCTCATCTGCCCGGAGACGAACCTCACTCGCCCTCTCTGGTACATTCTCTCCGGGGGGGACCAATTCACAGAGCGCCGCGGCCAGTAGAGCTCACAGCAGGGTAGCGAGTCGGAGACCATCGATACAGGAACTCCATGGGTCGGCCTTGAGAAATGCGAGTGGCGTGGATTCAGAAGGGAGTAGCAGTTCTTCGAACAGCACGAGCAGGCAGAAGAGCACCAGTGCCAGTATGGCATTTGATGCGGATACCGCGAGCAGTAAGTTTCTCATAGATCCTGTCAGTCGGTTGTCAAAATCCGTAATTTTACTGACCTTCTAATAGCATCCCTTTCAGATCAAGCCACAGCAGTACCCTCGGCACCCGCCGAACCAAACAACAAGCTCGCTCAGCACGACAGCGGTATTCACATGCCTGAATTGGCAGATCTATCCAAGCAGGCTACCAGGCACGACACGCCATTCACAGCGGAGGAGCTCGAGCAGGCTATGACGAGAGCGACATTGAAACAGAGGGATTTCGGCGAAAGAGGCATCGGAGTCGCTTTATGATAACCAAAATCCATGGGCACACCTTGATATAAGATGGACCAAATGATGACTTACGATGACGCTCAACTTTACACGATCCAAATGGATGCGAGACAAACAAGGAAATCGGAATGGGACAACATCAAAATGTACAATTACTGCTTGATCGCAGACCCTTCTGGTTTCTCCAAACCAACGTGAGGGAAATTACATGAGAATGGCGGCAATGTTCGGCTACGAGCAATCAACGTTGACGAATTTCTGAGCACCGTGCATCACTACTCGTATGGATTGGGATATAGACCTGAGCATGGGTATGGCTTTTGTTGGTGTTTTGGCCCGGAACTTCTGCATAGCACAGCGGGATTTATTACTTCTACATTTCATTTATTCTTCCTCCTCAAAGGGTCTCCTATTTCCAGAGAAAACGACAACATCGTCATCATTGACGGACAAGGACTAGGTATAGACTTGATCACACGACGGGTTGGAGGCGTGACCCTCTGACGACAACAACCCCAATGCATCGTCGGATCGGGCGGAAGGAGTGTGAATGCACATCGTCTCCGTTGCACTGCAAGGAATTGGCAGGTCCGAAGTCAGCTTGGGTAACAGTAGCAGTGGGCTCTCGCCCTGAATCACGAATCACACCCATTGGTGGCCCTCACATCATCCAGGAACATGGAAAGTTGGCCACTTTGTCGTACGAGTACTTTGTACATTCAGCACTCTGTTTCTCTCGTGGACCGTTTACTTGAATCGTCGACGAGACGCTGGATTCTGAGTGTCCCGAACAATACATATGTAGGAGGCACGGGAGGGCACGCACGTGAGAGGACAGGAAACTCAGCCGCTGAATGGCTGCCTGGCTGCCTGGGTGAATGTGAGGATAAATAAAATCTCGTGACCTATCACAATACTACTTGGAAAACAAAAGTTCCTGTCAAATGCGGTAGCTATGGAATTCTCTAGAGGATGCTGTTTGGACTAATGGGTTGTGATTGCAGGTGACCCATCTATTCACTTTTGCTTGTACACTATCTTTCTCCCGATTTCCCGCCCTCCCTTATCCTTATCTAGATGCCGGGACTGCTCTTCCTGTCTCAGTCCGCCTACCAAGGCCTAGGGCGAGAGGTGGCATCACTTGTACTTGTATACCGAGAACTTGCTGGAGATGCCGTCGCATCCTGGCCGCGTGCGCAGCCTCGTGATGTATAAGGACACTCACGTTTGCATCTGTGGACCTTGCTGGGAGGAGAGATCCAAGGGTGGATAAAACTTATGAAGACGACGGAATCCCCTCTCCCTCCTTACCCAGAGAGGTCTTCCCGATGGGTGACGTCTGAAGTCGTTTCGTAAGTCGGTATCTCGTTGATACCTGGTGGGGAAGCCCGTAAGAAAGGGACTTGTTGTGCTGCAATTGATGCTAAAGCTGTCTGGACCTGGATGTAACGGGTTCCTGATGGACAGCCGGCATGATGGCATGTGTCGTATCCGTGTCATCCCAGTTGAATGTCGTTCGTTTCTGACCTTAAGTCACGCGTCGGGTTGTCAGACACCTGTCTCGTCCTAGGATCCAGGGCAGCATATCGAGTAACGTCGTCGCTGGTCTGGCCTTTATCGCCTTCGTGCAAGAGGGATCGACTTGAGTCACCTCCTCATCCATTCTGCTGTTATCCTGTACCCATTCTCCTCAATCGTCTGTATGGGTAACAGCCATATCTAGCACTTCCAGCCTGCCTCTTCCCTTCATTTCGGCGGCAATAAACTCTCCCAGGGCTTTAAACGCGCCCGGTTCCACGAATCCGACCACTTCCCACTCCTCACCCAGCACTTCCTGGCTCTCGACCTGCTCGACAAAGGACAAAATGCGATCCTTGATAGTGCCTTTGCCCTGGTCGGCTCCGGCGTCTTCGCCAGTGTCTGCGCTTGTACTGGCGACTTTGGATTTCGCGGCTTGTTTTGCGATGTTGGTGGGGCAAGTAATCCGCAGTCTCATACGCGCACGCATGACGGGAATGGGCTGCCAGGCGATCAAGGCACGGATCGCTTCAAGAGCCTGCTGTTTGACGGATTTGTTGGTCACGACGCCCGTCCATGATGGCATGTCGCTCTTTCTGCCCTTGGGGGTGCCGCCAGACGCCGAGTCATTGTCTTCGTCCGTCATTGGCGTTGCTTGTCCACTCGTTTCGCTTGATCCCTTTGGCGCTGCAGCTCCCTTCTTGACGCCTTCTCCCAGATTTAGCTTGCCGAGTTTGTGGCCCAAGGAGTCCTGAGAGGGAACATGACCGCCCTGTTTGGAGAGCACGTCTAGCCCTTTCTTGATCATGCCTGTGGTATAGACTCTCTTTGTCTGCGGATCCACCAGTCTCTGGGCGACTTCTTCCACAATCTCCCTCTCCATCCTGTCCAGCAGTTCCTTGCGCTCGTTCGCGTTGACTTGGATCTCGCCCCTTTTCAGAATTTCTTCAACGATGGCGTCCTTCCATGACTTTTCATCTTCCCCCTCATCCGTTGTAGATTTCCCTTTGCCCTTCTTACCGCCCTTTCCACCACCTTTCCCTCCCGATTCTTGTTTTTCAGGCATAGGCCATGCCTTGACGAGTTCGGCATTGGGGGCAGTTTCACCCTTTGAAGCGTTCAGGAAGATGGTCGGCACTTGCAGGACATTGTCGAGGTCGGTCTCGGTACCCGAGCGGTATTCGAGTAGTTTGTTCTTGTAACACGCAAGTTCGAACCGTTTCTTGCCCTTCTTGTATCGGACCAGCGATACATTGGTCAGTTTGATCTGGTTGGCGGGCTGTTGGATCGGCATGTCAGCGGTAGCAAGTCGGTCTGAATTCCTCTACATCCAGTGTATGAGAAGAGAAGCGACATTAAATAGAAAAAGTGCCCGGCGTTGAGTCACAAGCGCACTCTCGCTGGTTGGTGGGCTGTAACACGCGGAGACGTGGAGTGCGTCCACAATTTTCTTTTTTTGGAGAAACACGAATGGTGACGACTTTCTCCATCTCCAGCGTCGTCTTCATTCAATTGCTCTTTGATTCTTCGACCCAACTCCTCGTGCCGACCTGTACATAGGGAGAATATGCTGGCATCGAGAAACCACGCAGGCAATGTTACCAAGAAGCGACTGCGATATATTTGCCCAGAATGTCGGACACATGCTCTGCTTTCAACATTTCTCTGGCGCAACCAAGGAAATAGATCCGCTGCCTCTGCACCGATCCGTGGGCAGTTCAGACAACATGGAAAGCCATTCAGCACATTAAGCCCTCGCCTGGCGTCACTCGAGACCTCTCAAGCCTCCTCCGACACTTTTCGAAATATCCCATTAAGCTCAACCACTGCGCGGGGCCCTTCATCATCGTCGACGAATACCGCCGTCTCTTCTGATTCAGTTATACGCAACCACTTAAGAGCATGGAGCGCGGAGAACAACAAGAAAAAGAGGAAAGAGGCGGATGCACACAGCGATTCCCTCAAGCTCAAACGACTCACTGTACTACCAAATTCTCTGTTCATCGAAGAAGCAAGCCTCAGTGACAACACACTGGGCGAGGATGCAGAGTCGGGTGCGGATGACCTCCCTGAGACATGGGAAGATGCTGTAGAGGGTGGCAATGTCCCTCATCTCGACCCGGGCGATTTGATATGGTGGCAGCCTGGCAAATACACGGCTGGCGCTGGTCGCTTTGCCCGCTCGCAACTGGCCATTTTCCTGGGCACACTGGGTTGGCAGCGTCAGTATTTATTATCTGACGGTCGCTGGGTTGTTGAAAAGTCGGTTCAGCAGCCCAGTCCGCGTTACAAACAATTCGCTTCCCAGCAAGAAATCGAGCAGGTGCGGAAGCATCTGCCAGTCAAGCCACTTGAGATGCAGGCCACAGGTTTTGACGTCAAGATGGGCTACAGCTTTGCTGGCGATCTTCCCTCTATCGACTCCGAAGTTTTGATAAGCCGCCTTGCTCAGTTCGTCGACGACATGTCCACGTGGAGGCGAGAGAACATGGCTCTTCTCGACTCGCTTTACGAACGGATCGCCAACGAAGACAGGTATATATCCCTGTCGTACGAGCAAGTTGTGAACAAATTGCTCGGTGTCAAGTACTCCGAAGCACCTCCTGCGGCACTCTTTACTATCTATAGGGCGCTGCGAAGGAAGCATGCTGCTCAGATTACTGTCCTGAAGAAGACTCACTATCCCTCTGCAACTGTAGCTATTATGCCCAAAAGGTTGGCAAGGCGCTTTGACCAAGTTTGTACATGGGCTCGAGAATACCAGGAGGCTGCTGCTGCCGCCGCTATGGGCAAAGATGTGGCCGGTGCTCTCGCACGCAATCCCCTGACTACCTTCGTTACAAAGGCGAGGCGGTTGATCTTAAAGAGCCGCACCCTACGGTCTCCCACCACAATTGGCAGTCTTGGACCCAGCTCCATCCAGCCTACAGACCTTGAGGACGGCAAGATTCCCGTCAAAGAGAATGATGAAACATTCACAGAAGAGGACAAGATGTTCCTAGAATTTCTTTGGGACTGCTATGTTCGCTACCCTCCACCAGACAACAACCGAAATCTTGCCATTGCTTCTTTGATCCTTCGAGCTATCGGCGCATACCCCAAGCTTCGTCTCGACCAAAACATGGGTTGTCTATTGCTGCAAGAGTTGGGAACTCTACCACCATGGTTTCTTCGTTCCGACCATAATGTAACGCTTGAGATTCCAGGCGGTAGAGGTAGTCACGAGCTGACGCGCATCTATGACGAGGCTGATCGCTTCTGTCACGACTCAGGTCTGAGCAAGTCACTCGATCATGGTCTGCTCGTAGACTCCATGGCAGGCCTGAGACAAGATTTTGACCATCTGCCGGTTTATTGCATCGACGCTGGCGAAACAAATATCAGAGAAGACGGTTTTTCGATCGGACCTAGCAGCGAGATCCCAGGTGCATACTGGATACATGGCCATGTATCGCACCCTACGGCTTTCATTGACCCAGATCACATCATAGCACAGCGTGCCCTGAAACTTACCGCGAGTGTCTTTCATAACACTTACGTTGCACGTATGGTCCCCGACAGCTTCACACGAGCACTTTCCCTGCGCTCTGGTTCGCCAGCCATCACTATCAGCACTCTTATCACGGAAGATGGTGATGTCAAAGACATTCAGATTCGGCCGACCACGCTTAGAAGTGTGATACACCTCACTAATGCTGCAGTGGAACAGGTTCTTGGGAAACCCGAATACGAAGCCGCCACTCTTTCATTAGGGCCCCAAGCTGGACTACCGCCTAAATCTTTGCAACAAGCAGCACCGGCAGATATCGAAAAAGCCCAGGCGCACCTCGACGATCTTCAAAGACTTGAGAAGTACCTCCTCGCTCGAGAGGAGAGTCGCCGAAGAAGTGTGGCCGTGGCGCCGGATTGGGAAGTGCAGGGGAGCCTTTCGACTCAAAGTTACGTTCACATAACGGGCAGCCGATTTGACGAAGACAGTTTATTCCGAAGCCAGCAATATCAGGGCGATCCTGCAATTAGAATCACCGTGTCGCGCTACATGCGATTGAATCGGGTCAAAGAAATGCCGCAGTACGTTACGTTGACAGCCTTATGTGGAGACCTGGTTGCAGAGTCGGCTGGCAAGTGGTTTCAGGACCGGAAGCTCCCTGCGTGTTTCTTCGGATCCTCGTACGCTGCAGACTTCCCCCCCTCGAAGCTCAATAAACTGGGGCGCGGTGAACATGCAGAGTACCCGTCCGGCAAGCTATCGTCCTCACCCATACCACATGTCCACAAAAGCCATCAAGTCCATTTGTGGTTCAGCAATCCTCTTCGACGCTATCCCGACTTGATGGCCCACTGGCAGGCCGATGCCTACCTCCGTGCCGAAGCGAGTGGCGCCATCCAGCCGGGTGATCCGGGCGACAGGGTGGACTTGCCCATCTCAAAGGAGCTGGTGGACAAGTTCATAGTCGAGCATTCGCCCAGAATGTACGAATGGGCACGTGAGATCTCGCGCAACGAGAGAAAGCACTGGATCACGCAAGCACTGTTCCGCGCGTTCCACTTCAGGGAGGCAGAACTCCCAGAGGTGTGGGATGTGAACGTGACCTCTGTCAATTCCACCCGGACTCGACCTGACGACAGCGGGCTCAGAGGCGTCCTCCTCCCTTTCAATGTCTACGCGGTCATTCTGGCCTCGAATGACGGGTGGGAAAAGGGCGTCAAGTATCGTTCCTTTTTGCCGGTGAAACTGGAACTCGTCGACCTGGTCCAGAAAACCGTGGTCGTCCGCGCCGTCGGTCCACCAAGCGAGACTTATACTCAGTCCGGCAGCATCCACATCACGCCCAAAGTCCACTCCATGGTTTCTAATGGAGCTGAGTCTTCTGAGGCTGGCCCCTATGAGGAGGTAGACCCTGCAAAGGACACCGAGACCGCCTAAGGGAACCATTTTGCTGGCCAAAGACAGCTACCTAACTAGCTAGCCAGAGTCCAGGAGTACGCTGAAGACCAGACCCGCTAGAACGAAGTTGACCGAGTTTATCGTCTTAACTCTCATCTCGAAGACGCAGAGCCCCTTGGCCCTTGGCCCTTGTGTGGCATGTGGCTTGTAGAATAGATGTATTTTATTATATTATAAACGTAATATCGATCGGCCTGGCCTGGTCTGGTCTGGTATGGCACAGGTGAACAGGGACAGGCAGACATGGATGACACCTCGTCAACCAATCGATTGTCGTGCACATGTATACATAAAAACTGGCTCGCAAAATGCCATGCTCCATGGTTTCTAGGTATTACTATACCACACATTCTTTTTCTCCTTTGATGCCAAGCAAGTGTACCTGGCACATGTATATATATGTAATTTATCTGGAACGATATGTATTGTAAATTTTCTGCAGGTCCAGGCTGTTTGGCAATCCATTCATTCGTTTCTGCGCGATGCATGTTGCATGGATACATGTATACATACATACGTCGTATATACAACACATATGTATCTACAAGAGATCGATCTTCCTCATCCTTTTCTTCTTTCTTAATCCTCTACCATCTCTTTCCGTGTCGAATTGATACTTTCGATCGACGCACTACAGGGTCAGAACCTACCAGATCTTCTTGGGATCGACAGGGATCTTCTTGCTGTTTCCTCGTTCCAGCTCGTCAATCTCTGGGAGGTTGTCGACGTCCAAATGCTCGTAGACTGTTCCGCTGTCTCTCAGGGCATCAGTCACTACTTGCATGTACCCCAACACCTTCTCCTCCGTCAGTCGTCGTCCGACGATCTGCACCGCGATCGGGAGACCCGCCATCTTTGCACTGTCGTAGTACTGGTACGCACCCTTCTCGATTCCGTTCGAAGGCCTGAACCCCTTGGGCAGAGCGTCCTTTTCTTTGTCCACCTTTGCAACGGGTATGATACCGGCCGAGTAGTCCAAGAGATTCCACAAAAACGTGTACCCACAGCTGCTCACCGCCTCCTTCATGCAGCCGTGCGGCAGGGCTGGGGTCGCGTTTGCCGGCCCCAGGATGAAATCAAACTGTTGCGCAGGTTGGTTGAGCCAGTCGAACCAAGTCGCCCTGTAGGCTTCGCGCTTGGCAACCCAGCGCCACTGCTCGAAGGCGCTTAGTGGATGGAAGTAACGCAGGATGGACGCCCACACTGAATCGCGACGGACATAGCGCGTGAAGAGGTACCACAAATATTTAAGAGGTCGAGGAAGAGACATGTAGAAATTGATCTGTGCGGCGCCTGGGTCGTTAGACTCACCCGTGCGGAAGAATGATCGGAAGGTCTTGCCGCCATCTGCGCAGAGAAGCACGCTGGCGATCTGTAAGCCTTGGGTGGGGGTGGCATTGGGCGGATATGAAGAGACCGGGATTTCAACCACTTGGTGGCCAGCAGAGCGGAGCGCTGACGCTGTAATTTCCAACCCACGAGATATCGCTGGAGAGGGAGCGCAAACGCCGTCTGTGGTCATCAAGCCGATACGTAGCGGTTTCTTCTCTAGCGCTTCGTCGTACAGTTCCTGTCGCCACGGGATGGGGTGCACGGTGTAGTCGACTTCCCAGGGCTTCATGCCGATAAACGCCCGCGTGAAGTAGGTCAGATCGTCTAAAGTCCTGGCCATTGGAGAGAAGACACTAGGTATACCTTCCTGTCCAGGCATAGAAGTATTCATACCGACCTTCGGCCATCTGCCAGTCGAACAACGTATAGAGTTGATCCCCGACCACGCTGCGGGAGCACGCACCGACCCCGCGACGTCCGAGCCGATTCCGATTCTCGATCCATTCAGGGCTAGCAGCGCGCCTTCGCCGCCCGTACTCCCGCCCGGCGAGTATTTGGGATTGTGTGGGTTCTTGCAGACGCCCCAGAGATCATTCGTACTCTCGAAGCTCAACAGTGTTATGGGCAGCGCAGTTTTGGCGTGTGGAATGGCCCCAGCTCGCTTGAGGAGCTTCACCATAACGCCGTCTTCGCTGTATGGTTTGAAGACGTGGCGCGAATAGCCCACGCTAACGTCGAAGCCCGCTACGGCGATGGTATCCTTGAGGGACACAGGGATGCCCGCAAGCGGACCCTGGAGGTTCACATCCTTTGCCCACGATTCAGCCTCGGGCAACAGGATCTCTGTCACGCAGTTGGTCCGCTGCTGTGCCACGGCGGTGGTCTTCCCGTAGGTGCGGAGAATGTCAATCGGCGAAAGGGCGCCATTGTGAACGTCGCGGACGAGCTGCGCGATCGGGGCATTGAGGATAGAGCGCTGCTGGGAGGTGAGCGGGCCTTTGTAGGGGTCTGGGAGAGACTCGAAACGAGCGTCACGCTGGCGCTGCTTGATTATACTGGAAGGACGTCAGTATCCGAGAGTTGATGCAATGTGATACATCCCAACAGGCCTTGGGGAAGGGAAAGGGTGAGAAATTGGTAACTGACCAGGCCCGGCGGTGCTCAAAGTAATCAAACGGCGGATACATGGCGACGGTTCACATGGTTGCACTGGAAGGTAGGGAAACAGCGTGGTGCATATGGAGAATATGTAGTTGTAAGTAGTATGGAGGTTAGGAGTTGAGCGGCTGCGTACATGAGGATGGCGAAGACGGAGGGGTGTATGTCGCTCAACCATGTCGAGAGCTGTGATTGGTCTACTCGCTTGGGCCTTCCTCATTCGCACTGATGTCCAAGTCTATACAAGTACTCGGTACACGGACAAGATACAGCTCAATTAGAGGCATGCGAAACTTGACACAATACTTCAAGACTGGTGCATAATACCTCGCTACCTATGTAAATCCCGTAATAGTACATTCGCTACATATATATATATATATCAACGCTGTCCTGGGTCACATAGCCCTTTGCCCATTGTTAGCCTCCTGTTCTGTACTCTTGTGTCTGTCTGTGCATGTCTCATATCTGCATCGCTAGAATAAACGTAGCTCGGACGAGGCCAATAGCCCATCCACCATTCGTGCAAGGAACCCACGCTGCAATCAAGGCTAGCGGGAGTCATATATACAAGTACTCATGTCAACCAGCATCGCCGTTGCCTGACCCAGTGTGTCCAGTTATACTGCCTGGGTAAACGAGCGTACCATTGAGGTATTAATCATCATGGCGGGATCGTGATTGACGCCTTGGTCTTGCTTGAGATGGGCAAAGCCAGCATGCTCATTGGCACGCGGGGTAGTATCAAGATGCCGAGATTGGTCCATGGGCAAACCCAGCGGCGACTCAAAAAACACTTGTCGAGACTGGTCTGGGGTCATAGTATCATAAGGAGTAAATTGTGCTTGCCACCAATCATCGTACATTGGCGGATGGTACATCATTGGTGGATGAACCCAGTGATGAGCGGCCTGGAATTCGTGGAACTGCTCTAGAGGAGTCGTCCCATATCCCACCGCGGACATTGCTGTTTGATCATTCGCCGTGAACGAGGTGGAAACTGCCGGTGGCGGACATTTGTCCTGCTGGAAGCTCGCCTGCTCAGGTCGATTTTGGACGCTGTTTGCAGCTGCGTCATGGAAAGCCGCCATAGCCTGAGCATAATGATGGTCAGTCCCGGGATGCCAACTTGCACGTCGCTGCTCTAGGTGGCTCGGGGCGATATCCTTGAACTCGAACATTTGTCGCTTGTTGGCACCCAGTTTCCCCTCGAAGCTAGGTCTTCTGCGACGTTTGAGGTTCGCATCATTCCTCTTGACTTTGGCCGCAAAATCGGTCAAGGGTGCGGCCGGAGGAGTAACCTCGCCGGTAGGCGTTGTCGGACAAGTAACGGTCGGCCCAAGACTGATACCAGTGGCGCTGGTAGGAGGGTGCTCAAGCTCCTTGATTCTTTCGACAACCAGATCCAGGGATGTGATGGCCAGGTCAACAACTCCTGTAGCCTGGCCAGCTTTCCCAAGATCTTTAAAGATGCTCAAGGTCCGCTCCACACGCTTCGAACCTATGCTCACGCCGACCTCTTGGCGGATGGTGGCGATGCCCAGCATCACAGCGGCGCAAAAGACACCAAAACACCGCGGCCAGGATGAAGCCGTCTTGGTTGGATCGAGGCTATGGATGGAGTCGAACATCTCGGTAATCAGCCTAGAACACTTCAACAGCTCCCTGTATTTGGCTCTCTTGGCCGACGTGTGTTGGTTACGCATCGCCCGGAGCATCTGACAATGCAGCACCATCAGCATAAGTTGAACGTCGATGTGATGTTGGGTAATTGCAATGGATAGTGAAGGGTCAGACGAGTTGTTTTGCGGCACCGGCGGTAGCTTCGACTGCAGGTGGTAAAGTCGAGTTAGATCTGCTTCTAACCTGGGCTCCCTCTCCTGGGAAGACAATATTTGCGGGTCATTTTTGCCCCGGTTGAAGCGCTCCAGGACTTCGAGCATGTACTGTGAAAAGTCATAGAGTCTTTCCTGGAGGTCCTGTTCTTCCGGCCTCGAGGCTGTTGAGGACGGCCTGGGGATGCCATGGAAGGAAGCAATAAAGGGACAGCGACCCAGGAGAAAGCTGAGTTGAACGTCGAGTTCTATGAGGAGCCAACAGAGATGACGGCCCGGTTGTGAGTTTTTATCAGCCTCACCTGAAGCTGCGTCAGGATCCATGTCCACTGAAGAGGTTAGCACAATGAGCCACTTCAAGCCGAGCGAAGTCTGGTTCACACTTACAACCGAGAATTTCTGCATCACGGACGAGACTTGGGAAAGCGGCCCAGGCTTGCGTTGCCCTTCCCGCATCAAGTAGATTCCGTACGGCTTTGTATTTCATATAAAGTGGCTCAAGCCGTGCTGGGATTTCAATGTCGAAGTCATCATCTGTTTCTGCCATTTGGCTCTGGTTCGTTGTTGGGTCATCGTCACTGGCGTGACCTTCCCAGTTGAAGACTTGGACAGGCCGGATCGAGTCTAAGATCTCGCGGAACCGTCCGTTAGTAGGCAGTAACGACTTGAACTGCACAGAGGGTTAGCCTTTCGACATCGTTGTGTTGGGAGGGCTCCATTACTTCGTCTATGCTCTTGGATAGCGAGAGGTTTCCACAGAAGTGTTGCTGCGGAGTTGCGAACCCCCGGGCTCCTTCGACCGCACCCATCTTATCAGACCCTTGTTTGGCGCTACGGCAGGTGCCGAACGCCTCTCCGTGGGAGTGCTCCGTATCATGAACTTGTCTAGGCTAGCATCTTCGTCAGCAGTGCTCTGACAGTCGTCTGTATGGCTATCCGGGACTAACTTGATTCCTCGGAAAGGAAGTAAGGTAGAAGCATTCGGGCTTGTCACGCTTCTTTTGACACGTCGTACAGGGCATGCCTCCAGAACACTGCAACCATAGATTAGCAGGGAGACTGCGACATTCCTGGGGAATGCACTGTACTCTTGATTTGCTGTCACGGCAGGGCTTGCATGAGTTGGCCCGCCGTTTACTGAACACTGATGGTTGTGGGAGGCCAAGGGCCTGCACGAACACAGTTGGAGTGTTAGGGATGCCGGTCAACATCATGTTTTATGCACCTATTGCCTTGCCATTCAACGGATCGAACAGCCGTGACAAAGGGGTATGATGATTGTCTGCGGTGCAACTGGCAGACAGCTTGGTATTGTGAAGCAGATATCCAGTGGCCTTGGGATATCAAGCGGCTCAATTGACAGTGACCTGCGGGACAGAGACTCGTCTTCAAAGCTAATGAGTGAAGATTGAGACGTTTGTAGAATATATCATGGCATTGGTGACAATAACGTCAACAGATGATGTCCAAACGTCGAAGTGATAGCCAGAGAATCCGATCGTTTGCAAGACCATGGCAGGGTCCAGGCACGAGGTATAATATGGAAATCAGGGACCTCAGAGGGGACTGACTGTTGATCCCGCTTCGCACAACTTTACAATAAACGCAAATGTAAAATGCTGAAGGAGGGTGGAAGGTGGAGTATCCCAACCGGGGTTGGATGCCACAGTTCGGAGTTCCCAGTATTGTTTGCTCCAGACTTGTGTGCCAATCACCAAAGAGCATTCAAATGCAGCAACTCATGAGGTGGATGGGGATGCAAGCAGTTGAGAGAGGGACGACAATGCTGGAGGGTGTGTTAGGTTAGCCATTTCCCAATAGCGTGCAGCCGTCCACTATGCCAAATCGACACCAATGCATGTATCAATTCCACATACGGCTAGAGTCCACTCAGGGGTGCAGGCCTAGCGAGATGCAAGTTGACGAAAGGCAAAAAAAGCTTGCAATGGGAAGACTTAGCGAAGGCCCAGAGACCGGGTGGCTATCGTCCTTTGACCAACGCTGCTAGGGTGAGGGTCTCCATCTTCTGCATTCGTTCGGCCCATATCACCGCCAGGGGCGGCGAATAAGACAAGTGAGCAATGGTTGGCCTTTAGGTCCTCGCATAATTTAGTCCGGAGACTGCTGGTTCAGGACAGTAGTGCACATGATGAGATGAATTGGGAAGTCCAACATGGCAAAGATCCCTCGTGGGATGTTCGCCTAACAAGTCCGGCGGCAGTTTTCTCCGAGCCTCGAGACCATGTCACCATGCGTCGATTGCTCCAGGCTCTTCCCTGGCCCTTCCACAGAGAAAAGGCGAGAACGACGTATTTGACATCACTGAGGTGATTCGGTCCAGATGGCAGCGATACTCCGGCCCAGAACGGGCACTGGACGGCAACCACAGGGATGAAAGGATGGATTCGGGCCGTGTTAGGTTCCCTGCACTACCAGACTGTGGGATGGATTGTATTAGCGGCTGAGAACCACAGTGGTCGCCTAGAGTAGACACTCAATGGCAACAGCGGGGGCCCGATAGACGAGAGATGAGAAACCCAGATCTTGTCTTGCTCGAGCGAGACAGTGGTGGGCACTGGATCGATCCTTTCGAGTCGACGGGATCAGGGCTTGAAGGTAAAGCTAATGGCCGTGGTCGCCGAATAGCCCAGATATGCCGATTCATTGGTGGACGGAGAGTTTTCATCATCTTCAACGAGCTCCGCTATACTGCATAAGGCCCTTTCGTAGCTGAAGAGGAGAATTAACATCGGCTGGCAGGCCCAAGTTGCCGTTTGCCGGCGGCTTGTGTGGCTTGCATAGGCTATACTAACCGTGAAGATTTCGCCATCCTGAAAGAGTGCGACAAGATGAACCGATCAGGAGGCGAGCTTAGCTCGATCGAGCTGTGGTAATGTCTCCAAAGTCGTCCGAGCCGTGCCGTATGCCCAGCACCTCCGTCCTTGGTGCTTGGTGGATTGTACGATTAGGGAAGAGCCCATCTCAAAACGTAGCTCAAATCCTTGATTTTGCTTTCAACCCGCGACCCGCAACCCCCTTTGAGGCCAGCTGAGCTGAAGGAGTGTGTCCAGGAGAGGAGATGGCTAGTGAGGCAGGAGGAAGAAGTAACTTTCTTCGAGTGCTCCATAGAGAACGGAGGACCCCGCGGAGGGAACAGTCGTCAAAGGACGCCTTGTTTGCCACCTTTCTCTCTTGAATCTTGGATGTGTTTTCTTTGGCATGTCAGCTTAAGATTCTCTCTGTGTAACCTCTGGTGCATCTAGATGTGTGGACGGAGGTGACACAAACAGCGATCCGGGGATCGTCTCAAGATTGCAACAAGAGCACGGGCCACCTGTCCTACCCATGCCACCCGCTGTCACTGGATACTCGTCGCTCGTATTAGGCGAGGAAGATCCCCACGGCTGATCAATAGTTTCAAGGCGAAAGAGCCCATCCCTGGCAGTTTTGACACCGGCTTCGAGGCCCGCCTCCGCGGTCCAGGGCCACATTCTCACGGGGCCAATGAGAAGGACGCTTGCCCCAGGAGTTTGGGTGAATGTACGTAAATCACAAAGCATTGGTGGCGGTTGGTAGTGAGGACGAGGCTTGCCCCGGCCGCTCGGCCAAGACCCTCGAAACTCTTATATGCTCGACATGGGAATTTTGGAAATGCCCTAGACAAGGATTCAGGCAAAGTGATTTGCAAACAGCTCTGCTAGGCGGTGCGGATAGCACGGCAGGCCCTTTGCGTGTGCACTGGGATGCGCCAGACCCATCTCGTATCGCGGTGCCTGGGGAAGATCTTCTTGTTCAGGCGCATTCCTGACGTCCGGATTGAACATGCCGACCTGTGGCCGAGCGTGGGATGCTAGTCTCATTGAATTCCTGAGTAGAACGAGTCGTCTTTTGCCGAGAGCCTGCACGCTCAGCGTGGTTGTTACAACGACACCGCATGTTTGTTCCTGGCCAATCTGTGCCTGCATTCACCATCCACATCGCCAGACCGTCGACGCATTAGGTCTGCTCATTCGGCAGATCTAGCTTCGAACCGGCGGGGAATATCTCTTCCTTAAGGTCCAAACCTGCCAGACGTGGCCTCAAACAGAAGTCAGTTGTCTCTTTTTGGCTTCAGGCCTCGTGCATGGGTGAGAGGAGCCCCATCTTCTGGTGATAAAAAGCCTGTAAAACATGCATGTCATTCGCGAGTCGATCGAACCTTGTCCCAGATAGGCCGCAAGTCCAGTGTGTCAGGGCAACAGGTGCCTGAAGTAGCTTGTTGAACTCCTCGGAGTCGCTCTCTGCCGGTCGATCGTTATTTGTCAACCCCTCGCTCTGATCTAAGTGCAGGGACCGTGCAGCACGAGGAGTGTGCACGAGGTGGTGAAAGCATCAAAGCTACCAGGCCATTTGATACCTAAACGTCCACATTTGAAGGTTCTGCCTTTATCGGCCATGCCTATACAGGCCGTGGGTTCTGTGTCCACGCCTACCCCCCTCAGGGCCAGCTGTGTCATATCGGAGGTTGATGGTGGTGGTTGGCAATCCCACAGTCATGTAGTCATAGCCCAAGGTGGCGCTCACCATTGTGTCTCAGCCCTCCTCAACTTGCCTCCCACACCCTAGTCAGGAGACGGGAATGATGATACAGCACTGGTCGAATTCGTCTGGGCGAAGGCTTTTGCGCAAAGGGGCGTAGGGACAAGGATCTGTGGCTGTCTTTTAGAACGTCCCAAGGCCGATGAAGACGTCCTCTGGCAAATAACGAAAGTTCAGCATCAAGAGCCTCAGGAGGGCGCAGGGTGATGATACCATAGTACAGGACGACTTGTCTTCTTCCGGCCTATCCAGGAAACTTGGCTTGGTAGTGTGCTGTCTTTCTTTGCCGCCCGTGCTGATTCTTGTTGAGGACGTTGTGGGAAAGGCGGGTTAATCTGAGGTGAAGAATCGAGAGGCAGGTCAAGTTGTTCGTACAAGGACGGGATATATGTCCATGCTGGGGTCTCTACTCCTAAATCTCCGATTTCCACAGCTTGAACGCAGAGGCACTGCAAAACACTTGCACGGACAGGGGAGAGAGAGAGACCAGGGACACTATTAATTACATGTATGTGTCAAAGAATAGGCCTAATACATCATTCCCTTATGCTCAGGTCCGAACGCCGCGCTCATCAAACTGGCAAAAAATCAAACCCAAAGTGTAGTTTTTCCCACAAGCCCAACACGAATGTTCTGATTGCCCCTGGCTCAGTTCTCTTGTTGACCACTGATTGCAACAAGACTGCCAGAATCGTGTACCCTCGAAGTAGTTCCGCACCAGATGATTGTCTCCAATCATCTAGAACCCTCCGCACAATATCTATTCTGCAAAACGGTCGTGAACTTCGTAATGCCTGCCAAAGGCCCATGGTCAATACGTTGCTCAGTAAGCCGGACGCCCATGGACTTCTGCGGTGCTACCTTCGAACTCTGGCGAATCCGGACTTTGGTGGATATGGTCGCTTGCTCTGTGTTGTTGCACAAAACCCATATTTGACGGTCGCTCATTGCGAAGATCGGCTCCGTGGGTCCCTAACGCGGATGTGGCCGACTGGCGCATCTGAGTTGTATATGAGGGGTGCACGGTAGCATTCTCGTCTCCATCGCGAAGCACGCTCGACGTGGTCGATTCTGCCCCAGTCGAGTATCTCTTGTTGCGAAATGTTGAAGGCTGTGTATTCGCAAAAGGGATACGGCTAGTACCCAACGTCGACGTTGTCGTTGGCGCTTTTCGGGATGAGAAGTCTGCTGGACGTAAGGTAGACAACGCAGAGTCAGCCAGTCCTCTGTCGCCCGAATCGCCACCTGATTGTCGTCGTGAACTCTTCCTAGGAATGGCAGGAACTGCTGGGATGTCTGTCTCAGGTACGCGCGGGGGCTTTCCGCGGGATTTTCTTGAAGCCTCCGACCCAATGCGACTGGGCAACTCGATACCACCCACGGATTCGATCAGGGGCAACGATGGCGGCCTTGCAGAGACGGGACTTTCTGGTTCCTCATTTTCCTCATCGTCGTCAGAACCTGCAACGGAGATGTCATCATAGACGCTTTGATGGTGACTCTGTCTCTGGACCTTGGGTTGTGGAGGGAGAGACGAGACTCCCACGGTATTTTGATCGGCCTGGCTCTCTTCTACGCTTCGGACGTCGTCGTGGTAGGGTTCAGTAACCGGAGGTTCCCGGACAGGAGCAGGTGGTGGAAATAGCCCTGGAGGAGGAGCGCGGGCACTCCTGACCACCTCGAATCCCTTGTTCTTCTCTTTTGTCTTGCCACCCAAAAGATTTTTGAACCATCCGGTGGCTGTGGATACAGGCCCTGTCGGATCGGCCGGCCCAGTTTTGAGCTTCCGCGTCCCGCTGTTGGAAAGAGCAGCTCCACGAACGCCGTAATAGAAGTCAACTTCTCTCACGGCATAGTCGGTCTTTGTCCTCGTCAAATCGTTGCTAATGTCTTCAAAGTCATCATTTTCCACAGGCATCGGAGTAGAAGGTCCTTCGCCGACGTCGTCTTCGACCGCTCCTTCACTTGCTTTAGCACCTTTCAATGACGCGTGGGCTAGATCTGGGCGACTGTCGGCTCCGGCGAGTGCATCCATTGTGTTTCTGCGCGGCGGTCGATAGTATGGGTCCTTTTGTTCCACCTGTCTTTGAATACCGACAATTCCCCCCAGGGATCCAGCGCCGCTAAGCCGAACGGTAAGTCGCCTTGATCCCCTGCTGGATCTATCTGGTGTCGCGTTGCCAACAAGGCGGCCATCAAGGTTCTGGCTGATCCTGTTGGAGTGCACGCCGCTCTCTAACAGAACGCCCGACGCCGCCGAAACACTGCGAGACCTAGTCTTAGCCATCTGTAGCTTCTGGTGATCATTTTCAACCGTGTTCAGCATGGCCGCGTTCGATGACATGCTATGGCGCGGGTCCTGGGTAGCCCGCCGCGGCATCCGTCGAGAAAGTTGTCGCATTCCAAACACCTTGTTCAACCCACCTCTAGTAGCGGCCCCTGTTGCTTCATCCCGTCCGCCAGCGCCAGCAAGGCGAGCAATGACTTCAACCAAAGTTTGTACGGCATTCAGGAAGAACCCAAAAACCATGGTGCAAGCATGAATAATGAGGATTGCATACCCGATCCAGCCTCTCGACGAATCTCCAACGTCCAATGTAGGCACAAAAGCTATAGAAAGCAGAATGGTGATGAGTCGGATGACCGAAAAACAAGTGTGATAGATGTTCATGGAGGTGGCTGATGGAAATGGCCGGAAAGCGTTGATCGTAAGAATCAGAACAATCTCACATATTGCCAGGAGCACGATTTGCGCGATGCCAGACGGCTGGACACCTCCAATTGCGATGCCGCGGACAAAGTTAACGACAAGCGGAATCAGCGCAAAAGTAGCGGCGTCGTCACAGTAGGTGTTGTATAGAGGTCCGTAGGCGAGTACCATCAGAAAATCGTCGAAGAGGAACGAGCGTGGTCTCGTCCGAACAAACAACAACAGTACCCAGATCAAAAAAGCGATGACGATAACCAGCGCCACGGCTGCTAATGCGACGGAGTATGCTGGCCCTTTCCCTGCAATCAGGAGCTGATAGAAAGACAGTGATGCTAGAGGTAGCAAGAAGAAGTTCATAACCAGCCGGACGACATTTCCAGCCGTGAAGGGTCCGTTTTTGGAACGGAGATCCTCTGGTGGCTCCCTCTTGATCTTTCGGTAGATCCAGCGGACCGCGAATCCTATTTGCGTTAGAATTGAGACGGCAGCAACAATGACCACCAGCCAGACGATCATATCTGCCCAGACATCTTTGTCTGAGGTCATGCCGACCAGTTGGCTCATTCGATCAAGACCATATTTGGTGCCCTGACGATATTCGTAGATACCGTCTACCACGCTCTGTGTGCCATTTCCGCCAGTCACAAAACTCTCGTTGAACATAAGCGAGGACCATGAGACGCGGCTTACTGCCGGTTGATAGAAACCAGGATAATTCAAGGACAAACTGCCAGTCAGCACAACAAATTGAACGTATTGCAGGCAGTCCCCGAATCCTGGAGTAACTAGACGTAGCAAGTCTTCGTCACGCCCAAAATTGCTGCTCCAATGAAACAGGTCCACTGACCCCCACGGACTCAGAATGGCGGCGGCAATGGTAGCGACTCCGACCACGATCAACACCACGAGCGGTACAAATCTGAGTATGGCCTTGAGAGATCCTCCTAGGTCAGGAGTGATTGTAGTGGTGACGCAGCTGTAGTATTGCCCGTTTGCATCACCTGACTGAACTCTCAACGTGGCTTGAAGTGAGGCAAAGGCGTAACTGGAGGATAAATCGTGCGCGACAGAGAATGCGGATAAACGGTCCAGGTCACTCTGGTTGACGAAGAAGGCGGGAGCCAAGGGACATTCGCCTTGGACTACGGACTCGCAAAATCGTGAAGGATCTGCATTCCATGGAGTGTAACCTAGAAAGTTGACATGGGCGAAGAGGGTGGTGTACTTGTTATTTGACTCGCTCAAATCGGGGATCTTTCCAAAGGTGTCATTTGGATCGTTCCACGATGGATCATCAGGAGGGGGATAAGGTTGTTCAGTGGCCTTTCCAGTAACATTGCCATAAATTGTGATATTCAGATGGTGCCGGTCCGAGGTTGAAGAGCTATTGAACACGGCGGATACATTTAAAGGGTCAAATTGTAGGATGCGCGGACTCGAATCGACAATATTGCTGTCCAGACAATTGTGGAATTCAACATAGGCGGCGCGGACGGAAGATGCGCATAGGACGAGGAGCAAAAAGACCATGGTGAGTGTGCCGGACCAATCCTTTCTCCAGCGCAGGCGACGCCGACACTGTTTCTCCTCGAATATCCGTGCACGGCCAGCACCTCGATATCCGTCTAGGTTAGTCGAAGTCATTTCTGCGCTATAGACCTTTGTGCCTCCTCTTCCCAGGCGATAATTCTCCGCCTACCCTAACATCTGGTCTGGTCGCGCGGTGGACACGCTTCGAGAAAGTCGAGGTCGAAGTAGTCGAGAATTGAGGACGCAGTCAGATTAGATGTCTCTTCCTAGCAATCAGCCGCCTGCGATGGGGGCAAGGCAGATGTAGTGGCAAAGCACATGTAGAAGCTCGTCAATGGCGACTGACAAGAGCGAGTGGATGGGAGACGATCGTCATCTGCTTGGCGGGAGTGTCTCAGATGTGGTGCAAGGAGTTTTTAGCAGTGTGGTTATAGTATCGACGTAGATGCTGAACGAGAGAAATGGCTAGAATGCAGGAAATAGTAAAGTGGATGGAGATGCTATGGATTACAATAGTGAAAGGGTAAGATAAATCCAAGTAACAGTTGTGTTAAACCTGAAGCGAACGTTGAGAAAGGTGGATGAAGGTGGTGAGGAACGCAGAACGCAGGCACTGCTGCCGCAGAAGACGAAACCTGATGGAAGGGAAACTCCAGGGGCCAATGAGAAGGAGCATGTCCTCGGATGAAGACGTTTTTTTTCCCTCGTTGGAGATGTTGTTTGAGGAGGTCTCAGCTGGGAAGTTGCCGCTATGAGCGACCCTGTGGCGTCCTCCTGCTTTTACTCGGGTTCATTTTCTCGGTGGTGCTCGGTCTATTTCTGGTGCACAGGACCATCCGAGCCACCTGCTTGTACATAAGTGGCCACCTAGCCCCTCTTTACTATTTGGGGACTAGTAAGACAATCCCCCAAATGACTCAGGTTGTGCCTCCAGGGCAGCCACCCAGCAGCCGACTTAACACTGGGCCCCAGTCTTGATCATTATTCCGAGACAATGCTTTGCTTAAAACTGACGGGGCGACGGCAACCCAACACTCCTCGGAAAGCACGTGCTCTGTTGCTAAGGATTTGCTTGTACTTGTAAAGAGCAATTCCTGAGTGGTGTTCTTTCCACCCTCATTATCGTCATCCACCTATCTGGGTACCTAGGAGGCACCCTACGTATCCCGGACTTGCGATACGACACAGCATCTGTCGGGGTGGCCACATACAATTCTTCCAGTCCATGTATCATGCCATCTATCACCGGGTATCTGTAGAGGAGACACGCCTTGCTCTGCCCTCTTTAACTCCCATTCTGTTCCGCCCGTGCGCGTTTCAACCTCCGTGATATGTCCGCTTTCCGCCACCGTCATCACTGTCCTTGACACGTGCCTTATCTGCACTTCCTCCTTATTGAGTGTCAAGATTCTAGGTAACCAGGCTGCATTGCCATCTTTGCCGTTGCACTCCAACATTGAAGAAAGGCCATGTCTTCATCGGACTCGATCACTTCGCAGAGCAGCTACAATGATTCTGACCAGGAGGCTTCCCGTCGTCATACTCGCCATCACACTCACCCTTCCAGACGCTCTGAGATGACCACAGAAACATCAACTCAACGACGGCTGCCCGACCTACCAGCCTCGCGGTCCCTCGCTTCGGGCTCTGGCTCTGGCACAGGAATTGGCCCGAGTAGTTCGTTGCTCCCTGCCGTTCTACGAGATCGTCTTCCTCCCCTCCCCCTCTCCGCCGCTGAACAGGCCAATGAAGAGCGAAGGCGAAGCATCATCGCCCTAGATCGCAAGAGGAGGCTTACCAACTCAACAACACATGAAGATGGCAGGAGAAGAGCAAACAGTAGTGCCTTTCACGATCGCAGATTGAACCACGATACCCCTCATGGACCTCCACCTCCTTTCACGTCCCGGCGTCAGGTCTCATCTGATACCAACATCAACCGACACTACCCAGAGGTTATAGATCTGACAGATTCACCACCACCTCCTCTTCCACCGCCGCCGCCGCCCCCACCGCAACCCCCGCAAACACCTCGAGGCAATCGGGTGCGCAGGTCGTCGTCAGAAAGTTCACGACGATTCGTGGTGCCGAGATGGCAGCCTGATTCTGAGGTCAACGAGTGTCCTATCTGCAAACGGCCCTTTACGTGGATGTTTAGGCGCCATCATTGCAGAAAGTGCGGCAGGGTCGTCTGTAATGATTGTTCACCCCATCGAATCACAATCCCCCGACAGTTTATCGTCCACCCTCCGGGTCCTGATGTGCTTACTTCTCCCGTGAGTTCTGGAGCGCACCGCTCGGAATCACTGGATTCCAGCGGGACCGACAATGACGCCAACCCGTCTCGGAGCTCGTTAAGCCCATATTCCTATGGTGCTCAGAGTCAGCTAGAGGGCGGAGAGAAAGTACGACTATGCAATCCCTGTGTACCTGACCCTCAGCCCGATCCTCTCATGAGGTATCCGCCCGTCCCCGATTTCACATCTCGTGAAGCTCCATGGGGCGCCGGAGGACGGCAAACTTTAGGATTGGGCCATGTAGTGAACCACGATGCTAGGCCAAGAGGCCACTCTTTGGGAATAGGAGATTACACCAGGAGTCCTGTGGTGGTGGTAAGCCTGTTGTTGTACGATGTAGAATATCACGCTGACTTTTGCTCTTTTAGGGCAATCCCTATCTTCAAAACCAGCATCGTGCCACTGGGCCAGGATATGGCAGTCTAGAGGCCAGGACGGATGCTTTAGGATGGTTTGGTGCGTACAGAGAACTACCATCACCTACGAGATATCGTTTCCAAGCATCACCAATATCTGCAGGCACAAGCCAATTCGTGGGACCATCTCGGGTACGTATCATTTTTCCCTTTTCAATGCTAGCCTTCTGATCCGTACAGGATTATTCACCCCATAACGGACGCTTGACATCCAACCGTCCGCGTCCAAGCTATCCGGAGAGCCGACACCCTCGTGATGAATTATTCGACATCACGACACAGCTGCGTCGACCCCTCCCTCGATCCTCACATGACGTTACTGATAGCTCGTCGGGGCGCCCACGGCTGAAGGAAAGCGATATATGCCCAGTCTGTCGACGGGTTCTACCCCCTCGCGGTCCAAATGGCGACGAAACGGCCCGTGAAACACATATAATGGATTGTATTAACGCTCGTGATCCAACCTACCGTGCCGAATCTAGCAACGTGGTGGCAGCTGGGAGCTCTGAAACAGGAGGTTATATCTCACAGCCGGACCCCCAAGCATTACCGCATCGACTGCAAATGCTTACGTTTATAGCCACCGAGAAAGATTGCGTTTCGCAAGAAGACGGCCAGGTTCAAGAGTGTTCAATCTGCATGGTTGAATATGATGTGGGCGATGAATTGGTCAGGTTGGAGTGCTTGTGTAAATTCCACAGGAGCTGCATTTTGGAATGGTTGGGACGGAAAGCAGAATGCCCGGTGCATAAGCTGTTAGGATGATGGATGCACACACGGCTCTCCTTTTGATTCTCTGCGGGAAGAATCATGCATGACTGATGATGTGAAAACGAACGATGCTCGGCGGCGTACTCGGTATATTGTTCGTGAAGTATCTTGCTTTGGGTTCCAGCGAAAGTGTTGAATTGGGAGGGAGAGCTTAGCTGCAAGCCTGGGGTTGATATTTGAATGGATATTTTCCACACTTAGCACGACAACAAGCCGAATGACTCGCATTATCCCTCGTACAAAACATAAAGTGTGACATTTCCAACCACGAGGGTTCGATATGTCATGGTTTCACCAGGCCTGAAAACGGTGTCCATATCTCGCAGGCTAAAAGGTATCAGTCAGTCTCAACTTCTATATAGAGCCCTCTGGGGTCTGGACAAAACAGTAGAGGATCCTTTGAAATACGTGATCATGACCAGTCAGACTCGTGCTGAGCGGCGCCATTGATATTTGTAGCACAAGAGGCCTAAATTTACCACTTAGGGGAGTGAGATTTGCTATTAATATTATATTAAAAGCTTGGGGTTGAGCTTCCAAGCAGATTGATTATTGAGTGGCTGTGCACTTAGGGAATTTAGGGACCTAGTGCCTAGGACAACAGCTAGGCGAGCCGGATAAGGGTAGTTTACATAATGCATCTAGGCTGCGTGGGCACCCAATGAGCTCCCTAGGCTCAGGAGAGCCATGCGCGGGTCGCCGAAGTACTTAGCAGCTAGGCACGTCCTTGTTGGTCGCGCCCACCACCGCCTATGGACGAGTTACAGTAGTCCCGAGCACCCACACCCTGGCTCTCGCTCTCGCCCGCGCGCTCCTCTCTCCTCTCCTCCTCTTGCCCCCCCTGTCCCCCCCAAAAGGTCGTCATGTCTGACGGAGGGCAGGAATCGCATCAGTCTCCCAACGCCGGACTTGCCTGACCACAACCTCTACCCTGCCCACGAACCCGTGCAACGAAGCAGTCTCACATCCCATTTGTCCCTGGATGGCTGCCTTTTCAAATCACCCTCTTCTCAACTGCTTGATGGCGACACAAATGTCTGCAGGGTGCTTTGGGAAATAAAGAGGAAGCTGTCTCCATCGGCGCTCCGGATCCTATCGACGGCGAGTCGCCATCAACCATCGCCGACCCGACTCGATCAAACAATCACAGGCTAGTACTGTAGTATCAAGACTCGATGGCCAGCATCGACACATTCAATCACATCGATCCAGCCTTGCGAGGCTCTAACCTGAGCAGTCCTCCTAAACCTCGCGACTCTCAGCAGCACTACCACAATCCTGCTCCTGGTGCCTATTCTCCTCTGCAACCGTCTCTTCAGCCATCGCCCAACAACTCGTACCAATCCATCCAAACTCCCAACTACTACCCCACCACTTCACATACGCAGGAAAGTCCTGATGACCAAAGCCCGTCCGGTAATCCCAATGACCCTAATGACATTAAAAGACCGCGCGCCTGTGAAGCGTGTCGACAGCTCAAGGTGAAATGCGAACCCGACGACAACCACCCCACGGGATCCTGCAAGAGATGTGCAAAGGCAAACAGACAATGCATCGTGACCGCTCCCAGCCGGAAGAGGCAGAAGAAGACAGACAGCCGAGTGGCCGAGTTGGAAAAGAAAATCGATGCTCTCACGGCCACTTTGGCGGCAAGAGGAGGAGCGGAGCCCGATGTTGGTGTTGACCCAACCATACCGGTATCACACCCTGCCTCCCAGGATGCCCGCGTACACTCATTTGGAGGTCAATGGCACCAACCTCCACCGCCGCAGCCGCCACAACCTCCACCGCCGCCGTCATCAGGGCACGCACATTCGCCGCAACAAGGGGTCAAGAGGAAGATTACAAGTGACTATGAGTACTTTGGGGGAGAGCTACATAAATCCTCCGCCCCGTCGTTCAAGCCTCCCATAGGTCACGCCAATACCTATCAACCTGTTCTGGAACATACAACCAGGGCTGATGAACCGACAAGTGTGGATCCGATCGAACGCGGTCTCATCGACATCACCACCGCTAGAAAATGCTTCGATCGTTATATGGCAGAAATGTGCGAGCATCTGCCGATAGTTGTGTTTCCACACGGTACCCACGCCGATGAAATTCGCAAAAACAGACCCATCCTCTTCCTTGCTGTGCTTGCTGTCGCTTCGGGTACCGTCCGACCAGATCTTCAACCTGGCCTGATTTTGGAAATCACAAGAGTGCTCGCCGACAAGGTCATTATCCGGGGAGAAAAGTCGCTGGAGTTGGTTCAAACCATTCAAGTCACGACTTGCTTCTATCAGCCTCCAGAAAAATACGAGGAGCTCAACTTCAACCAGCTGATCCACATTGCTGCTGTCATGGCTCTGGACCTGGGCATGGGTAAAAGATCGAGGCGCGGTGGGGGAAGCATATGGCGACCGTATCATGAGAACAAGAGACCGCTGTCGGATCCAAATAGCGTGGAGGTACGACGATGCTGGCTGGGTTGTTATTATATGTGTTCCAAGTGAGTATATCCCCAAACTGGCACCGTTCCACTCTGACCCTACCTTCCAGTTCGTCCATGTCTCTCCGACGGCCGCTACTCATCCGCTGGAGTCCTTACGCCGACGAGTGTATTGATATCCTCACCTCTTCGCCGGACGCGCATCCTTCGGACAAGTACTTTTGTCATCTCGTGCGTGGACAACACATCGCTGAAGATATCGGGTTTCAATTCTCCATGGATGACCCGGCTTCGCCGTTGTCGTTGACCGACCCACAAACCCAATACCATCTAAAGACATTCGAGCGCCAACTGGTCGAGTGGCAACACGCCACCACTAAAGAAATGATCAAGAAGCCCATCATCCAACACACTGAAGGAATTCTCAATCTGTATATGCACGAAATCGCCATGCACCACAACCATAATATTGACGACTTTCGACCTCCCTACATCTCCACCCCGATTGATGGCCCTCCGGACCCAGATAATGTCACGCCAGCTCATATAGAAGCCCTTACCACCTGCATCAACTCGGCACATTCGGCGTTCGACGCCTTCTTGGCCATGGACGTCCCGGCTCTGCGGGCTCTACCGACCCTTTTCTTTGTTCGGAACTCTTACGCCGCCGTCGCTTTGATCAAGATGTATTCCGCTGTGTCGGCCAAGGGTTCTAAATTCAACATCATCTTTAAGAACAAAGATTTGAAGGTGGAATACTATCTGGACCGAATGATAGAGGCGCTTAGCAAGGCTTGCGAAGGAGGGATGTCCCGCGTGGCGCACAAGTTCACATTAATTTTTAATATGCTCAAGAGCTGGCACATGAAGAGAATAGACTCGGTGAATAACGGAAGTGGGCCAGTCTCAAGACAGAGGACGCCAGCGAACGGAATCATCAACGCTCGCGCTGGGAACAATATGTCACAGTCGCAACAACCGCCAAACACATACAAGGCTGTTCCACCTCAGCAGGATCCGACAAATTTGGCATGGAATTCACAACACCGCGGTTCTGTTGATGGAGGTGTTCCACAGCCTCACCAGCAGCAACAAGGTCCGCCACGGAGTGGCCTGCAGATGCTCTCCGAAGCAGCGATGGGCCCAGCTCCTGGACCTGGCCCTGTAATGCCTCAACCTCAACCCGCACCACAACAGCAGTGGTCTCATACCATCATGAATAACCCGGCTCAACCTAACAGTATGCTGCCTGGCATCAATCAGATGTCTGCTGGTTACGATCAAGCGGCCCCTATGATGCCATATATGATGCCCGGACCTGGAGGAGACATGATTCCCATGGATTTTACGAATGACGAGCTTATGGCGTTTGGATTCGGAGACGAGTTCCTTGCAATGAACTTTGGCTTTGAGACGAGTGGGTGGCCACTCTGAAAAGACAAAGATGGAGGGCAAAAAGAGAGGCAGCGAGGCCACCGTGGGCCTCGAGAAAAGGGGCCTGATGACCACTGCGCTTTCTCTCCCTTACCGCGGACGATGATGGTCAGGTAGGTGGCGTGGCCACTCATGGCATATGAAAGACGATACGCACATGATGGTGGCACGGCACGGAAAATGGAACTAAAATCATGGCGAAGGGGGAATATTCAATATTCATGTTCTGCTCCTATTGGTTTTATTTTTTCGTTTCTTGTACAAAATCTCTTTTGCAACAGGGTTTTTCTCTTCATTTGTCTCTCCTTTACGAGGCTGTTCAATTCGGACAAGACGGGGATATTGACGGCCGCAACAGACATTTATCAGACACCAGACAAGGTTTTCAAGGCAAGACAACGGGAGGAATGTATTGTTTTTTTTTTTTTTTTTTTTTTTTTTTTTTTCTTGAATCCGAATCGCACTGTACCGTACCGCATTGCACCTGTATTGAAATGAACTTGCGCTACGATGGACTTTGTTTTATGTGCATTTGCGACCAAATGATCAATTCATGACTTCAATTACGCTGGATGGAAGAGATGCAGTGACCACAGGATGCGCGCTGTTTGTTGCGCCACTTGTACTTGTACTCGTATTTTCTCCCAATTGATTTCAAGTCTCAGTTGTCATGACGATTGATCAAAGACCTCTGGCCTCGTCTAGCCTGGTCTATTGTCTAGTATTGTTTTCATACATTGGATGCAGAATTGAAGCTCGTGCGGACTGGGAGCGGGATTGCCCACGGTCTTTTTTGAGCTTGGTTCGCTGTCTGGCTGGCTGGCGTACGGAAGCCGTGCTATAATAGACTGGTCGGTAATGGCTGGAGCGCCCTTCAACAGCACAATCTCTGTCTGTTTCTCTCTCTCTGTCTCTGCCTGGCCCTTGGGACTTGGAAAAATTTTGAATCCTCTTTCCATCTCAACCTCAAAGACGTCGTGCGGGAAACAGGGTGCCCCTTGCTGTCCTTTGCTGTCGCTTGCTGTGAGACACAGACTGGCTATCTCTGCCAAGGGCTCCCTCTCCCGCTCTGTCTCCCTCGTCACTGTTTTCCCTCAGAGGGGCTGGCTGCGCGCTGTGACTTGGTCCTTCACAGTGAAACACCTTCGTCGAGCTCGGCATGGCTCAACTCCTCTGCCAGCCCCGTTCGTAACGCCTTGACAATATCCTGTCCACGTACATCCTCCCCGGAAAACTGGTCCCTCCAGTCCCATCCCCTCTCCTTTGGGACGTCAGCCTCTTTGCCCTTCGCCTTTTGGCCCTTTGGCCCTCGGACTAAAACTTCACTACCACTCGCGCTTGTCATGTCGGTGGTCATGCTCCTACCCAGCATCTCGCTGCCCATAAGCGAGTAAGAGAAACCACTCCCACTTCCGCTGCTCATGGACTTTTTCAGCACCGTTCTTGGACTCGGCGGCCGTGATCCGTGGTATTCTCTGATTGCAGCGGCCAGACACTCCTCGGTCGCACCGTAGACGCGCTCAGAGACAGTAGAAAGATCCTCGATTGCCGCTAGCAACGCATAGATTTGTTCAGTCGTAAATATTCTTTTCTTTTCCCCACTATTTCCTATCTTCGCCGGGTAGCTGGATGCGATGATGTCTTGGCTTTGGGAGAGAAGGGCGGTGGCTTCACCCAAGAGCGTCAGCAATCCGTCAACTTGAATCGCACTCTGTCGCTCTGGATCATATAGTCCGCCATAAATGGAATCTGCTGCGGAATTGATCGCCGCCACAAGTGCTCTCGCGGCCGCTCTCCTTCGCGCGAGAGGGCGCGAATTTGTCGTCCTCTCATCGCCAGATTCATCATCGCGTAGATTATAAAACCGCCGTAGACAAGCATAACCCACCAGGTAGAATTGCAGCATCTCAGCCGCCTCAGGGTCGACCTCTGCAATATCGACAAGCGCCGTCTTGGGATTTCCCACTAGGCTCCGTAGTCCATCGTCCATTTCCTTTTCCGGGGGATACGCCCTTGACTGTACCAGCGAATAACTGACCAGGACATCTATCAACTGTCGGATCTTATGGCTCGCATGACTTCTCGCATAGCATAGCAAGGCAGTACCATACTCCTCAGTATTGTCCACGAGATAGTCGCCGAATCTATCAGAAACCTTCCTCGCTTCATCCTGCAATCCTAGATCGGAGCAGAGATTCGTGAGTTTCTCGGTACGATCTTGAGTAGTGACTTGTAGTTGCTCAACAAAATTGCTCACGGCCGTGTGCATCGCCTCGCGGTCGTCCAGGCGCGTAACAATGGATATCGAAACTTCCCAGCCTTCTACCGAAGAGCCGTCCGGAAGATGTAGGGCTGCTTTCTCGAAAAGCCGTTCGGCATAAGACAACAATAAGTCATCTTTGGAAATTCCTTGCTTGGGAGCGCCATAGCTGAGGACCATGAGATCATCTTCACTCAGACCTGTTGGTCGAGCCTGTGGTTCTTCTTCCAACCAGCCAGCTTTGGCTCCAACTTCCGCCACGGATGAAGCAATGCACTGAGACAAGGTGCGGAGAATCGTCAAGGCGCCTTGACTACTTCCTTGTAAAATGCAGCCCAAGCCTACCTCGACTGGAGACATTGCATTGATCTGGAAGGAATTTTTGTCATTGGGGTCAGTAACACAGAGGAAGGCGTCCCTTAAACGTCCTAGGTAAGGATTGAAGTCCTCGTCCTGTTTGGTCAGGTTATTAGCCCGACTAACGTCGAAACTCCACTGCGCTACTGCTGCAGTATCTGCGGTGCCATCCCACCATATGGTCAGTGAGGTAGCGGCCTCGAGCCAGTCTTGTGATTGGGCTGCAATCTCTTCAGCACTGCCGAGAAGTATGCTGTAGAGAATCTTCAGGTTCTGAAAGACGGTCCAAGGAAGGTTGGTTGATGATTTTTGGCCCACCTGTCCCAGAAGACCCGTTTCGGGCTTACGCAAGCCAAAGTTCTCAGCCTCGAAGGGAGACTCGTCTTCATCCCGACCACTGACCTCGTCAGACAAATTGTCCAGTGCAGCTTCAACAGCGGTGCGAAAGACATCCCACTCTGGACCGGCAACATTCCAGTCACCCGACTGAATCGCTGGGCAGGAGTTGAGCAGAACCCGAGCTCGGTAGATGACGCTTTGCACTGTCTGAAGTTGAGCACCCTTGTACCCGGCACCGTCTGCACCGTCATCAATGGCGGAAGCCGCATACCTGAAGTCGGCATCTGCGAACAGCTGCATGACTTGTTGCAATTTGCCTCGCAGCGTCAAACTCTGAACAGCGTCCCAGAAAAGCTCATGTGAAGTGCAGTTAGGTCGAGCAGAGGCAACTGCTCTGTGCATTTGATCGTAAGAGACGTGATAATTGTCAAGCCAATCGAGCAGGACTCGAGGGGTCGGAATGGCCACGTTATCTGGCGAGGGTGGGGGATGGCGAAGGACGAGGAGGAGTGAAGCGAGATAGTTGGCCTTCGTAAAAAGGGGAGCGGTGGGTTGTGGACCGATGTCGTTGCTATCCAGCGAAGGTCGATCTGGCTCAGCAAACCGTTGCCATTCCTTGATCAAACTGTAAACATATTCTGCGATAGCTTGGTGTATATTTTCACGATCTTTGAGGTACTGAGATTGTTCGTCTAGTTCCCGGAGGATTTGTTCTGTTTCGAGGATCACCTCATCTGCTTCCGTGATAGAGGCTGGTCGCGCCCTGGTTCCCATATCCCTAGCGAGATTGAGTACAACTGTGTCGTTCCCTTTGTGTGGGAGCGCAGAGATTCTCGTCGAGTTGCGGAAAGATTTACGCGGCGCAGATACCCTGGAGTCTCTCGTGCTCATAGTACTGAATTTCATCAGTGAAACCGGTTGTCGTTGATCGGCGGATCGAAAGCCACGGCTCTGTTGAAACTGGCTCGAGTCCTCCTGATAATCGTCTTCATCCACGTCTTGGTCCTCATCTTCTTGCCCGTTGTAATCACTCGCCAACCTGGCTCTTGAGAAAACTTGTTGAGCGCCATTCTTCGGTCGTGGAGGGTTCTTGAAGCTGGAGGATTGCTGAGGAGGAGATCGTGTAGGTTTGGAGAGCTGGAGTTTGCTGACGCCAGTGCCAAAAGTAGAGCTGCCGAAGATCTGAGAGGGCGGAGGCGCAATGGGAGTGGTGCTAGCCAGTTGAGGAGGGTTGGAGGACAAAAAATTCGTCCCTCGAGTAGCGGGTGTTCTGCCCGGTGTAGAATTGATGCTGGACGAATAGTCCACCGAGAATTTGTTCATGGTGACTTAGATGGGGATAGCATGGCCTGAGTAGTATGGGAAGTTGTATGTAGCGCGGAGGCAGTTGGAATTAATTGTGTTTGGTAAGTTGATTGATCGCGTCGACTGACGCGCATGAGGCATGCATGAGCTGGTGCCAGACCAAGTACTCGGCAGGGAGGGCTGCCAGCTTAGTCATCCAGTCTGGACAGACTGCGCCTCTGCAGCATCGGGTGAGTGCAATGCTTGCACCTCGACCTTCTCGACATCGTTTATTCCTTAACGCCTTCGAAGCATCCCCTGTCACTTTTCCAGCTTCTGCATCCTCGTCTGGGTCCATCATATTTTGTTCTGCACGGCTATCGCTCCGACTCACAATCGTCGCATCTGAAGGGATGTGGCACCGCACTCCACCCGCCCCAGACAAGCCGCCAATTCGATGAATGCTTGACAGGTTGAAAGCTAGAAGAGCGCTAGGGGGACTATTCTACCTCGGTCAAGGCACAGAGCTACAGGTGTATAAAAGATAAGAGCCCGTTGATGCAGAAGCCTAGCTGCCACTGGAACCTCAACTCCTTGTCCTGATCCTCATCCTCTCCAAATCGGAACAGTCAATTCGTCTCCATTCCTCTGTTTGTATCCAACACCTTCTCTCCTCCCTCATCTCGTAACTACAAAAAGTACCCCTCAAGCTACTAACCGCCAACAAAATGGCTCAGAATTACACGTTTCAGGGCTGGATGGGCCTTGACAAGGACTCGGCAAAAGGTAACATGGTCTGGCAGAGTTACACCCCAAAGCCCTTTGAGGAAACTGATGTCGACATCAAAATCACCCATTCTGGCATATGCGGATCGGACATACACACGCTTAGATCCGGCTGGGCTCCGACTCTCTATCCTGTCTGCGTGGGTCATGAAATTGTTGGAACCGCTGTGCGCGTCGGCTCAAAGGTAGAAAACGGAATTAAAGTGGGAGATCGCGTGGGAGTAGGCGCTCAAAGCCGTTCTTGTCTGCGCCCGGACTGCGATGAATGCACCCATGACAACGAAAACTACTGCCAAATCAAGCAGACAGGGACATACAATTCAAAATGGCCCGACGGATCTAAATCTTACGGCGGGTACGGCGATTATTGGCGCGGCCACTCCCATTTTGTCTTCAAGATCCCCGATGCGTTACCCAGCGACGTCGCAGCACCAATGCTTTGTGGTGGTATCACTGCGTTCGCGCCGTTAGCACAGCACGGCGCGGGCCCAGGAAAACGGGTGGGTATCATTGGATTGGGTGGACTGGGTCACTTTGGAGTCATGGGGGCGAAAGCATTGAACGTGGACAAGCTCGTCGTGGTTTCTCGCACTTCCTCGAAAAAGGCCGATGCATTCAAGATGGGCGCCGACACCTTCATCGCCACGAATGAAGACAAGGACTGGGCACGCACGCATCGCCGATCCCTGGACCTCATCATCTCGACCGTTTCAGATGCTCACATGCCTTTTGGTCAATATCTTCAACTTCTTCGCGTTGGGGGCACGTTCGTTCAAGTTGGCGCCCCTGAAGATGACATTCCTTCCATCAAGGCATTTACGCTCCTCGCTAGGAAGATTAACATCACGGGCTCCTCGATAGGTTCTCCAAAAGAGATTAGGGAGATGTTGGATTTGTTTGGCCGCAAAAAGGTGTGGACGTGGACCAACAACTACCCGTTGAAAGAGGCCAACCGAGCGATTGTGGATATGGAAGAGGGCAAGGCACGGTACAGGATCGTGCTTGTGAATGAAGCACATGCCCATGAGAGTCGTCTATGAGGTTTTGATGTGACCAATCAGAGAACTAGATGAACCAGGACGGCGATGGAAGCCATAACAGAGACGATGACCGGCTTTCAAATGAGCTGAATGAGCCTCATAGGAACATTATATTCTCGAGTCTGACTCGGCCGAACGATGGAGGTTAGGTTTCAGACGTGGAGCGCGTATCCTGAGCCAAAAGGACCAGGAAAATGGAAGTGGAACTGTACAATGTGTCCTATGGCACCCTAGTTAATCGTTTCAGCACGAGAGCAGCTGCCTGGAACTGGCCATTGAGCCAGCTATAACTTATGTCTGTCAAAGTCGTCGTTACTCGATACCCATCAACTCAGCCAGCTCCTCCGGACTCAGTGTGCTTCTCCTCCGTGATGCCTTTCTCGTCTTCGCGGCATTAGCTCCGTGTTTCCGTTTCCTGCTTGTGGTGCTATCGGCTGATTTCAGGTCTCGCTGAGTTTCCAGAGCTTCTGCCTCTATCGCGATAAGTTTCTCGTCTATAGATAGCACGGGCCCGGGCCGTTTGACCTGTATCGAGATTAGTACAACTCTTACAGGTTCAAGAGTGGATAGAGAGGAACAGTGTGTAGCTTACCTGACGTGGAATCCGAGATCCCAAATCAATCGCTCGTTTCCCTGGCTCGCGTCCATAGTTCTCGTCGTCATCGTCCGAGTCTGACTTGCCATGTATCCCGCCGTCTAGACTGCCAATGCCGGAGTCTGCGCTCTCTCTCGACTTCGTCCACCTCTGCCAACCAGGCTTAGGAGAACGATTCAGATGGTTCAATTCCGTTGCCTGCAATGGTCGAATTGGCTTGCCCAAATTGCCGGCTTTGCGTGCAATGGAAGCTCGCCTTTTAGGCGATCGTTCGTGTGCTGGAGGGATGTCGAGGTCTGGCTCAACAACTGTTAGTTCTCTCTTGGTGGGGCCTCTTTTCACGACGTTGCTTCGCGTTGATGTAAGATGTCCAGTGTTTTCCTGTTCGGAGTTTGCGGGAAATTCTCCGTGCTCGGGTTCTTGTTCCCCTTCTTCCAGCTTGCTGCTCTCGTATAGTATCGACGACAGTTCATCGTCCGTCCCAAAGACAGGTTGCCCGTTAGGTAGCATAGCGACACTCTTTCCGAACTCGAGCCTCGACAGATCGTCCCTGGACAGCCCTTCATTATTCTCCACCATTCGTCGCCGCCAAGTATCCATCATTGTTACCGCCTCCTTCCATCGGCTTGCCATCTTTTCCCAACCTCCTCTCAACTTGATGATTTCCTCGTCTCGAATTTCGACTTCCTCGATCGGGACAAAAGATGGATCTTTGAGGATCGACTGGCAGTGTCCTAGGATGGCAGTCATATGTTCAGCTAGTTCGTCACAAGAAGTAAGATCTTCAGGTTGTGGCTGTTGCAGAGTCGATTTCGGATCGCTGTGGTAGTGGTCTGATATATCTGTCTCGTTTTCCGGGACTTCTTTATGCTCTGCACCAGCATCCATATCTTCCAGCCCGCTGATGTCTCGCAGAATCCGCATAGTGTCCGTTACTATTCGTCTAAGAGACACGTTTTCTGTACTCGTCTCATTGACCAATTCAGTGAGGAATTGATTGGTTTCTTTCTCAAGGCTCCACTCGGAGCTGTTCACGTCCTGTCCATTGCGCAATTCTCTACCCTGAACTTCTGGCTGCCAGTTGATTGTGTTGATCTTCATCCCGCTCGAGTCTTTCTTGCCGCGCTGCATTCCCGCCAAAAACGCCTTGAGCTTGTCCAGTTCGGCATCCCTCTTGCGGACGTCGCTCAGACATTTGGCCCGCACTTGATCCAGAGTAGATTTCAGCTTCAGCATCTGCTCCCTGAGTTCTTTCGCCTGGGTCTCGAGTTTGCGCACGTTGGCCGTCAGTGCTCGCTCCTGCGCCTCAGCTGCTGCTGCTGCTCGCGAGAGGTCCGCATTCTTGGCTTGTAGCCTCTGAAGATCGAGAACATGTTGCGCTTCGTCCGCGCGGGCTTGCCGAATCTGAATGGCAAGGTTCTCGCGGTTTTCAGCGTCCTGGTCACGTCGGAGGATCAAGCCGTGGACGAGATTGATGATGCGGGACATTGTAGGATTGGTACCGGAGCCATGACGATCGGGTCGGGCGAAGTCGATGGGTTTGCCGTTTGAAAGGAGACCACGCGCGAGTAAGAGATTGTTTAGGTATTGCGATGCCCTTTCTAGACTGGATGATTCCATTTTGCCAGAGGTTAGATGGGCGGAATGCCTGTCGCACTCTCTTGCAGCTCGTTTGCGCATGGCTCGAGCCAGGTTTTGTCAGATGAGGTTAGTGGTAAACACTGGATTCCCCGGATCACGGGGCTAGAGTTTATCCGAAGATCACGTGGAGCACATTTGGTCGCGATTGAACCCGACGCGTCGCGTGCCTCTGTTTCTCACGACCCTCACGCATATCAACCGACGAGCACAATGGGGTATAGAAGACTTTCTGTTACCATCGACTTTGTTTGTTTGACACTCTCCTGAGGTACATATCCAGTCCCTTCTCTGCTCATATGAGTTCCGAACAACCCAGCACACAAGTCAGGCGTCTGCTGGAGGATTGCCTCAGTGCTGCCCGAAAGCATGACTACACTCTCGCCCTGACCGCTGTGAATGATGCTCTCAGAGCCCGTGATAGGGACAAGACCGTGTCTCTCATCAATATCCTGGATCATCGAGTTGCGGTCTATCTCCGAATGGATCTTCCGGACCAGGCTCTAAAAGACGCGAAAGCCATGATCCGACTTGATCCAAAGGACGCACGAGGCTACATCCGGAGTGGAATCGCGGAACGCCGCAAGAACAATAAAACAGCCGCAATGAGATATTTTGAATATGGCTTGAAGAAAGTACCCAAGTCAGATGCAAACCATGCATTGCTCGTCAAAGAAATTAAGGAAACATCTGAGCAGATCAGGCTCGAAGTCGTGCTCTCGCAAGCACAAGACCCCCTCAGCGTCCTCCCTCTTGAGGTTGTTGAAATCGTTCTTTCATTTCTCGACTACCGGTCGAATGTACGTCTGCTCCGTGTCTCCAGGTCATGGAACAAGATTGTGAAGAGCTCGCGCCCACTGATCGAGACCCTGGCTTTCCCTAACTCTACAAAACAAATCACCCCGAGAGCGCTTGTTGCTGCCCTCGGCAGGTGCCAGACACTCAAGACGGTCAAATTGCCCCAACTTCCTGGCCCTACGGCGGACTACCTTCGTCGAGCACTGACGCACAGCGAGCGCTATCCAACGTTACAACATTTTGAATGGCGAAGTGCCGAGTGCTATCCAACGTGGCTCCCCATAAGCCAGTACGACTTGAGGGTAGTTATCGTCGAATGCAGCAGGCCCGTGATCCCTATTGAATGGGTTCACGCCATTCTACGCGATTGTAAATCCCTAGATACCGCGAAATTCAAACATGTGTCTGGGCCGTCCCTTATCGATATACAACTGCGCAGTGATAGTCTTCGAGAGCTTGAACTCCATTCTGGTGGTTCGGCCTGCTTCAATTCTGTATGTGAAGAACCATGGAAAAAGTGATTGGCAATATTCGAGCTGACTGAGTCGCCCAGGATCGCATCTCTTTCGACTGCCCCCAGCTGATGGTGCTCTCTTGTAAGGGTGTTCGCTGTGCTAGCCCACCTATTTTGGGACGTGTTCTAGATCTACGCCATATGACGAAACTTCGAAATATCCACCTTATCGACGCTCGTTTACACAGCATCGCCTTACCGATATCACCGAGGCAAGTGCAGCTCGTCTCATGCTCCTTCCTCGTCCAATCCTCCGTGCCTGAGCTACCTTTGACCCCGTTAAACGAGCTCGAGGAACTCCAAGTGGATTGTGATGTCTTCCCTCTGTTCCTCCTCCAGTCTATCCAAAAGACCTTACCAGGAAACCTACTGAAGTTATCGGTGACTGCCAACGACCAAAGTGCTGAGCACTTGACTAGAATAATGAGCATGCCGTGGTTTCAAAGTTTAAAGTCTCTTCGCATTATCAATCCCGACTTTATCAGCGTCCAAGGGTTTCCATATATCAAGAGCTGTCTGGCTCTAGAGGAGCTTCGCCTCGAACAGGCTGGGAGCATTGGGGCATTTGTGTCGGATCTAATCAGAGAGGCAGCTCAACTTCGGAGAGTCACGCTGCTTCACTGTCCTAATGTGGCCAGAGATATCATTCCATGGGCAAAAGAACGTGGTGTGGAGGTTGAGATACACCAGCGAGACATACCCGCAGCTGGTGGGCGCCGCGTTGTCGAGACTTATTGAGCTGTTACACATCGGCTTTTCTGATAAGCTTCGTACGCGACGGGTGTCTCAAACAACACCATGCCTACTGGGCACACCACAACCCGACTCTCTCAAGTCGACTCGTCTAGAACGATCAGAAATGAGTGTTCTCAGACATACAACCAAAGTTCCATGGTGGGGCATTGAAAGTCAACGCCAAATTTCAGAGGACATGATGCGCAGAGACCATGTCAGCTCCACGGCATGCACAGGGGCCAGCATCTGTTTGGAGCGGACGGCATCGATGACCAACAGGCAAACCTTTCAGCACAGCAGACAGGGCCGGGTCACACCTCTCTGAAGGATGACTCGAGAGCATGCGGATGCTCGCTGCTGTTGTGGTCCCATGAGAACTGGCAGCGTTAAGGTCAACGTTGCACAAGAACAGGGTGGAGGGCGGAGAGTGTCATTCAGCGTTGTGCATTCACACAAGACCCCCGGTTGAAGCATAACAAATCCGACTGCTCGCTTTCCCGAATCGAAAATCTCTGGTCCTTTCTCTCCCCTATCCCATGCTTGCTTGACTGATTGACTGACTGATTGTCTCTCTCCACACTTCTCTCTCAGAGACTCAACTCGCCTCGGTTTTTTCGTTCGCGGATTAACCGTGGAAATGGTCTACCCCCACTCCTGCATCCTGATCGCGACCAAGAGGACACACAGGATAGGGACCCTACTCGCTCGCGTCGTAGACGGCAAAGAGCTTTAAACGTCCAAGTACATACGTAGACCTCGCATCGTTCGACAGATGAGATGAGATGATTGATGGACAGATGAATGGGTTTTGTTCCACTTTCTCTCACTGTGTTCGTTTCCCGCGCTCAACCGCTCAGAAAACATAGAGGAGGCATGCATGTCTATCTATCCAAAGTCAAGTCAAGCGCTCTTCTGAATGACTGAATAGATTGCATTTCATTGGTTTGCATGCGCTCGTGCTGTGGGCGCACAAACCACACACCTCTATACCCATACACATACGCCGTCTAGACCTGGCCATGCTGTTGTTTCTAGCCAGACGAATCTGCCCAAATCATCTTTCACTCCATCCGTCTATCTGCGCCTCACCCCAGCCTTGTATTGAAACCATATTACAAGTATAGCCCTTTATTCTGGTTGCCCAGTCCGTCCAACCTTTCCTTCTGCCACACTGACCATCTCAGATGACAAAAAAAACCTAGATTTGACATAACCATCACGCAACGATCTGCTTGTCTTGCGACAAAATACATCTGTTCACTTTCCTAGTGTCTGGTCATTTCGCCCTGTTGTCCGTCTTTTGAGCTTTGTACGGGATCTCAAAAAAGCCGAGTTCAGACAACCAAAAGCCCGCAGCCGAGTTCAAAACCCCCTCCTATACAAGGTTTGCTAACTGACCATTCGTTGTCATCCTTGCCACGTCTCGCGCTCGGTTACCATCGGTGGACCATGGTCAGGAAAGCTCTCGAATCGCGTTTCTTCGTTGCTCTCCTCTGGGACTAATGCACAGCTAGTCTGCTGCTGGTGCCATGATGGTGATCCGGTCTCGTGTATCCTCGTCTCGTCTCCCTGCTCGATTGGCGCCAACCAGAACTCAATCATTGGCACGCCAAGATCTTAGAAGTTGACGTCGCAGGCTTAGCCCTCTTCATAACGTCCGGGCGTTTGAGTTGTTGGCAATTGTCTGGAGAGTCGCAATCCCGACTCATTCATGTTGTCCAACCCATTGGATTTTCGAACGCAGCATACCGAATCATAAGATATCCAAATCCTCAAACTCTGCGACCAATCCATCAACTGACTCCCAGCTATGCCGTGGTTCGAACTCCATCGGTCTACTTGCATAGCATCCCACCCAGACCGTCGCCTTCTGATGTTCCAGCCCACCACCAAAAAAGCCCATGATCTCGCGCATCTTCCTCCAACCGGACGCAACGTCTTCTGGATTGCGTTCGCGTTGGTATCGCGGATCGAGGTCAGGATAAGAGTAACGTGTCTGCTCAAGCGAGGCGATTTGATCCGGTAATTTGTACCAGATCCAGAGCGATTCCTCGACGCGCTCGAGTTTGATGCGGAGTGAGTGCGAGGCAAGGGAGTACAAACCATAAGGTGTCGGTGGCGAGTCCAAGCGTGCTGAAGAAGACCAGTCTGCGCCGCAAGGAGAAATCGCTACTACCGAAGCGACATGGAGCTCTCCTTCTATCAACTCGAGGCCAGCTTTGGCCCATTTGCCCGTCGCCAAAGCTTCGTTTCCGGGTCTTTGATACCGTGATGGGCGACGAGCGGCAACTGTTGACGGTCTTGACGGATCAGGAAGCGAACCAGCGAAAATGACGATTCCGGCTTGGTCAAATTCCCTGGCGAAGTCAGCCGACACGGTAACTTCCGCTAGGATGAAGGACTGGCGTAGGCGTTTGAGGATCATAGGCGCAGTCGTGTCATCGGACGCTGAAGGCTTGCGCCAGATGCTTGTATTTGGCGGCGCCTTCAGTGAGAAGTACTCATGCAGGTCTTCGGGTTGTTCAAAATTGGCTGGTACATTGACGGCCACAAAGTCCTCACAGGCGAGCTCCATTGTGTAGGACAAATTCGGAATTCGAGCGCGATTGCTGGGCGTGGGGATTGGAGGCTTTGCACTGCAAATGCCCGTTCGTGGTTGGTAGTAAGAAAGATGAAACGTCAACTGAATTGTGGTCTGTTATCCAAGTCGAGTCGCCGGCTCAGTGGTTGCACAGCAGAAAGCTATTCGCAGGCAGACGAAAAATGACGGCTTCGAGCAAAACGTGGTGTATCTGTCTGAAGGAGTGGATTTCACTGACAGCCATGAACCATCTCACGAGGAATGGCGAGTTGACAACGATGTAAGGCACTGATAGTTGGTCTAAGCATTTTCAGAAGTGTAGGAGCAACATGTCGTGTTTTAAATTTGAGCAGCTGACAAGGAGGGCAACAACAGAGATCCAGTGGCATCGGGATGCGAGCATTTGCCTGTGAGAGGTCACTGCAAGGATATCGGTGGTGAGGGAGGGAACAGAGGTAAGAACGCTGGATGGATGTGGCCAAACTGCCAATATTGCTGGCGATGGAACTGCGTGTGCTAGGCTCAGCAGCTCTTGGACGAATCATGGGGCCCTCACGGATTTGACGGTCCAGTGGACCTGCAGAGGGGAGTATTGCCTCAGGGGAAAGCCACGAGCTGAAGAAAATACCTTGCTTGCATGTTAGATGGAGGTTAGCCGTATGCCGATACGTCGCCACGCCCCGGCCGGAATCATCCTGGCCAGCCAATCAACAAGGGTATCACCATGTTCCAATATTAAGTGAACCGGGGAGTTGGGAACTCATGGATGCAACAAGGTTTCCGGGAACCACACACCGCCGGCACAACAAGTGCGAAGCCGGAAGTGGAAGATCGATCATTAATCGCGGAGGAGGCAAGGTGACTGCAGGTACCAGTACTCTCCATCAAGGGAGTCTAGGTTGTGTTCTCATGACCGGGACCGACCTGTTCAGTCAGTGTCCACCAGTCAGCCAGCATCAGCAATAATTGGGGGCACCCTCCGAGGGCCCCAAAGGGGGTTTTGATAAGGCACGCGGCATGCATTGGGCCTTGCTCTAGTTGCCATCCCACAATAAAGTGCGTGCCACAACTGGGGCCTAATGCTCTTTAGTCTTTAGTATTGGTGACACGGCAGCTGACGGGGAGGGCCGTCTGAAGCGATGGGTTAGCGGCGCCGACTGGCAGCTTCGAGAAGGAAATGATGGCTTCAAATTGGCCAGGGGAATTTTCCGTCTGGGCACAAAAGCAAAGGGACATTTGGCATGTGTAGCGAGTGTTTGGTTACGGAGGAGATGGAGGATGCCGACTAGGAGGAGGACGAGGAGGACAGAGATGGAGGTGGAGGTGAAGTTGATGATGATGAGGATGGTGATGATGGTGGGAGGATGGAAGGTTCCCTGGTGAAAAGGTTGGGTCAGTGGTGGGTGGTGGTGGATGGCGGATGGGATGACGCTGAGGATCCGAGCGCAGCGCAGTTTCAACCAGTCACTCAATTACCCAGTTTTGGCACGATTGGAGGCTGCGCTTGTCCCTCCCCTCGACCAGATGATCTTGTTTCTCCGCCACCACCACCACCACCACCACCATCATCGCATGACTTAAACTTGCACCTCCGCCGCCCTACAGGCAGTGTCGGCCTCATTCTCCTTCCTCGTTGAATTAGGCAATGTGATTAGAGGTGGTGTCCGGATAAATGCCTGAGAAAAGTTTGCTGCTCTCGTTTCATTTACCGCAGTTGGTCGCAACATGTCTCAGATTCCTGTCCAGCTGAAATTTAACCCAAGTGGCCTCCTCCCCCCTCCGTCGCTTTTTTCAGCTCAAGCATTGACGAAAGGACACTGTCCACGAGACCTTGGTCGATACATTCAGAGAGGGTCACGATTCGATGACTGAGCTTCCTGTATTGGAAGGCGGAAAATGGTACTCTTGTTCACTGCGCTGCGGACAACTAGAGTATGCACATCGAGGAATCATAAATAATCTCTTCACTTCTTCCCTTTTCCCTTCTTCTTTTTGTTAGCACCTCCGGTAGAGGCTGTGATCACTGTAGCAGCACTGGGCTTTGCATCGACGTTCAACGATTCATCCACTGCGCCACCCTGCGTTCGATCATCACTCCCACCTCCTCCTCGCTTGCCTTTCTTCTTTCCCTTGGGAGGGCGATAATAGCTTCTGTCTCTCATGGGAAGCCACCGCTCGGGATCCGGTTTCTTGCTTTCATCATAGTCCTTCGGCAATCTCGATTTCCGAATACGTTTAGGTTTCAGGTTGCCACCCTCCGGAGCGCTCCGTTTCCTTGTCCGGCCTAACTGTGCTATTGTGAGGGCATTTGACGACTGTGGGATACCGGTATTCTCCAAAAGATCGGTGTCGATATTGCGAATGAGCTCCGACGTGGCCGTCAGCTTATCAGTATCCGCCCCAGCCACAGCCTCGTCATCCCAGGCATGTGATGCCACGTAACCGGCAATTGTAGCCTTGTCGTTCGGTTGTTGCTCGCGAAGCTTGGTAAAGATATCGCATGCAAGTTTCAAATCCTCGTTGGTCTGTGATTCCAACAGTGACACTCCTGCAGCGGTGAGCAAACTTGTCGGTGCATTCGATTTGGTCCGCCAATAAGATGCAGCTCTGGCAAGCTCCTGCTTGACATGTTCTTTCTGGCCTCGTGCCTTGTACAAACTGATCATAAGACTCACAAGCATAGGGTTGAATCTGATGTTTTGCTCGCCCTCAGCGACAGAGCTCTCCAGTCTCTTCAGCAATGACTCGAATAATTCGACTGCGGAGGTGATGTCTCCGCTCGCCACGTACAGCTGCACTAGGGTGATACTCAGCCCAATGTCGGTTGGCCGTTTCTCAAGTGTCGGCAATATTTTTCGGATCCCAGCTCTGCCCATTTCGTTCTGGGCATAAGCAGCTGCATTGAAAAAGGATGCAAGTAGTGCATTGGTTGACAGAGGAGGAGAAGTGCATTCTTTGAGGGCTTTAGATGTAGACGCGACAATGCCACCGAATTTGAAAGTCTGTAGATCGATAGTGTTTCTATTGGATTCCAGAGGGACGCTCTGGTACGAGAAAAGCCGATCATTTGGTGGGATGTTGGGAGTCGAGTGGAAAATCTTGTGCGCGAGAAATTGGTTGGACACAGACGAAGCCAGTAGGACATTATTCTGACCGACTGTTCGAGTCGAAAGGTCAGAGGCTTGCGCTGCGTCAATTTCACCGGCTAGGCTCTCTGCTTCTGCTGTTTTGCCCAAAGATAGCAGCACAAACAATTGCTGGACCGAAATTGGAAGGAGCTCGTCAGCCTTTTGCTGGTCTGTAAGATCATCCGAGTGTTTACACAGTTCCTTTGCCCGCTTGAGGAGAACTTCGGCCTGAGCATATTCTCCTCTCGCAATGCTACCGCATGCGGCATTATACGCGGTTTCGAAGGCTTCAAGATCTTCTCTTCCAACTCTTCGTATTGATTGGAGATCGGCAAGACCGAGCCACTGCGCTTGTGCATCGATAGCACCCTGGTTCACCTTTAGATCATATTGCTCCGAATCGACCTTTTGACTCCGTAGGCGCTTGTATAGTTCCGAAGGAATGTTTGGGTCTTCAAGACGGTATCGGGCCTGTGCCTCGACATGCTGTGCCCCTCTCCCCTTCACCGTTGCCGCCAAATCCGCAGCCTCTTTTAGGCGGCCAGTCTTGTACAGGGCGTAGGCATACTCGAGTTCAACCTTCTTTTTCAACCCAACAGTATCTTCAATGAATTTCACAGCATCCTCGTAACGGTCGAGTTTCAGGAGGGCGACGACTTTGACATGTTGGGTTTCCGGATCAGAGCCCTTTGAGGACTTCAATGCTTTGTTACATTCCGTGAGAATCTGCTCATGGTCTTCGAGGGTTGACTTTTTGAGGAGGGAGGACAGAGTGGAGGGAAGTGAAGCGGACATGCCGCTGTTGAATAGGACTGAGGTAACCAAGTTTCTATCGCATGCCTCGTGATGGCCAAGAAGGGGACATCTAGTCAAGGAGAAGGGCAATACATCTTCTGTTCGTGAGAGGTGGCTCGTTTCTCTAGAGGTTGAGCGAATGGACTCTATCGTGGGGCAAACTTGTCCTCTGAAAATGCCAGTGAATTTCACCCCACACAATCATTTCCCCGAATTCCTCAATCAGAAAGTTGCCCTATGAGAAGACGAGCACACGACTCTCTTAACGGGGCCCTATTAGCTACTATTGAGGTAGGAAGAATGTCTGGGAGACAAGGCGCTCAAATACGCCATCAAAGAAAGATGCTGAGATAGAGTGCTCAGTGTGCAGTGCGCCCAATGATCAAGTTTGAGTGCCGCCATTTTCTATTTCGTCAATCGGTCGAACTGTGTTTGCCTTTCTATGACTCTTACAAGTTCAAAAGATCTTCAACGGGTTTCTCTTCCCTTTAACTCTTGCAGCAAACAAGTCACCTTGAGTATTGCAGTGAATCGCAGCCTCTGATTCTCCAGTGAATGTCCACCTTCTTCCGCAGTCTGTTTGGTCTCTACAACAAAGTTTTATGTCGCCCCGTCAAGCTGCTACATGCCCCTGTCTCGCCGCGCGGTCCGTTCTCTCGAACCTTGTCATGTGCCATGGATATCAACAGTGGCAACTTCTCAGAAGAAGTCCTCAAAATTATTCAGCATGTCGCCGACAGCCGTTTCATCGCCCTTGATCTGGAGTTCTCAGGTGTCTCTGGAAGGAGGCCTGGGGGTCGCTCGGGCAAGCTTGATTTACACGAGTATTATCATGACCTGAGATCGGCGGCACAGATCTACCAGGTCTTGCAGGTTGGTTTGACTATTGTGAGCGAGGATGTCGTGAAAGGTACGTGTTTGACTGAAATCTGAAATTCACGTCCCTGAATTCCACCTTGTGAGGGCTTGATGTATGTGAAGAGCGAACCATAGATGTCCCTGACCCATCACCCCGCCTTTCACAAGGATACTGAAAAGGACAACTATCTGCTGGTTTGTCGGGCTAACAGTTCTAGGACGATATGAGGCACGGCCCTATAATTTCCATCTCAGTCCACTCCCCGCCACCAAAGAATCAGTCTTTACTCGGGTATGGTCATACAACAGTGGTGGTACGATGGTGATGAGCCTGTTGGTCCTCAGCAATGGCTGACCTGACTAGCAATCTCTTTCCTGCTCCGCAATGGATTTAGCATCGACAAACCCATCCTACAGGGTATTCATTATCTTTCTCGGCAAGAGGAGGATCAAGTGCGCAAGAGATTGACTGAAGACGAACAAATGAAATCGAATATATCCGACATGACACTCAAGGAAGAAGACTCACCCCTGGTAGAACATATCAAACAGTCGATTGACGAGTGGCAGACCTTACCCAAGGACAAGCAAGAAACCTATCTCAATATTCCCACAGAAGACGCCGAGGAGCCCATACCTTCCATACTGAATCGCTATCAGATTCGATTGACCCACCAGATCGTTAGGAACGAATATCCAAAACTAAAAACCCAAGGAATGGGTCATTTTGTCCAAATCACCAATCCTACATTCAAACAGCAGGCCAACGAGAGAAAAGAGCGTGAGAAAAAACGCGAGGCAGAGATAGCGAATGCTATCGGACTCCGCTGGGTCTTGGAAGCCATCATCGGTGGCGACATCACTAAACTTCCACATTACTACGTGATATCAGGGTTTCCCCCGGAAGATCAACCCAAGGACGTGCAGGCTCTTCTCAACCAGCTCCAGAAGAAATTGCAAAGCCAGTCCCGAGCTCTTGTCGGCCACAACTGCTTGACAGATGTCATGAATCTGTATCGGTGTTTCATCGGCGACCTCCCGGAGAAAGTGGAGGACTTCCGTGCAAGGCTCCAGGAACTGTTTCCCGTCATCATCGACACCAAATACGTTGCAGGTCTGGGCAGCAAGCGATGGGCGGACACGTCTCTTAAGGCTGTTGAGAGCGAGTTGGCTTCTGTGGTACTACCTGACATACATTTGCCACTCAATTTCGACCGCTATCTTTACGCTGCCAATTATCATGAGGCTGGATTTGATAGCTTTGTGACGGCTAAGATTGGGCTGAAGCTGCCTGCCAAGCTGAAAAGAGAGCAAAAGGATGTTGAATCTCTGGTCAAGGGCACTGGTGGTATAATACAGGAGAGCGCAAGCGGTATATCGGGAAAAGGTGCCGATCAGCCAGCGAAAGAAACCAAGGCAGGACAAGATGGCCACATGCAAGGCATGACACAAACGCTCGTCAACATCATCAAGTCTCCGGTAAGCACGGTTACATCTATCTTGACACAGGCACCAGATACGGTCGACCAAGGTTCCACCATATCTATGGCAGCTAGGTCACCACCCAGTGAAATGGACCAGAAAATGGCCAGCACCAGAGTTGTTGTGGCCAGGGAGAAATCAAAGCCGGCTTTGGGGTCCAAAGGCGAGCTCCAGAAACTAAGGATAATGTCGAAGAAAGCCAACATCTTCGACATTCTTGAAGACGACGATACAGAAATCTCAGAGGAGCAACTCAAAATCAATCAACAGCGGAGAATTGCAGACTTGGTGGAACAAGGCCGACTGTTACCGAGATGGGAAGAGGATGCAGCGTTTTGGCAGCTGATCAGCAACAAGTTGCAGGCAAACGCAACCCAAGAAGGCATACTGGATCTTACGAAGCATTGAATCCCCTCAATGAGTGTTTTAGAAGGTATGTAGATGCTTCGGTGCTCAGGCAAGCAAGCAAGTCAGGCACTGTGGCTCTTGATCCTGATGCCGAGGTTCAAGCGACCCGAAATGTGTAAATCCAAGGTCCGTGACGAAACTCTTTATGGGGTTGATCATATTCTTCCTCAACGCCGACCACCGATTTGCCCTACACTCATTCTCCAAGTAATTGCCAGCCGTGTTTCTCTAAGCCATTCTTGAGCGCCCGCCTTGCTGCGTGTTCAATAGAAAAATCGTCATGTCAATAGGCACGGACTCCCAGTCAAGCTCCCGCGACCTCTCGTCGTCAATCTCGTCACTCAACCAGTCGAGCAAGCGGACGTCATCCGAGATCTCCAAAATCTACAAGCATGCCTCTCAACTTTTTCTCACGCGCCGTTTACTGGAGGCATACGAAGCCCTACAGCCTGTGATCACACCCTCGAGCCAAAAAAGGCCGGATGACAGCCCGGCTCTCGCACCCATCGCGACTGCGACCACCAGCCAGCGCATCAAGATCTGGAGCTTATACGTCACGCTTCTGAACTCCATCGTTGACCTTGGGTACGAAGAGGGGAGACAGGTGTTTGGGCCCAGAGAATACAAAGAGATTGTCAGGCGCGTACAGCACGGCGAGATCTGGGAGCAGGTCGTCAAGGACGGATATCAGGGCAGAGAGGGCTCGGTTGATGCGGAAGTTGTCTACAACTTGTATGGGAGCTCCTTTCCCCTGCTCCGTGTTGAACTTGACATTACTAACACGATCAAAAGGTCAAATCTCCTCCTTTCACAAGCCCCGGACCAGAAAATCAATCAATCTCGACTCGAAACCTACTTTTCGTCCTCTTCACAGCCAGATCTCGACCTCCCCGCCCACCTTGACCACGCTCTGAGCAATGGCCACCAACATTCCTCGGGAATGAATGGTGCCAACACCCCCAAAGATCTCACCTCACGCATAAAAGTTCTCGAAATATTCACGCTACATGTGCTACCCCGAAATGGCGAATGGGATTACGCAAAGAGTTTCATTTCGAACAGTGATATCTTAGACGAGGAGAGACGGGAAGCATTCATGCAGACTCTGCAGGAACTCCAAGATGTCACGGAAAGAGAGTCTAGTCTTGAGGTTGCGGACGAAGACGTCTTCGAGGATACAGAAGAAATATTCTCAAAGCAGGAAGGAACCGGCACTGATGATAAAACAATGGAAACGGTTTCTCCGTCGCAAAGTGGTGCGTCCAAACACCAAAGGACGAGTAGCGAGGTTGACTACGGGATCGAACGAGCACATCCCAACGGCGGTACCCATACAGCAGCAACCAAGGACCAAACAGCACCTATTGCCTCCTCGCCCATGACCAGCCTTCCTCCTCAACCCGTTCCAACTCCACGGTCGCCTCCACCGCCTGGTCCTCCGAGTTCATCAATACAGGGCCGCACCCACTTCTCGCCTCCTGCACAAACTCCCCGCCGTCCAGCCAGCCGAAAGAATTCCAAAGCTTCCTCACAGAATGCACTAACGGCACAAGCCCGTGAGCTCTTCCTCGCTCTATCGAATCTAGTCCGCAATCTCGCCACAACCCTTCAGAAGAATCCTACGGCAATGCTGCGATTCCTCCTTTTTGTTCTAGCGTTTGTGATGGCATTTTCTCAGAGGCAGATTCGTGAGAAGACGCGAGAAGCAGTGAGGCGGGCATGGGAAAAGTTGCGGGGAACTCTTGGGATGGGGGTCAAGGTCAGCTATATTTGACGAGGGGGTTCAAAAGCGAAAAGACCCAGAAGACTGAAGAAGTATACTATAATGGAAACGGGAAGAGACAAGCGCCACGGATCAAGGCTATGAAACCTGGACAGATGGTGGGCTGGATTTTTGGGAGATTTCTTCTAGGAGGGGTGTGCACACTGGATGCATCCTCCTCCTCCTTTACCGCGGGTATATCGCGCGTTTCTCATCATCAGCATAGGGTGGTGTACATACACGTTACTGTGGTGGCTTTCCCAGTACTCGATAGTTCGCCTGTCAAACTATGTTGTGATTCGAATGACCAGGCTGCTAGGATCTCTGTGTTGTGACGTGATGTGACGGGACTGGTATGTATGTAGCTTTACTCGGTACTCGGTATTCGATGCAAGTACTCGTACCTCTTGCTTTTTTTTCCGTGCAACATGTCACATTATCGAAACGAGGGATAGGGATGTTCTAAATTTACATGTGCATTGTATTCGACAAGAAAAACCCCAGGGATTTCGAAACCCGTCCTCCCAGAAACCCAACGGTAGCCCCCAAAAGATCCCCCTCCCGTCAGAATGAGTTAAATCTTTGCATCATCACAACCGCTACCAGCAGGCTCCTTCTTGCGCATCCCATCGTCACCACCATGTCACACTGTCCGCCGTCCAGCACAGGTCAACAGGCGGGCCCCTCCTTTGCTGCGTCCTGGTCACCACAAGTCCCGGGAACCATAGCTAGCCAGCATCACACTTGGGTTACGAACTACAAGAATAACCCCAGGCGCTCTGAAAGCGACAGAGTCAAATGGGAAAAACAAGGCAAAGAGCAGCAGCAGGCTAGAGAGTCATCCGAAAAGCGTAAACACCTTGCAGTCCCGTGGACATGTTCTACTTGCTCCCCACATCACCAATTTGCTGTACTCCGATCTGAACGCCCGCCTTCTCCAGCCGCTCGAGGTAATTGTCGCCCAGGCAACTCGGCGTCAAGAATCCCGCACCGTGGCTCTTCTTAATCTCTTCCTCCTTTGTCAAGATGACCATGGCGGCCTCGCTGATCAACAGGGCGGTGAGAGCATAGATTCCACCCTCATACCGGAAACTGGCCAAAGCCTTGCGTTGGTTCTTGGCGAGCTGCTCGGCGACGGCGACGGCGCGGAGTTCTAGAACATCGCCCTTGGTTGATTCCTTTGTCGGGCCTGAGCCTGGTTTGTAAGCGGCGAACAGTTTTAGGATGGCTCGCGTAGGGGGAAACGCAAGCATCAAGACCAAGATAGTGACGGCGATGTGAATCAACACGCCAACCAAGGGACTTGCCACCGCCATGTACTCCTCGTACGTGAAATTGAAGCCGTAGAAGTAAGGCGTCAAGCCAGCGGAGCGGTGGACTATGGCCTCGTTGGGCTTGGCGGTGATGGAAGTCGTCAAGTGGCCCAGGCGTGGGTACTTCCAGACACCCGTAAGTTTCTGCAGACCAGTGCGTGCGTACGTGTTTGGTTCGGGGTTGCGTGGGTAGATAGTATCCTTGGTGTAGGGCCGTAGCTGGGAAGGAGACAGAACAAAGGGGTCGCTAAGACACTGCCTCATCACCTTCGCAGGATAGTGGTCGGCCAATCCCAAACCAGTGGCCAAGGTGCCGCCACTAGGTCCAGAGGACTTCAACTCGTGCACCGAGGCGACCATGTCCATGACACCGCAATCCCAGACTTTGCGGATCAAACGAGTGGCTATATAGGCGACCAGGTCGGACGGTGCCGATTCAACGCCTACTTCGGGAATGATGATGGCTCCGGTTTTCTTGGCGGTGTCGTCGTACTTGACAATGATATCGCGAACCCATGGAGTCTCGCCAGTCACGTCAAGATAGTGTGTTCCCTGTTGAGCACATGCTTCGACCACGGGAGTCGAGTAGAGGTGGTAAGGTCCCACGGCATTCAAGAGCACCTTGGTCTTCTTGACCAGAGGGGTCAATTCAGGGGAGGTCAAGCTGGCCACAGTGATGATGTCGGGAGACTTGCGCGTCGAATTCAGGGACTTCAGCTCACTGACCAAGGACTGGAGTTTGGATTGATTGCGTCCAGCCACGGCCCATGTGATGTTGGTGGGAAGGTTGGTCGTGATGTACTCGGCAATCAGTTTGCCAGTGTAGCCCGTAGCTCCCAGGAGGATAATGTCATAGTGACGACTGGAAGCAGCAGCCATTGTGAGGCAAGGTGATCCGTCTGGATGTGGAAAAAAGGAGGTAGAGACAGACACGCAGCCGTCCCGGGAAGTGAGAGGGAGAAGAGCAGGTACTTTAAGGAACGTGGAGAAGAAAAGAATACAAGAAGTGGAATCAAAATAAAACAGAGTCTCGACAGCGCCAGCAATGGTCAGCAATTGAGATATTCGTTGGATGGATACGGTGTAGAAATGAAGGCCAAGGTGTCGTCTTTTTTGGGGGGTTGATGGGAGGGAGGGACAGAGGAGTAGAAGCGGGACCCACGAGTCCACGACGCTAAAGACGCGAATGGAGCTGAACCAACGTGCGAATAGAGACCACAAAGCGATCAAGGTCGTTAAACAGAGAACACGGACTGAGGGTTTTAGGGCCTTTGAGACGGGCAGGGCGTTAGTCTTCTAGCTCGATTGGTTGCCCAGCCGAGCACTAATGGCGGGATTAAACGTGGCTGGAGCTGGGCGTTGGCTAGGTACTCCGACCCCCAATCAATGTAATCAGGGTGAACGCAGCGCGCTGTGCTAGGTATTGTACAAAGCCTATTTCCCCTTACTGCCTTGTACCTAAGGTGCCTAACTACCTATACGAGGCACATTAGGGGCTGCCTTTGCGTAGGTACCTGGGCACCTACCTTACCTAGTACCTACTGTGGTGGAAAACACTAGTGTGCGCCCAGAGGGGGGGCCTTGCTTGCTGGGAGCCTCTCACTCTAGGCGGGAGCGATACGGAGTCCTGCCCCCAACACAAGGATATTTTTGGCATCTCCTAATAGGCTTGTCAGGAGTCAGAATGTCCGGGACCAATGCACATGCAGCATCACAGTTATACAAAATTTGCATGTCGGAAGGAGTCCTGGACGTCCACACATACTGTGCACACCACGCGCAGAGGAGTACACACCAAAACTCATTGGACTTTCCCCGTATTACTTGTTATGTATTCAAAATTCTCCACCATTTAGAGAAGGTGGAATGATATGTGGCATGAATAATAGTTTCCAGTGTTCTAGATATGGGTCGTGAATCCCTCTGGCTCCTACTACCCCTACTACCCCTGATGGGCGCATTTGATGTGAACCCCGGGCTGACTCAGCGGGGGTGCTGATTTTCACGTGATAAGATGTCACAACCACTCCATGCCAAGCCGCTAGGCGGTCAAACCGCACGGTGAAACCCTTTGAACTTTTTGTAAACTTATGCAAATTGCGCGATCCAACAACGACATTTCCAGTTCACCTACTCATTCAATCCTTCGTCCTCCACAGCCAACATGACGAAGCGCACAAAGAGTAAGTCGAATATTGCCTTCCAATTCTCGCAGAGAGGGGTGACGCAGAGAGGGGTGACTGATTTTCTGCAGAGGTCGGCGTGACCGGCAAGTACGGCACTCGTTATGGTGCATCCCTCCGTAAACAAGTCAAGAAGATGGAAATCACCCAACACGCGCGGTACATCTGCACCTTCTGCGGCAAGAACACTGTCAAGAGACAAGCGGTCGGAATCTGGAATTGCAAAGGTTGCAAGAAGACTGTGGCCGGAGGCGCATGGACGGTTTCGTAAGTCCAAGAGGAGGGCCACACACTGAATTGGACGAAATTTTCTAACCACTCTCAACCTCTCAGAACTCCTGCTGCGGCTGCCACCAGATCAACCATTCGACGACTGAGGGAAATTGCGGAGGTGTAAAGCAATATTTGGCATGGGCTCGGAGTTCTCAATCCCACGGATACGGAATTTTTCCACAAATTCTCAAGTAGCAATCTCAGGCTTCGCCTGAAAGAACGATCTCGGTCGAGCAGGACGTGCAGCTTCCGCATCGATGAAAGCAAACCCTGCCAACCATGACTCGACACGAATCGTTAGACCTCCAATCGAATGAACGAATGCAAAGTCCATCGGACTTTTATGTTTGACTACTCTGATCCTTGATACTGTTTTCTGAGTTACCGTCCTCGAGCAACTGATCTTGCTCCGACCTCGAGGCCGCAAAGTCGGCTCTTGCTGAAAACCTCAGTCTATGACTGAGGCTATCCGAACAGCAAAAGCGTTTACCCAGTCCAGGTGTCGCCGCAAATATATTTCCATGCTGTGCGCCGGGTGAATACCGGATTCTGATATGAAGGGATGTTATGGGGTGGCCCCTAAATCTCACACCGTGACCCAGCTTATTCTGGCTTCAAATTCACCGCTACTTGAAAGCTCAAGCGAGAGGTGTTGTTTCTCACACGCGCACACTACTCCCGAATTTGTAACCCCGCCCGTTCGTGGGCGATAGTCTTTCGGGACAACAAGTCGAAAAGCAAAAGGTGTGAACGCAGTTCCTCTTGTTGCCTGGATCTTTTAATCCTCCTCTTTTCTAGGGTTTAGGCACGAGCAGGCTGTCATCTGCCATCGCGAATGATCCCCAACCTCTCAGCTTACCCCATTTTGACAAGAGTTCAACCGAGGGATGTGCTGAGGCGGCCACCAAAGCCCTGCCTGCTGAGCGAGAAGCCACATGAGCCAGTCATATTCATCCTCGAGCTCTAAGCCGCCTGGTGTCATTGGCCCGCCAAAGCTGCCCGTTCCAGCGAGGCCCTTAAATCGGATCTGCTCGCTCCACCTGCGCCGTCGCTTCTTTCCTCTCTTGACACTTAAATGCCACCACCAAACACCCACCCTGTGCCCATGATCCTGCCACCGCTTGAGTGCCCTCAAAAATCTCCGGCAATACCTCTGGATGTCAGACACCTGTATTGTCTGCCTAGGAGACTTGAGCAGCGGCGATGGCCACGAAGTTACAGCTCTTCTTGCCAGCCCTGCCAAGTCTCCACCCACCGACGATGCTGCCGCCGCCGCCTCGAGAATCACCAAACCCGAACATGAGCCAAGCGTTACCACATCGACCGACAAAGACTCGACCGAGTTAATCGCCCATTTAAGACCTTGTGGGCATTTTCTGCACAATGAATGTCTTACTCCATGGGTGGAACGAGCTAACAGTTGTCCGATCTGTCGTGCCAGTTTCCACCTCGTGGAACTGATGCGTACAATCAATGGTAAGTTCACACCACGCAGTTCTTATCCTAGTTGTCCAGGATGCTGATATGAGTATAGGCGATGTTATTTCCTCGTACTCTGTCGAGGACCGAACGCAGGTCGCTGACTTGGACCCTTCTATGTTTCTCGAGATCCTGGACGAAGAGGACGAGGACCAACCCTGTCAGGCTTGCGGAGAAGATGATAATGAAGACGTCCTGATGTACTGCGACGGCTGTCAGAAATTGTGGCATACTTACTGCGTCGATTTGCAGGAGGTGCCCTACGGACACTGGTTTTGTGACAACTGCAGAGCACAACGAGATCTTGACCCCCGTATGATTGCCCGATCGGGAAGACCAAATCGAAGGCGCACGCGAGGCCAGCAGCGTAGGCAACGGGGTCAAGAATCAAGCTGGAACCAAGTTTGGCAGTCTGTTTGGTCCCGCATCAACCTGGACCTTGACTTTCCCTACGAGGACGACGAATCATCAGCCAGATATCTGAGGCGTCACCGCCAACGCAACCAGGCCGATAGGCAGGCCCATGATGCCTGGTTGCGCCGGATGCAAGTTGCAGAACTTCATGGTGCTGGCAACCGCTTTAGGGAGACGGAACCAGCCCTTCCCAGCAGCCCTGCAGGTGGCTCAACGCCGAGCAACCGACGGGCAAGAGCATCTCCCCTTCCACAAGCCGAGACTGCTGATGAACTCCTGGCTTGGCATGCTTTCGACCAAGCTCGAGCTTCGTCAAATGAACCCAGCTCAACGCGCAAACGAAAGCGAAAATCCCCTACATCATCACCAGCGGAGCCCGAGAATGAATCATCATCGGCGAACAAACGCCGCCGACCCAGCGCATCTGGCCGCACGGTCTCTGACGGGAATACTGCGACCGTGACCAACATCCGGCGACGCCAACCTTTACGCATCGCCAGCCCCATTCCACGTCGACAGCCTAATGTAGAGCCAGCGGGGCCGAGCTTTTTACAATCCCTTCTACAAGAAGTTGAGGATGCTGGTTCCGGTACACACGGCATCAACCTTCATCGCCCTTCTCCTCGCCCTGCGGCGAGCCCACCAGCCGACCAGAATTCTCCACGACCCTCCTCGCCTGCTTTGTCGCCTCTCCCCTCGAATCATTCTTCCCCTAGGGCAATGTCAGCTACTCCGCCTCCGCCTCTGACACTCAGACCCGGCTCTCCTGCTGGCTTGTCGTCGAGCATCCAGCCTGTCTTTCCCTCCACTGAGTACTCCCCACAACGCTCCACCTCACCGGAGCCGAAACAAGCAGAGATTAATGGTCCCCGGTTTAATGGGTCGAGGGTCCCTCCGCCTCCTTCGACGTCTACACTATTGGTGCAGCCAAGACCTCGAAGTCGAGCACCGCGCATTCTTGAAACCGGGCAAGATTCTGTTGTGACATCCCGCTCAACGGAAGCCTCGCCTAACCGGGCCGCAATGTCTCTAAATGCGAAAGCCGATGTGCAAAGGCTCGTTGCAAGCGCTCTCAAACCTCATTATAATGACCAGACCATCACGAAAGACGAATACACGACGATCAACCGCGATATTTCCCGGATGCTGTACGATAAGATTGGTGATTTTGAGACCCTCGGTGTAGACGATAAGGCAAAGTGGGAGAAGATCGCTGGAGATGAGGTCAATAAGGCTGTCAGGGCGCTCAAAGCTCAGGGTTGATAAGGGAGTACATAGTCCGTTTATTTTTTGTTTATTCTCTTGCACGAAAGCGAGTTTCAAGTTTCGGGATCAAGCGACGAGTTTCACGATGTTATGACCTAGGGTGGACAGGCATTTGGAAAGGGCGGCAAACACTGCGATATTTGGGACTCCAAGGCCCCGTTTGACGGGACGATGGCGGGTTTGTCTTTTCCAATGTGCTTGAGCGATGGCCATGGTGGTATCCTGTCGATGCATTGTGGGAAGGACTACACCTTCAGAGGCTGGAAGCATTCGGGTTGGCGGACAGCAAAGGAAGCAAGATTGTACAAAATACCCCAACGCAAGGAAGACTGGCAAGCTGTCATTATCATACGTGATTGCTGGGATGTTGGTGCGACCAGGAGCAGTAGAGGCGGTCTAGGACCAGAGGTTAGATGATGAAAGAGATGTACAATACTGGGACAAGGGACAGCAGGCATTGAATGGTAACCATCTTGGCCTCCTCTTCGCGTTCCTTTTGCTTTCTGAGTGACTTTTGACCTCTGTTACAACTGCGTATTCTGTGGCTGTGTGACGGAAGGTAGGAGCACACAGACCGACCACCCTTTGACGTACTCGTAGGGGCGAATGATCAAAGGGCGCAGGGGAACCATGCGAATTAATACACAGTCATACCCGGTAGGACGCCAAGATGGTCTGGTCTGGTGTGGTCTGGGGGACTTACGACTCGACACCAAGAGCGGCTGATCCAAAGGTCAGGTCTGCAATCGGCTTTGTTTTTGATCGCTGTCGACCTGTCATCTCAGGAGATGTTACACGGAGTCTCAAAATGCCAAATACGAGATCATTACAAGTCATTGCCCGAAATCCAAGAGCCCCCAGTAGAGTGTGAGAGATACCTCACTGATACCTGATAACCTGATACTGCCACGCCTGTCCTTCCTCCCTTACCTACCGTAGCTAGCTAGCCTAGATTTCCCACGCCGCAGGCTGAATGGTGCAAGCAAAAGACAAATGAATGCGAAAGAAAATGTACATGAATAGTGTAGAGAAGATCGAGATCGGACGGTGGACGAAGTAGTAGGAGCTCGCAGAGCAGCGAGATGCACCTGGCCCACGCTTTTCTTCGATCGATGGCTTGAGCAGGGAAAATGGGAAGAGGAGACAATGCTCGTTGAGGACTCTGCAGGCAGCGCCTTCACATCCGGTGTGTGACGAGAAACTATGTGGTAGACAACTGTGAAGGCGACATGCCTCGGGCGTGCATCGCCTGCGCAATAATGTCCTGTGCGGTCGTGGAAGGGCCTATTCGCAGCAATGGCGAAGAAGTCGGTCGAATAGGCAAGGCTGACAGGCTCTTTTGCGCAAGGTCTCCCGACTCTGCCAGGTTGGCTTGCATTGATTGTTGATCCGCAAAGATTCGATGCCTCGTGAAATCGGCGGCAGACGAGTCATTGAACCACTTCTCCAGAAAAAGATGCTCCAAATCATCCTCGTCGACTTCTTCATATTGCCTCTCAATAAGTGCGGTGTACTCGTCGAGAAGTCGAGGCAGGAATTGTACTCGGTGCAGCAGCCACACATTGATCAAGTCGCCATGGTCCACGGGAAGCATGTCTGGACCAAGGAGGTGATCCACATACTTGATTTTGCGATGCAGCATCGTTTGGGAGAGTCGACTCTGCATCGCCGGTTGGGAAGGGGAAGGGGAGGGTTGACTCAACGGCCTCACTGCCCGCAGATGGCTCGTTGCGCCTTCATCTTCGTCCGGTTCACGCTCAGAGGCTTCATTGGAGATTGCCAGAGCTTCGTCGTCTGTTATGAGCTGTTTCAAACCCTCCAAGCGTAAGTCTGCAAGTTCGAGTTCGTCAAGCAGCGTCCGCTCTTCACATTCAAATGACTCCAGAAAACGCAACGAGTCGTCGTCCATGCTAATGCCGAATTGAGCTCTGGAGTCCTGCTCTCGAAGCAATTGCGCCTGTTCCTCTCGAAGCTCCAGGATTTGTTCAACTATCATGTCGCGATCGCCGATCATGGCCAAGTATTGAATATCTTCTGGAGCATACTCGGCGGATTCTCGTGCCAGGTTAGAGTGTTCACCAGCTAAACTGGCAGTGGTATCAGAAGCTACATCTCCCAAGGCAACCGAGTCAATGGCATTTGTCTCAAGGAAGCCATCCAAACGCCTGCCAGAGTGGAAGAGAGACTGGATAATTTCGTCTTCCAGACGAGCACATTGAGCCTGGTCTGCCCGAAAGGACGCAACGGTGCCTTTGCGGAACAAATCAAACTTACGCTGGATATTCCCAAGTTGTGCGGCGAGAGGCTCAGACAATTCCACCGATTTTGTGAGATCAGCCACTTCAAGGATGAACTCTTGTAGGGCGGCCACAACGTCCTCGGTCTGCTGGAACATGGGAGCCCTCAGGGCATTCAACTCAAAGACCTGCGCTAGAACTTTCGTGGTGATTTTGCGGTGCCTTTGCAATTTTGCTATGCAATCGGCCACTTGAGGATTTGGCAAGACTGCTCCTTGGTGACCACTACCATTTCCTGTCACTTCCTGCTCTTGCCTCTGCTCGATGATACCCTGAGACGAGGTGTTTGAGCTGGAAGACGGGCGGTCCTGGGTTGTGCCAGGCAGATCCTCCGTGGGCTTTGGGAGATAGGCCCATTTCCCCCTGCCTGTCTCTCGGCTATGCTTCCATAGGCGCGATAGATGGTTGGAAGAAGGTTCCTTAGGCGCGAAGCCATCTCTGTGAGTCGAGATGTCAGCGTTAGAACCTAGAGCAGATAGATACAAGGTAGATTGATGTTAGTGACTGACATTTTGGGAGCAGGTTTGGACCATTGAAAAAGCCGACCCTTGAATTGTCGGCCGCCAGTTAGGAAGTTCAGGGCTGAATGCATTCATGCTCATCAGGCTCGGTGAGAGACGAGGACTGAGGTACGGACGAGGGTCTGAAGCATGATGCTACCAGTCGAGGCGGGAGCCAGCCCGTACTTGTATCGGCAGAGCTCTGGGGGAAAGAAGACGGAGTTCCATGGATGGGAAATTCCACCCGCTGACATTGTGCTGTTCGTGCAGGTGTCACTGCTCGTTTGGCGGCTTCACAATCTCTGTCAGTGGACAGAGATGCGTGGGCACCCCTGAGAGGCGTTATGCAGAGTGTTGTTGTGATCTACTCGTAGGCTAGGGATGGATGGAAACAGGAGAGGGTGTGGTTGGTGGCGCACATGGCTATTCCAGGTCTTACCACTACCCAAAGGAAGCCTGGCGACATGCCTACCACCAGCCCGGGGCGAAACCCCCTGCACTTACTCGTGGTTGCGCCAGAGAATGAGTGGTATTTGATCTGCCCAGGCACCTGAGACCTTATGTTTGTATCGGTAGACATCAAGCTAGGCATCGAGCTAGGCGTCCAGCTAGGGAGGAAGGGCGGGAGGGAGGAAGGGTCTTCGCTGTCCCGAAGGTGCAGGGGGCGGCTCGTTTGGAACTCTCTGTCATTCCAATCTCGCATTCTCATGGCCTATGAAATTCATCTCGTCCTTACAACTCGTGTTACAGACCCAATACCAGAGCACCAACTGCACAAACCGAACTGCCCTCCATTACGATCCTACAATGTCCTACCGATGTGCCTCAGGTTTCCTCTCGCACTAGCTCACCACGCTTGTTCACTCCGCCAAATGAGAGGGTTGCCAACACGCAGGCAAAGCTGAAGCACCTGCATTCTTCAGACCAGTCGACTCGAACCCTCAAAGTGCGATATGCAGCACTGGCTTCTGGAGGATATGCCACCACTCGTCCAAAGAGACTCCCTACCGAACTCACCTGGCCTGGACCAGCAGCACCCCAGGTCTATCAGGTCTCAAGGATGATGGATACCTACTGCGCGACCGACTCGATATATGATGGGTTTGGGACCCCCTCTTCCCTCAGAACTCCTTCATGACTTGAATGTGGCTTGATTGGAAACCTTCCTGCTTTGTGGGTTGGTGAAAGGATCCGTCATGCCCAACCAGCCCAAGCCCAAGCCCACACAGGGTGACAGACAAAGTGAAGGTCGAGCTGCCAGTAAGGCCCTGCCCCTACTTATAGGAGTTCTTCGGCTGACTTGGAAAGGACGAAACAACGGTGGCCCAGGGAACAATAGACAAAGTCCTGCCCAAAGACGCTCGTAGGTTCTCGTGTCAACTGAATCGAGGCTCTCAGTCTGATGTGTTCAGCGATGCTCCTCGATCTACGCCGCAAATCGGCCATCAACCGGCACAAGCAAGACCTCCTGTCTCCAGCCCGCATCAATCTCCGTCGATTGCGACCAATCCGATATTCCCTCAGGAGAGGTAAAGTCTGCCTTGGTTCTCTTAGCTTTTCGTTGCTAACCCCACAGAAGTTCGCGGAGCTTTCAACTTGCAACTAGGGAACAAGCAAATCCCAGAGTTTCCCTTCCAAGCACTCCAGGACCGTCATCGTTCAATAGCAGTCTGGACTTGTCTCTGCAAGGTCTCGCAGATATTCCAAGTGGAGATTACCAAAAGGTCGCAACTTATATTCGAGCGAATCTCTTAATTCTCAAACAAGATCCAGAAGCTCTCCTGAGAGAAGCAATTCAAGCATATCGTTTTGCCAGCTCCAGGCCTGAGCTGCAACATAGTGGCAGATTGCTGTACGGGGATGGTTGCATCCAGCAATATGTGATTCTCAGGCAATTACAACGCTTGCAAAGGAAACCTGTCGAAGCTCTACAACCGAACAGAGTAACAACAGAAGAGGTGACTGAAGCTGTGAAACACTACTTCGACCAGCTCCTCGACAAAAAGTCCCTTACTAGGAAACAGTTTGATGAAGGACTGGGCGAAGCTCGTGCACGTGCTATGAAACAGTTGCAGGGTGCCGGCCCAAGCCTTCAAAGAACCACCACGAGCACCCAGCAGTCCCCGACGCAGATTAGGACATCTACTACGGCTATTCAAGCTCAGCAAAGCTCACTCCCATTCCGCACCTCTCGAGCACCTTCCCTGCCGAGCCTTGCGCCTTTGACTCCGCATGGTGAAGGAACTGATAGAAGCCACCCTAGTCAGCCAGGTTCCACCACCCAAATTCCACGAAGTGAGAAAGCCTACGGGCTAGACCCCAGGTACGTGACCAGAAACTCGGGCTTCTATCAACTTGGGCGCGTATTTGCCATTCTCTGGCACGAGCCCTTCAATGACTCCCAGGGATACGCCGGCCACAGCTCACGACAGTCATGCATGAATGAAAACGTCAGCATCGGAATCTATGGCGAGCCTATTTATAGCTCGATTCGCCGGATGGTTGTTGTCCGACAGGACCATGGCTGCAGTGTATGTATCCAAATCAGTACCTACGGCAAAAGAGGTTTGGCAAAATTCAAGACATCATCCAAGGACGTTGATGCCCATTCAATAATCTACATGGACGACACAGAACCTCGGCAGCACCCAGGTGAACCTGCATCGAACAAAAGACCTATTGCAGTCATGAAAGCAACCGCAGATCAAAAATTGAATTCGTCGAGCCGTCTCTGCTACTCCCAGCCGCACACGGTGCAACATACCGTGAAAGCCATGGATGTTGGTTTGGTGACTCAAGAGAGTCTGCCTTATCTGCTATCATATTACCAGACGATCAACACTCTCCCTTAGGAGCCTTGAGACGCCTCTGAAGCACCGCTTCCCTCGCAAATCTACATTTCAAAATACGTTACCGAATCTACCCAGACCAATCCACGCTTGATTCGGGACCACTTACGTTGTCGACTTCTACCTCGACGTCAGCCATGATATAACAGGATTTGATGGAATTCCCTTCTTGAGAATGTCTTTCCACAACAGGTTTGTTCCAGCCTACGACGCATTACGTTCTTTTAGCCCCAGAGTGTCTCCGACCAGAACAGCACAGATCCTCCTTGACTGGTTTTCCACAGACGAGGCGGTCTCTACCCATGACGATGGAGCGTGGGCTTTTAACCATCTGTTCCAGTGTGTTTTTCTACATTGGACGACGTTGTCTTATCACCTATTCCACTTCTTTCGTGTTTGGTTTACAGATTGGAAATCTATGGTCCAGGAGAACAGCTGGTCCTGGCTCTGCTTGTCGCAGGCCCTTTACGAATTTATGAAATGCATATCTCATAGCACTGTTTATGTTGCCTTCCTAGTATGTTGCATATTTCAGGGTGTACGAATACATTCGAAACGCCGATTCAGTATGTCAGCTTCTCCTCGGCCTCATCCTTCGACAAACGACGCTCGCAACAATGCCTCGGTTGAGCTCGGTGACCTTTTTTAGCCGCAGAGCCTCTCTGTGGGGAATGGAAGCTAAGGAACTCACCGATCAAGTGTAGGCAGAGAGGGAGACTGAGTCGGGCTGATGGAATCACAGAAGAGACTCACTTGCTGTAGTCGCATGCGCAGCACCGGCTCTAAGCTATTCTCATTCATGGCCGACTACCTGGAAGGATTCGCTATGATCCAAGCTCCGGCTGATCACGAGCGGCTGAATGTTTCGTGATTTTGCCTCAGGCCTCGAAGCGGCAAGATTCCTTCGATGTGTTGGCATGTGCCATGAACTGGAGTTCGCAGCCTACATCCCCCTGGTCTGTTTCCAGATGTCCTTTGTGCATTGCTATCAACCAGTCTATTGGCACAATCCCGACTAACTTTGCGCTAATTGGAAGCCTTTGGATTCAGACGGCTAGATACGGCCTCGGGCTACTCGTCGGCACGGGGTCTCAAGGCCCTGGCCTCCAAAAGGGTCATCCAGGGATCCTGACTGGTGCGACAAGATGCCTGACAAACAGGAGCGGAACGCAGGTCGCTGTCCAACCCTGCTCTTTGTGCTTGGAGATACAGGACACCACCTTTCCAGAGGATGTCGAATCATCAGGCCCCTACTAACCAATTACCAGTCTCCTCTGTCGCTTCATCTTTCCCACTGCTACCGATAATGGATTTTACCCACCCCTCATGCAAGATTTCAGCTTAGGCAAGTTCCTCCGACGACTTACCAAGGAATTGAAGTTCCGTTGCTGTGCTTTGTGATGGGAGCATTGTCGCCATTATCTTCAGCCGCATTGCTACAACGAAGGGAAAGGAGAAAAGGCTAAGTCTGCATCACCTATCAGGCTCGCCACGCACTCACTCACTACCACCTAGTCACTTGCCGAATCGCTCCAGCTAACCCGCCTTGCCTGTCCTCCTCGAGAATACGATCCTGCTCGGACGAGTGCTTGTTATTGTTGTTGATTGATGTTGTGTTCTTCAAAGTGGATCTCTCTCAACCCGCCCATTCTCGGGACAGGCCGTCGGAGAGACGCCGGGCGGCCTGCAAATCCTTCGATGAAGCCAGGCGCATCCCACAATGCCGGACCGAGCGGGGCCTAAATTGGGGCACTACCTAACAGAGCTTTTGTTAACCCTTGCTACCAGGAATCGCGGACTCGAGTAGTTGTTCTGGAAGGGAGAACCTCGTTGGTAAAGGACTGACAGAGTTGGTGTTCGCTTTCGAACCCTGCCGAACCTGGAGTAATGCTGGAGCAACTACCATGATGACGGATTTTTGCTGGCCACTTTGGCCCTAATTTCTTCGACTTGAATCCTCTTTTGACTTCTGCAATCATTATTTGGAAAATCCCAGTAATGACGGCGGTATTTTTCGGCTTTCCTTTCCGAATGCTGAGTTCAAAAATCACAACAAGCATCCAATGGCACACTGGGGCAACTAAATGCGCATTATTCCTGGCTACTGCGACCAATTGATGGACGGCTATCTTTCGTGTCTCTCCTTCGAGGCCGTCGCAGAGGATGCCCTGGTTGCCTATTTCATTGGCCAGCCGCACAAAGAGACTGGGATTGAACAGAGGCTGTGCATCCAACGTTTCAAAGTCTCGAAACATGCCTCGACATGGGTGCATGGGCACAGACACGTCTTCGCAACGTTGACCTAGTTTCGAGTTGCCTGCTACCCTGCACTAATATGCCGTGCATCAGGGAACATGGATCCTGGTTTCTTTGTCGTTGAGGCTCGGACCGTCATCTGCTGTAGTGGCAGTGGTGGGAGGTGGCACTGCAGCCAGCCGAACTGGTCTCGTGTTAACAACCCCGTCACGAGGCGACTCAAGAATTCCCTCCGCTGTACCAAGTATGGTAGTACGACAGTGGAAATACTCTGGGGCAAACCAAAGAACCGACAATTTGTGGCAATGTCGGGAGACCATCAGTCACGGCTGTGTCACCTGAGTAATCAGGTCATCAGTGACCCGACGAGGTTTCTTTCGATTGAGCAGACTACCTGAATCAAGGCTTTGGATGCCTCCCTCTGAAGATCTTCCTGGATAGACGCACCATGATGGTTGTTGTCCAGAGCTGATTGGACAGCCAGTATAGTCTGCTATCTAAGATGCGAGGCTAAAGTCCGTTGAAGGCTATCGCTCCTACTTGCCTGGAGTTGCCAACTTGGAACGCTCAAAGAGCGATGACAGTACGGACCAACAGGCAAGCCAATTCTATTCAGCGTTGCCAGATCCCATACCGGTCGGGACGAGACCAAGTCTGCAAAAAAACAAAACAAAACTTCTCCGTCACGAACGGTGATTCTAGAAAGCCAGGAATGGAATTGAGAAGAGAGGGAGAGTCCTTTGGGGCTTTGACGTGTCTGATCCAAGTACATATCACATATCAGTCCACATCACATGCTGGCTGGACTTCGATTGGATATTCGGAGAACAGCACCAGAGACTCTGAGTCCGTTAAGGCGGCAAATATGTTGTTACTGCTGTACGAGATACACGCTGCGTGGATGGGTATATGCTCCATTCCCGCCAGGTGATTATGAGCGGCGTGCGAGCCTTGCTCTCTCTTGAAAATTTCATGGAAGTGAGTGTCACTTCTCAGGAAATCGTTCTGTTTTCAGGAGGCTGTATTCTTTAGGAACAAGACCATTTCTTCTCTTCCAAGCATCTATCAACAGTAAGACTATTTGGGTCCATTTCCTAAGCTTTATCGCCTTGTTGTGAAGCATCTGCAGCTGGTTCTGACACGTTTAGCTCCTCTCGAGACAACTGCTGCAGCTGGTAGTCCAGGTAGGCTTTGACGAGTGTCGTGGATTCATCGCGATTATCCGCTGCGGTGCTTTCGAGAAGGTGGGATAGAGTGTTGGCCGGAAGTTCTGGCCGAGGCTGAGACCCTGAGGCGCTGCCAGTCTCCGCGTGATCGATATAGCTCTGGCTGGTAACGTCCTGGTCCATTTCCGGAAATTGTTCTTGGGAAATGCTCACCCTTCTCTCCGGCAGTTCTTCGTACAACTTGTCCAATTCCTCCTGGGCCTCCCTCATCTCGTCCAACACTTGCTTGTATTCCACCTCAAAGTCTTCAATGACTTCGGGTTCTTCATTCGCGTCAAACAACATCATCCGCTTTACGTCCATATTTATCAATATATCCCGCAGCATATCCACATCGCCCTTTTTAGAGAGATAGCGTTGGGCCTCCGGGGTCTCGTCAAGTCGAATATCGTCGTTAGGTATAGATTCCTCTGTAGAACTTTGCCGTCGTCGCACAACAACTCCTTGGTTATCCAGAACTTGCAAAGAAGTCACAGCTGCGGGCCCAAAGATAACTGAACCCTGCTGGACAATCTGGTAACTTTGCTGAATCAATATAAGATCTTGTTCCTTCACTTTGGTCGCGACCTGCTTGAGTCCGAGTAGAGACTCTCGGAGTTCTGGCAGAAGATTGTTCCCTTCTGTAGCCAGTATGGATTCGATTTTGGCGAGAACAGCCTCGCTCTTTCGAATAGAATCTCCTCTTAGGTCGTGGGCTGTGATGAGGCGGCTGGTGAGAGATTCCACGACGCCATTGAGTTGGTTCCAGTGACTACGCAAAATGTGCGAGCGGTCGTTCTCATCAGGCGTGCTGGGACGAGCATCAGGACCGATATTTGATGGTGGGATCTGAGGTGCTGAGCCTTGCTGTTCACCGGGTTCTCCCACCGCATCGTCGTTGTGCAGAGACGTCTGTTTCGGAGGTTCTGCTGAAACGTTTAATGATTCCTCCCTCTTGAATGTTGAATCTATGGGAAGATCTGGGTTTTCCATGCTCTTGTGCACACCGGAAGTCTGCTTCGGGGGTTGGCCGTCGACAGGTGGTCCAACAAAAGCACAAGTTGCGCGTGCGCTCGAGTCATCCTGGAGTCTAGCTGCAGAATGTGGGAGGTTGGGTGATTCCGAGGGAGTAGTTCCCAAGCTGTCACCAATGTGTCAAAACGGCAATTGGGTCTGTGCAAGCTGACTTACCCAGCCTGCGATTTTCTTTTTTCCCCTTTCCCCCTGAACCATGACAAGATAGAGGCCATTCCAGAGAACGGGTGAGAGAATTTTCATGTTGACCCAGAGGCCCTACTATCAGGGGAGGCATGCCTTTTGTATACATGAACGGTTTGCCCCGGGCCAGGGCAGCGTCTTGCAGTCCAGGGAGGCCAAAGCTGTGGAATACAATAGGCCGAAGAATTCAGGGTGCGAAGGGGGTGGCACTACCCAAATGTTAGTTGATTTACTAGGCAAGTATGTAATGGAACGTTGGTGCTCGTAATTGTGTCATTTGAGTACGAGGTAATATTACCCGTAATGCACCTGCAGCACCAAACACCAAGCAGCATGCTACTTTTACCCCTTTGGTCCTTCACACATTGCAAGCGACCCTTGAACCCCCTTCCCTTCGTGATCCCCGGCTGGCTGCCCCCCTCCCTCCTTAGGTCGCTCGTTCTCTCGCTCTATCTTGTCTGCTGCCCGTAGAGGCGGTTCAAGTCGCTTCTCCCGTCAGCAGGCTCCTCTTAGCACCAAACGCCACCCCAGCTAGCCTTCACAGCCCTCCAATAACCCTAGCTTGACGCTGCCTCGACCATGCGTGCCGCAGAAGGGAACAATGGATGCCCATACCCTCCATCACATTGCTCTAGAGGCACCATCCAGCAAGGGTCTGTTCAAAGAGCCTCAATGGCACAAATGACGAGGGGAAGTGGTCCTCGGGTGGCACCCGCTGCATCTTGTATAAGAAGACTCATCGATGGCATTTTCGACGGTGCGATGTGTCGTCCCCAACTTGTGAGTTTCTGCAGACCTCCAGGTGGGCTTTGATCAGGGCGAACCACTCACCCAGCCAACCAGGACTGTCTTTGCCGTTCCTGGCGCTCAAGTCAGCGTATCTATCTATTGCTTTCTTGCCTCCAGTAACCCTGCCAGCAGATACCTCGGCCTACGACGCCGCCCAGTCCCGAACAAATTTGATAGCGTTCGTCTGTTTGGCGAAGCCGATGTCTACTCCGCAGCAATCCAAGCGAAAGGGGCGTCGTTCTGGGGGCCAGCAGTCGGCTCCCTGGACGAATCATGATGGCGTGAGTGGCTCGGCCAGGCCCGCTGGACCTGGGGTACCTCAAGACATCAAGGGAAAAGGGCCAGAAATCCCGTCGAGGACTGAAAATTGTGCAAAGGATATGACCACTGCTCGTGACCTTTGTGGTGCCAGAGAGAGCACCGTAGGGGGTTCTGAAGAGGGTGCTGGTCCATCCGGAAGGCCTCGAAACCTCACAATACCAACAGTCAGCGATCTGAAACCAAGCGAACCAGGCGAAATCGGTCATTGTGTTCATCTGGACGATGATAAACTTTGGCAAGCTATCCGGAAGTTGACCTCCTTGCAGCCGGTAGCCATGAGAAACCTTGAGCAGGTAGTGCATGGAAAATCAACCGAACTTCAGGACTATCAACTCCTTCTGGAAGCCGTGAGGTGCGAAATTCTCAAGCAGCCTCGCCTCCGAGATACTTGTCTTCGACTTTACCTGGTGGTGAAGAGATACGGTACTTTGTCACAAGGGCTCAACGCTGGGGTCTTCGGAGTGTACTTCAACAAGAGCAGCCTAAATGTCGAACAAGAAGTCGAGCAACTCGCCAATCAGCTTCAACGAATGTCTTTGCGTCGGGCGTTGGGAAACGGAGTTGCTGAAATGCCCTTGTCTGTCTCACAGACATCATGGAAGGGAAACAACAAACCAGGGCGACCAAAGTCTTCTCACGGAACCACGCAAAATCCCGCCTCAAAGGAGTCAATTTACGGACGCTATTCCATAAGGAAGAGTAGGTTCTTTAGCTTGGGCAGAGTCTTTACAATGTTATGGCATGACAATGAGACAGCGGCCACAAGGCCTGCAGGTGACACAGGCCGCGTGACCCCTGGTCCATACGGCCAGAAGATCTATAGCCAGATCCGCCGTTTCGCCGTGGTGAAGCAAGGCCATGGGTTTTCGTGGGCGATCCCCGTCAACACATACCATGAGCAGGGGACTACCAGGTACAAATTGAGCGACGAGGACCACATCCAGGCACACGCCATCATTTACATGAAGGGCACTGTACCACAGCTTCTGCCTGGTGAGACTACCCTGAAGAAACAGCCCATCATGGTGGACGCCCTAGCCAAGGACATCAAGTTACATCACACAAGTCGCATCCGCTTCGACAAAGTCTTTACCATTGAGCATAACGTCATCGTCAGCAATGTCGGCAAAATCTCTGAAGACTCGATGCCTTTCTTCTCCGAGTACTGGAAAATGCAGGCTCTCGAGGGCTTAGAGGGGACAAAGGCCTCTGGTGACCTTTGAGCCAAGATCTCTGTCCGTGACGAGATATACGTTTCTGCTGCTCAGGGTATCGCCGCCTAAAGCAGCAGGCTTGCGTCCTATGGACATGCCGCTTCTACAAGTGGTTTCCACTCACTAGAACGCAGAGGCAAGGTCACCGGTGAAACACCATGCGTGACATGGTCGACATACAGTGTCTTGGCCCTGGGCCATCAGCTGTCCACTCTCCCTTTTATCTATTTCACTTGTCCGAGATTTGTTTCTGGCGGAAGTCGGCACTGTCCGTCCGGCCCCTTTTCTCCAGAGCCTTGTGCGTTGCGGGCATAACTGTTTGAGGAATGGTGGCTGCCTTTTGTCTGCTTTTCCTTGCGCTAATCAAAACGGAATTGTTGCCCCAGCGTTAGCTGTCTCAGCAGTACCTGTCATGACGATACGATTTGTTTTAGCAGTCTCACCAATACAGACTCCACTGTTACACATTTTCTTTTCTAATTATCTCCTCCGAGTCCGCTCCGTGGGTCTGGGAATAATAATAATATCGGACGCCATGTCCGCATTAGGTGAATTCAAGGCTCCACTTATTCCCAGCCTTCTCGGTCACAGCCTTGCGACCTCTTCTTCAGTCAAATAATGTTTGACATCTTTCAAAGGTGGAGATATTGAATGAGTAAGCGTGGCTGGACTAATCAAAGGCAGTGACATTGATGCCGTGGTGGCGCCAACGCCATTCTGGTAAGTGGCAATTTCCCTCGAATAACTATCGGCATCCGGTTGTATTCCTGATCATCATGAAGTAAATGCAGGGGACTTTGTCTGCCTTGCTCTGGGTAGGATTTACCCACGTTACCCTAGATGAGGTCAGGACTACAACACGAACCGAAGACAGGTGTTACATTGACGTTGTACTCTGGAATGCTGGATTCAATGCTGCGTCCTGGACTCGTGGGTGAAAACTTTATCGGCAAAGTTCATCCAGTTCAGACTCTGCTGCCATGTCTCAGTGATGCCACGAGGCGCTGAGCTACTATGAGACTGGGTCAATTGTGTGGACCTTTCTAAACGGCGACTGACACAAAGGGAGTAGTCGCCACCCGGCTGGACGTCGACCAAGTTGAGGACATGTCATTTCAACAGTGCAATGGTTGTTACACCTTCCCGTCCTTGTGTACCTGGCGATAGGAAGAAGTTCCTCCATCACACACGATGCAGGCCAAAGCAACATCAACGGGGCACATCTCGGGGCTGTCATCGCCCAGCTGGTAGACTCTTGTCCCTCCATTCAGCTGGCCGGGTCTTTTGTTCATTTCTCGAGAGGCCAATCAACGGGCCTCAAACGGCAGAAGTGAGGTCTGATTTGCAGCATTAACCATGACCTTCTGAGAGTTTCATCTGTTTCGGCAAGCGACAGGTCAAGACCTGCGGAATTCCAATTACGCTTATCTCTTGAGGAAATCAGGAGGGACCGATATCAGACAGGCCGTCCTACCCATTGGCTTGAATCTATTTGCTCATCGATAATCTCTACGGAGTACTTAGGGCGGGATCGATTTCTGTGTGCGTGTGCGCACGCAACAAGCTTCTTGGCTTTGAGGAATGCAGCGCGTATGCGTGCGAGTCAGGGTTTCTGACTGGATGGGCATTTGGCGGTGAGCAACACTGCAGAGCGGCCCAATGTGAAGCGACAGATGGCACTCACGCATTTTGACGTGCGGCCAATATGCACACCGATCGAAAAGGATTTTCGAAGCAAAGTAAAGAAATGGTTGCCTTTTGAGATACAGATCCGGACCTGGATCTCGCTTTAGCGGTGCCACGTGGTTCCACTTCAGAGAGAAAGAATGCGCATTTAACAACGTCTGCGCGCGTGACGGGCTTTGTGTCCAACGTTGTGGACAGTTCAATGGAGCTCCTTGCGCCTCCTTCTATTTGAACCGGCAAAGAGTATGACAGGTGGCGATCTGGTCGGGACAGGATGGGAGGCAATGCTGATCAATCCATATGTTCTCTGCTGTCTATCAGTCTCTGACTTTCTCTGGGCAATTCCAAGATGTACCGGGAGTCTATCTTCTTGAGGCTGAGAGCAGTTTCACAAATGCTGGCTATACCTGGGCCAATATCTCATGACTACTGTTGCTGGACAACCTACAGCCTTGCACCTACGGATCGTTTCGTGTCTCTCGACCTGTGAGGCAGCACGAACACGCCGCTCTGGAAGTATCATCACTTTGGCAGGGAAGCCAATGATTTGGTACCCCCTTACCAGACAAAAACAAGTGGTGATCAGGATTGGTACGTTCTACTCTGACCGCTTTGACATTCTGAGATCTGCCTCAGATGTGACCTTGTGGACGGACGAGCAAGGCCATCCCTGGATCTACACGCCTTTATCCTTGCGCATTCCTGAAACATGAGTTAATCACTCGTCTCGGACCCCCTGGCGGCCCTGTTTGTCTGCCCCCTTTTCAAACTGCTCAGCCACGGGACCCATCAGCAAGCCAATTACACCGTCCTGACGACATGTCAAACACGAGAATCACTTCCTCGTATACTTCCCCGCGGATGCCATGGTCCATTGGGGATTGACAGCCAGGGGTTCCCCTTGCGTCAACAAATCTCAACAGGTCTCCCCATTTTCAATGGTTACGTCTTGGAATCTCCGCACTCAGGCTTTGGGGGGAAGGTCGTGATGTTCGTCCTGTGTAACCACGCTAGACTCGAAGGAGACCACAATCTGATCTACCGCTGGGTTGGCTGGCGATCACTGTGCTTCACTCTGGGGTTTGCAACAAGTCAAATTTTGAATGATGTTGAAGTGATGGGTCGATGCGGGAGGAGGATTGGTAGGCACCTGCCGACGAGTGATGTGATGTGATGTGATGCAAGCTGCGATAGGGCGAGTATGCCGGCGGTATTGAAATGCCACAGTGAGGCAGGCAGGCTGTGTCCCCTTGTCCCGGCCAGGGATGAGGCTGTTGTCACATTATATACGAGCCAGGGCGTTTTTCATCCACCCTCGGGCCATGGGGCCTTCTGTATGCATAGTACTTTATCAGATGCGGGCTCTTGTTATAGAATATAGAACATTACGAGGTGATGGTATATCTAGAGTGTGTTACAGGAGAAGCAAGGGGGAACAGCATGTTACGCCACAGCATTTCATCACTAACCGCACCCCTCTCTTCCTTCATCCTAAGAGATGTTCAGCCTTGCTTTAGCGAAGGATGGTTCGAAGGTTGATTGTAGCTCATCGCCGCCCGAGGAATCTGAGGAACGAGTATGCTTTCACTTCAACGGCCAGTTCTGCCATTGAACCGACCACCTGGTCGTCGGTGGTGGTGGCAGACACATGACTGGAGATGCCATTCCCTCGCGCGACCAACAACGCGGACTCTGGTATTTCGGATCTTCGCTGAAGTGAATTCCAGGCGTACGGTCAAGTCGTTTATGGGCTAGCTATCCAACCCATTGTCGGTACTTCGTGTTGTCTATGCTTTTTGTTCTGATACGTCGTATTCCTCCACACTGGCGCCTTGGTCGCGTTTCCATTGGGACTTCCTTCGGCCTCTTGCGACACTGCTTTCTACTCAACATACCTGGTCGTTTCTGCGTTTGAATTTTGAGCCTTTTTTGGGGTCATCAAGAACGACAGCGATCAGAATGTGTCGACAAAAACTTCGCACTCGTCTCCGCACCGCCACGTTGGAAGCAATTGACAGGGGGAAAAGACCAGAAGCAAACTACTCATGTACAGATAGTTGAGAAGTTGCCTTTGGTACAGGGTACAGACTCAGGGAACATTGAATTCCTGCCCAAAACGACGGGAGGTAGAGCTACACGTGTAGCGGGCCTATCAGGCACGTTTGACCGGAAGAATTCAATAAATACTCGGCGATTCATGGCTACGACTATCAAATGACGCTGTTTCAAATTCTTCGATGGATTTTACAAGACAAAGGTTCGTCCACCATTTCCGTCAGATACCTGCCATTCTCGTACCGCACAAGCCAGTACCCAGAAGCGATGGCTGCACTACACTGACTGACCGTGGGCTCACTGGCTTGCATTTTTGGAGACGGGTAACGGGTTGGAATGTGTAGGAATCAACTAGATATGAAGCGCGATCCGGTCGAAATTCTGGGCTGGACTGGACTGAAGGCAGACGGGATGCAACGATGAGCTGAACATGCCTCAGTATGCAAATTACTTAGGCTATGAGCGTGTGCCACAGATTCTGACAGTCCATTTCCTCAGCAGAGAGACATCCGTCAGCTCGCTGCATCTCATGGTACAAGACACGCGGCAGACCGCAGAATCAAAGTAAGCTGTCTGGCCTCGACGGTATATCGCCAAGCGCTAGCCGACAGCCAGCAGCTTGCAGTCATACCTTGCAAGACCGACCACCGGCACATTTGCCTGTGCTACGCACACTCACACACCCGCGCACACATTTACGGCGAGCAGACGTGGAAATACCGCGATACAAAGAAAAGGACGGTGAAATCTCATTAGCAGGCAGGCAGGCAGGTGTGGTTTATAATACGTTCAAACCTGTCCCGAAGAAGAAAATTTTACACACGCAAGAAATCACACATGTAAGCACCTGTCCGGGACAAGTCTTGAACAGGACGAGGTGTGTACCCAGTGTGTGTCCACGAAGTTCAAGGTAGTAGTAGTAGTAGGTAGCAGGGAGAGGCTATCCCAGCTCTACAAAGGAATTCCAGGAATTCCGTCGAGTTGATTGTATTTCGTATCATTTCAAGTTTTCGGTGTCATTCCAAGTCGTCAATTATCTAGCACTGTCCCAGCTCATCCTATCCCATCCCAACCCAGTCCAACCCATCACATTATTGAAAGGACAATGTGAAAATAACAAGCAGCAAAAAAAACAAGAGGCCGTTCCACCGTGTTTTCCCTCGTGTGTGTGTGTGTGTGTGTGTGTGTGTGTATTCGTGTCAAGTTTCAAGTAGCTTTCCTTCCCATTTCATCTCATGGCGAGTTAAAAACTTTCTTTTTTCTGATTACTTTTGTGGACTGGCTGTTGTTGCCGCTGTTGCGAGGTGTGGTGCTGTGGTATGCTCTTGTGATTTGTGACTTGTTATTGTCGTCGTTGTCGCGGCCGCCCACGCCTGTACTTGTTTGTACACAGGCCAGGCCGCGCTTGATTGTAGAAATCTGCGACAGTCCAGAGTAGAAGTAGGGCGCGCCCGCGCCCTTGGCCGCCCCCGCAACACTGACTTTTTTTCGCAACCAAAGGCCTCACCCTCTGGAAGGGCCTCACGTCTCCATGATCTTGATGGTCGATCGTCTTAATCACCCTCACACGACACACAGGACCTACAACATGTCGTCTTTCAAGTCACCGTCGATGCTCCCCTCCAGGCCATCACCCGCGCTCGCACCGGCTCCACCACCACCACCACTGCCGCCGCCACCACCACCACCACTGCCGCCGCCACCGCCGAGCTCTCTAACCTCGGCGGTTTCCCAGCAGAGACTGGTCAGGTCGAGCACCCAGCGCTGATACTGCTCCTCGAGGAATTCAATGGTCAGGGGCTTTGGCCAGGACTTGAAGGTCGCGTCTGACGCGGGGTCTTTGAGCATCTTGTCGTACTTTTTGAAGGAGACGCGGTGGTGCGAAATGTTCTGCCAGCTGTCGTCCATGTCGATGTGGAGTTGGGAGCCTGAGAAGAGCTCGAACCTGGGTTATCGACGATAGTTAGACGGAGATTGCATCACAATACAGTAGATGGTCTGCGTCAGATGTCCGAGTCGCGTGCACGCAAATCCCAACGTGGCGACAGAGTTTGGGCTCCTCTCAAAAGGAAATTCCAATCACTTACCCAATGTAGACGCCGTTGGCGCTGCCAAGACTGATGATCTTCGCGCCCGGTGAAGTCTTGACCAAGTGGTAAATCTCACAGTAGGGAATCAAATCCTGATGAGTCGGATATTGTGGGAAGAAGGGGAATTTGAGCTGTTTACCGCCCCGGAAAAAAATGGGAAGCACAAAGTCAGTTGATTGTCACTATTTCTCGCCGAGATTTAGAGTAACTTACGAAATGGAGGTCTCGAGACTTGTTCTCGTCGTACTTGATGTCCCAAAAGTGTCGCAACACGATCTGGTCGGTGCGCGAGAGATTGCCGATGGCGCTGTGCGGCAGGGCCGTCATCTGGTAGTTGGTCGGGGGGCGATTTGCAAAGTCGAAGCTCGAGCTGGTCTTTGCCGACACGGGTCTCGAGTCGTGCAGAGAGCCCGCCGTGCCGTTTGGCATCATGGGTGCGTGTGAGAGAGGAGGCGTGTACGAGGTGGGAGGTGCCGATTGATGGGAGGTCGAGGCTGAGGGTTGCGAATTGTGGACAGACCCGGATCGAGAAAAGCGCCGCATACTGATGAACGGGGACATAGTATTACCTAAGAGAGGTGAAAAGGAAGAAGAATGAAAACGGCGAGGCGAGAATAAGTTTTAATTGTACGCGGTGACCGTTAGGGCCAAACGAATACGATAGTAGGAGAGTAGACAATTAAAAAAAACCCGGTGGCGCGCACGCGTATTGTCGACGACAAGACGTTTGGATGTTGGATAAGTGGATTGGGTTGGGGGAGAATGGGAAAAAAGATGGTGGCAGGCCTTTCTTTCACCGTTTTGCCCATTCGGGGGTGGAGCTGGAAAGATGGCGCTAGCCTCTATTTATATGGAGATGGCTAGACCACACTCGGTAAGGCGCCGGATAGGGAACAACTTTAAAAACTGGAAAAGTCCGATGGGCGACAAACGTTGGAAACAACTTCCCAACCTCCAACCTCCTCAGGGGCTCCTTCCCGCCGTTGTACGTTGATGAGAGGCACTCCATCTCAAAAGTCCTCAACTCAGCCAAGGTTGGCCAAGCCTGGTTTGTGAAAGCTGGCTGCCTCCCCCTTTATCTTTATGTCAAAAGCTGGCGAGTCCGGTCCCCAGGGAGGCTGAACCCGAGCGGCAGCTAAGGCAGCTTGCCAGGAGCTCCGAAGCCTTGGCCGCAAGCCTACAAGGTAGAGGGAGAAAGGGCATCTGCCGTGTGGCGAGCGACGCCTCTAGAAAGACATGTAGGTAGATAGCGAACCGCTCCTCATTACCCGGTACGAGGTACCCCGTACTTGTATGTTCGTCGAATGTCCTCGGCCAAGTTCCAAGGCCGGAAGAATCCTGAGGCGTCGGAGTTGCCTTGGGGGCCGGAACGAGTTCGTCCCATTCGCCTATTTCCAGTCTAACCAGATCAGGAGAATTTCCAAGTGCGGCCAACTTGATATATCCATCCACGAGGCTTCGGCCTCACTCTGGCCCGGTCGACCCTCTGGATGATCCCAAACACGAACCATTCGAAGACTTTGCCGATCAGAACATTCCATGCTCACAGAAAGGCCCATACTAAGGCATTATTTTGGTAAACAATCTCATCTTCTAGGAGAACTTCATCTTGGTCTTGAGCAAAAATCAGGCAGCAGTTTTTTTGGGAAACGATGCTTTACTCTATGGCGAGAAGGTACTTATACCTCGCGACAGTCGACTTCTCTGGCTGTTCGCAAGAGACAAAACACTCATCAGCAAAGCAATAACCTTGACAACGACAAGCCAAGTCGAAATTCTCTTGTTTGCCAACCCACAATGACTTCCACGACACCAAATAAAACCCTCTTCCGCGTGGGTGTCCTTCTGCTACCATCAGTCCAACTTCTCGATGCTTCAGCCATTGACCTCTTCGGCATGATCACCCCTGAATACCTCCAGGCATGCGGCCTCCCCAAAGCACTCGTCGACATGGGCGTTCCAGTCGAGATCCATTACATCAGTGCGACAGGGGCAGGCACTTACATGGCCTTGACGGCCTCGGCCACGCTGCCTGTGACGGACTCTCTGTCGTCGCCAGCTGTGCAGCCGGGCCAACTCGATGCTCTCCTCATCCCGGGTCCAGACCCACGCACGGTTCCGGGTGAAGATGTCTTGGTTTTCCTCCGCGCGCACAAAGCAGCCGACAAGACCGACATCCTGATCATCTGCACGGGGAGTTTTCCAGCCGGGTTCGCAGGGCTTTTGGACGGCAAGACAGTCACTGGTCCGAGAGCTCTATTGGGGAAGCTGAAGGAGGTATTCCCTGCGGGGAACTTTGTGGCGCGGAGATGGGAGAGAGATGGAAGGATTTGGTCGTCCGGTAGGCGTCTGCTGTCCTCGAGGCACTCCTCCTTCCCATCTATAAAGCGCATCTGCTTACTTTTTTCGTTTTTCTAGGTGCCATCACAAACGGTCTTGATCTCACTGCGGCCTATCTGCACGACAAGTTCCAGAAGGAGCTTGCAGATCTTGTCTGCGGCATGGCCGAAGTAGGCGACCGCGGTCAAGATTACTAATAGTGTCAGAGTGGGCAACAACACTTTTAATGGAATTCGTTGTGTTTCCGGATCGTGCGTGCATGGGTGAAAGGTAGAAAGAGGGGGGAAAAAAGCATAGCAAGCGACAGAGTCAGACAAAAGAGAATACCAGAAAAAATCCAAGTCAATATTCAGGGCCTATAGTGATCTTGTTTAGGTGGCTGTTTTGTGCGGTAGATTCCCGGTGTGGCTTGCGGTCCACAGGGAGAGTCGGCCATGAGAGAGCTCGTCGCCTCCACTCCTGCTGTGCTAATTTTTCTCTCCATGCAATGCAATGCACGCACACGCACCGACCCCATCATCTGCTTGGCTTACTCCCTACCCTTGTCCAACCAAGGTTTGGCCCCGTCCATGCATGCTCACCACAGCATCTGTACTCTTGAAGCCTCAATCCTGGCTCTGTCCACCTGAGCCCGGTCCACGCCGTGCCGATTGACCATGTGATTCACCACGCACCCGACCCTCTGCGAGACATGTTGGCACGCGTAGCAGCTGTATCGGTATGGTGCAGGTCTCTGCGCCGGTGACTGTGTCGGTGGTAGCGGCGGCGCGTGATTGTTTGGGATCGCGGCCTGGTGAGTCCCCGCCGTTGGTGCATGCGACTGGTGCGCTGACGGGGTGCCAGGAAGGAGAGGCGCAGAAGGGCAAATGAATGTACCAGTGCCAGTACCGGTGGTAGGGCGAGGTTGAGGCTGAGGGGTAGGGGGAGGTTGGCTGCCTCTGTGCAGCGCTGGGTTCGTTGTCGTCTTCGTTGTCGTTCTCAGTGGGACTGCTGCTCCTGGCGCCGATGTTGCTGCCGCTCCTGCTCCTGCTTCTGCTCTTGCTCCCCAGGCCGGCGTCGGCAGCGAAGGCCGCGGCTGTTGCTGTACGGTCATGTTGGCTTGCTGAGGACGCTGAACCCCTGCTGGGTAGTAGACGATTTCCACACCTGGAACCACTTCCCTTGCCGTCAAGTGGAAGGTGGCCAGGATCTGTGCTACCTCAAGCTCACGCTCCGTGTACTCTCTGAGTTGTCTTTCCATGCTCGCCCGTGTCGTGTGCCGGAGGAGATACTGTGGGGGGCTGTTGCTTTTGTCGTTGGCGCTTTGTTCGCGCTGGCAGAAAGGGAAAAGAGAGAGAGGCAGTAGGAGAGAGGCAGTTGGATGGAAGACCAAGGTTGAAACCAAGTGATGGTTTCTTCGTGATGGGACATTGTGTGAATCCATGTCACCAAGCAAAGTCTCCAGCAACCAATTTTGCTCTTCACCGTCGACATTCACACAGAGCGCGACATTGCCTTGACCGCGACGGAGCTAGCCACCGCGCCTGGCTGCACCCGAATATCTAGGACAGAGTCAGCGAGCATATTCGTGAGCAAGACCGCTGAGGTTCTTGCTGGAACACATACCCGAGCTGCATCCTGGTCCAGCATTCTTTGTCAGAGGCAGCAGTGCGAAAGGGCCGAACGCGACAGGCGGAGTATGTCCTCAACAGCAGTCCTAGGGAGTGGTCAGTCGAGCATCTTAACTGAGGTGATAGGATCTGTACTGACCGAGTTCCTCACGTGGGCAGGCCACCACAGGGTGGGAATATAAAGAGGTGACGATTCAAGGCTGGCTCGACACGGCGGAGTATGCTCTACTCAACGCCAGGACTGCGGAATCGTCAGTTTCATTTCCATCTTGAAGCAATTGATCCAGGCACTTACGGAGCCAGACGCTTGAATCGCCCACCCCGCGGCCGGGACGATATAAAGAGGCAACAATTCGCGATGTTTGCCACTAGGAGGCGGAGTACGTCCACTCAACGCCAGCTCTGTTGAACAACTCAGTAAGGTCGCTTTGTCCCTGGCAGGTGATGGTGTTGTCAAGCTTACAGTAACAAACACTCTGAACCGTCCACCCCGGCCGCAATATAAAGAGGCCCCAATTCAGAGCGGCCGCGCCTGAAGACGGAGAGGACTTGACGTTGTTCCTGTGTAACGGCGGTCAGCAAAGGTCCGTGACTTTGGGCTTCTTGCCAGCAAGGATACAAACTCACGCTGACCGGAACTCGACTTGGCCACCATTGATTTTTATATATAATAGTACTCGCAACCAGCACAGGACCCGTGGGTTGCTTGAGGCACCGCGCACCATTTGGTGGCTTCCGCGTCAAGACCCGAGCCAGACAGAGCGAGCGCAGGCCCCTTTGATTGTCGATTCTGGATGGGCGGCGACAGGATCTGCCTTGCTGGAAATCGGTGCCGTGCTCCATGCTGCTCGCTGCAGGTACCCGTCCTGGATCCGCACGGTGCCACAGCACGGGTTACATCACCACACTGTGCAGGCGCAACGATGGTGTCTCGCTGCGCCGACCAGTACAGGAGCCGTGGCGGACTCATATGCAAGCAGGACGTTGCCTCTTGAAAAGTACAGCGAGCCGCCGTTCGGCGAGGAGCAGCACTGCCGCAACCTGAGAGGAAATCAGCGGTTGTCATTGTGACTAACCAGAGGGAGACAAACCCGGCGCCATGGGTGGTCGTGCGCCCAAAGATAATGTATATATATACACCCTGGAGGATGGGGTAGAGGTGTGTCAGGACATTGTGTCAATCCACTTGGACGATCGAAGTGAGTCGGGCCCTGGGAAGAAGGTAGGTCTGTTCGTGAGTGACCTTGAATGGCTTCTTCTTCGGGTTCCTTAAGACTGGATGGTCAGCAAAATCAGCAGATCGGAGTGTCAAAGTCGACACAACACTTGCAGGCAAACACTCTTGCCACGGACCAACATACAGAGCTTGAGGCGGAACCGTTGACATGGGCTCCTGGATTCCGAGGTCTCTGGCCTCAAATCGGTCCAAGCAAGGAACAAGTCACATCTTGCAGGTGCAGGAGTGCATACCAATCGTGGTGGGCCTGTCTTTGTCCCGATATATCAAGACAAAGACCGTGAATGGATTGTCATGCACGAAGACGGAAGCTGTTGCTGTGAGACTTGTTGTAAATAAGAGCTGGAAGCCCCAGGCCCAGGGACTGTCATTGCTGTGCTTGGGAGGATGGTGTGTGTCCTGGATGTCTGCACAAGACTGACATCCCATTGTCTAGGTATGGACAGGCACAAGGGTCTTATGGATGCTCATGTTGGGCATCATCTTGACAACGATCATGGTCATGCAGATGTTGATGTTGATATGATGACCAGGAAAGAAAGTTCGATTTGTCGAGCAGACTCACAGATATTTATAACCCCCTGGGGGAGGAACAAGGCAGGAAGGCCGAGCGAGTATTAACGGATTCATGTCACCGACGTTCGTCCTATCTCCAGATTCATGTGTCTCCTTGGCACGAAAGCCGATATATCCGAAGCCGTATCACCAATCCCAGCGTTAAATCTGTGACAAGGCTGTGAACCACACGGGGTTGACCATCACTAGCACCCTCTACCCGTGAAGTGGAGTGGGGCGGAAAAATAAAAAACCGGGCGGAAAGGCTCGGCAAGGCTCGGCAAGGCTCGGCAAGACTCGGCGCCGAGAACAAGTGTTGTCACGGAGTGATTCACTGTCAAGATTGTTATTATGCATTTTGGTTTGGGGGTCACGAGGTTTTGTGTCTTCTTTGCTGCTATGGACTCACAGCGGCCTCTCGAGTCACTGTCGTGGTCGTCACTCACAGTGCCCTTCCTGTTTGTGGTGGTGACGCGGAACCTCCCTCTCCCCAAGTTCATAACTTTGTTAAACGCTTGAGCCGACGCAAGATATCCACGCTTCCTCACCTCAAGCGCCCCTTTCTGCACAATACTTCTTGACCTCCTTGTCCAGCTTGTCCCTCTGGGTGGACACATTCTCCATCATCTCCCTGACCAATTTTGACTCTGGCGTTTCTTCCACCCCCTGATCGACCACCTTCCTCAGTCCGCTTTTAGCGTAAACCTCCTCCATCATGTCCATGACGGCAAACAACTGATTCGGCAACCACGTGACAATAGGAGAGCCTCCCGTGGCGGTCGGGTGCGAGGAGCGCTTGATGATGTACTCCCTCGCAAACAGCCAGTGGCGCCAGCGGAAGCTGCGCACGTGCTCTAGCAATTTGAGGTAGAGGGTCGGCAACAGCAGGGCGTCGGTGCCCATGTTGTTCTGGCCTGAGCCCCGATGGGTGCAGTACTGCCTCACACCCACCTCGGCACTTTTACTCATGACCCACGCCAGAAATTCTCGGTGTGTCTTGGGTCGGTAACTTCTGAAATCCCTGAGGATCTCTGTAAGCGGGTTGCTGGGCATTGGAATCTCCAGCAGATGATCTAGTAGTGGAATGATGCTGTCGTTGGCGCCGGATTCGCCGCGGAAATACAGAGGTTTGGAGTCTCCGTAGTGGGTTCCTTGGTAGATCACCCCGTTGGGGAACATGGACTGCGACGTGATTCCAAAGATGAATGTGCGGTACGAGAGATAGTCCTTGGGCAGGGAGTGAGTCCACATTTGTTCCATGTGAGATTCGATGCGACTCATGGCCGAGAGCATGGTTTGGAACGCAGAGATCGCCAGAGGTACCTCATTGGGGGAGTTTTCTATGGTCCAGAGCAAATCGATCGCGCCAGAAATCAAGGGCCCTGTCTCTTGAACCATGTGGATGTGGGTCAGGATAAAGCCCGCTTCTGAGCTTGACGGGTCGAGGCCGCGTTCAAATGCACGGATGAGGCGGAGATTGTCATATACACTGGCACCGAGGTTGGGATTGGCAAGGGAGTAGTTATATAGTGCATATGACGCAGCGTAGGACATGAACGGCGGGATATCAAGACTAAATGAGAAGGAGGGGTAAGTACAAGTCGGTAGGCTAGAGCACATTGCTGGCAGTGATACTTACATGTCTGCGACTTTCACGAGCGGCGAGGCTATGCATGCTGGCAGGACAGCTCTGCCCAACCCATACCCAGCCTCGTGGTCTTTCGACCATGTCTCCCAACAGGGCTCCAACAGATACGCGCTTGCCAGAAAGCTATAGTCCCTGAACACGGCAGTTATGGCTTCGAGGTCGACTTCACCGGTGCTGGTCCGCAAGTCGTCCACGCAAGAGGTCAAGTCTGGTAAGGCACCCGAGTCGATAAGAGGGCCGACCTTGAACGTGGCCAGCAGCCCTGGTGACTTGTCTGCTTTGACGATTGGCATGTCGTCGAGAATGTCTGACAGGGCATCGAATTGTGCGGGTAGGCGAAGCAAGGGTGATCGGCAAGGGAGGAATCCAGTACCGGTAGTCACAGTGAATGGGTCTGCAGAGCGTGGGAGGCTTCCAGCGTCAGAACGGATGTGAGGAAAGAGAGCTGCAAGAGGAGGAAGAGGTGGTGAGTCGTTAAGGTAAGTCATGATGAGAGACCTCTTTGGTAGAGTATTGAAGGGATTGAATAGATGGTGTAGCCTTGCCAGAGCAGCCCAAGTGAGCAGTATAATAGCTGAGAGGCGGAGAAAAGCGTGACAGGAGAGCCTGCAGTCCACATACACACACGACACATCTTCTCATTTCTGCGGGAAGGGCAAGTTGCTTATATGCCCCTTGGCCGGAAGTTATTCCGGCCAAATGGTAAGGAGAAGAGCGACTGTTGCGGTGAGACAAATCCACCAAATTCCATCACGGCGGGGATATATCAGGACTAGATAGCCGTATCCGAACTCATTCGTGACCTTGGCCGCTTGGTGAAGCAGACAAAGTCATGCAGGGGGCCGACAGCCTCGTCTTGGCACTGACTGTATCCAGTGCAAGTACGATGTATAGTGTTTTCAATTGCTCTGTGGTTTGTGCCAGTATCATCTGATAGTAAACAGAGGTTTTGATACGTTGGTATCGCTCTTCGTATGGTTTTGGGTCTGCTGTTGTGGCCAAATGCTCATGAATCCTCATGATATAGGTTGCAGTGGACGAAGGACCAGCCGGAGGGTAAAGAGCTCGCCGGTCATGAGTCTAGATGGAAGTTGAGAAGGAGAAGCCCACCGTTGACCCCTCTCTGAACTCAATGCTGTTAAGTAAGAAATTGCTAGAGGCCGGAATTCGATACGCTCTGGACTTCGTAAATGCGACGACATGATTCGCCTGGCCGGAATGATTTGACGGTGCAAGGCCACGGCGTGTTGTGATTGGTCCGTTGGCCGGAATTGAGGCCTCGCATTGGACGAACAGAATGCAAAGGGCTCGAATTGCAGACAGTCCTCGTGACGACATACGAAAAGCTCTCCTGGTTTCATGTCATGTGTATCGTTTTCTCCTGCTTCAGGGGTTCACAAATGAAATGCGCCACCCACAACCAGCAGCTCAGACACCACCACATGCACCGTCGGGACTGTTAGAAGTGGATGGGTCTAGCGCTCAAGTCATGTCAACTCAAATTCCATCATTTCTTCTTGATGGGCTAGGAGCTCGCCTGGATTGAGGCCGTGGACCGAGCATTCGCCAAGGAACAAGTATTTGGTACGCTGGCGCAGTGGCTTGCCGAGTGAGGCCGTTGGAGGTTTAGAATGACCCAATGATCTCCCTCTCCTCACCGACGTCGCACTTGCTTGGTAGACATCAAGAGAATGATCTACCGGGCGGACAGCGTACAACACATTCCCACCTCTGAAGGCGCAGAGCCAATCTCCAGACTCCAGCATGGCCGAGGTTCTTACAGAATGACATTGCGCGCCATTTCTAAGTGACTCCTGCAACAAAGATGCCGCATAGCCCTGTTCGAGCCCATAATGTGCAGAGTGGCTTGATTTTTGCTGCTTGTTGGAAAGTGTTGGTGCGAGAGATGCAAGTGGCTGAGTGAATTGGCTTCCGTCGGCTCTGCTGCTCAACAAAGTCTGGGCCAGCGAGTCGGCAACGAGGAAGACGCTGGGCCAAGACAGCGAACGGGTAATCAGACAGCCAATTCGGACACCGAATACCGTCAGAATGGCTTTGGCTGGCATTGAGGATGCTGTCAAACCTGGCAGGAGGTTCAACCTGTAGATAGGCGATTGCCCAGCTTGCGATGTGGAGGAGGCAGCTTTGGGCGGGCCTTCGCCAAAGGCATCTTCTGAATCGAGATCTGTAGAGTCCGTGAGGATCAAGGGTCGAAGCGGCAGGGATTGTCTCCAGTCTGGTAACCAGCCTGGCCAGGCTACTGGAATGTTGGTCCTGTATCTGCCAGCGGCACTGATGATCGCCAAGTCATGCTCTTTATCGATGCAGTGCAGAAAGACCTTCAGATAGAGGTAAAATAAATCCTCCTCCTGGGAAGAGACCGTCCCTGAAGACTGCGGAATTCCCGGTCTCGACTTCAAAGCCTCGAGCAGATCAGGCATCAAGCCCAGTAACGCATAGACGGCGTCTTCGGGTTTCGTGCTCGTCCGTGGCCTAGTCAGCATGAGTAACTTACTCAGCTTCAGTGTGCCTTTTTCCAGCTCGTTTCTAACGGTTAGGATATTTGCAAAGAAGCCGTCCGAGTCGTACAAGAGACTCGAGCTGCGCAGTTTGGAAGCATAATGGAAGTACCAAAGAGACAAGTCACTCCATGCCATTTCGAGGTCGCCACAGCAGACGATCGCGGCATTCGCCAGAATGATTTCTTGGAATGTCCACTTCCTCGTGAAGTATACATGTTGAAAAATCGACAGTGCGTGCTTCAACGTGGGAGGAGTACTGTGCCGTCGATTCTTGGGCCGGGGAGACGACAAGCTATTGAGGCTAGAGGTTGAGGAGGAGAGGCTGCTGAGGCTTTCCCGCGAGCCCGATGCACAGCTGGGATATCGCGACATTCGGGGAGACTTGGACGTGCCCCGTGGTGTGAGGGGTCTTGTTCGCGGCGTCGAGGGACCACTTGACGAGTTCAGAAAGTCGGATCGCACCAGACTCAAACTCAGAGAGGTCTCCTGGAGCAGTTCAAAGGCCAGAGCCATCTTCTGGTCATACCTGCCGAGCCAGACAATGACACGGCACGCAGACGAATACAGACTTCCTGGGTCGGCATAAGCACGCAGAAGGGTCATTCAACGAGCACATCGGCTGAGCATACCCATTAATCCAACTTGTTTCATCACCTCCTCTCCTTGATTCTGATTGATGCTGAGCTGGTCCACCCATAGTCTTCTCCAGGCATCCGGGTACCGCAGATGAGAAAGCGCCATATATAGAGACTCGGTGACGGGAAAGTCAAAGCCATTGCACGAGATGATTTTGGAGGGGATGGTTTCCCCCCAGACGTAGGAGAGGGCTTCGAATTGAGTACTTTTGGGAGATGGTACCACCTGCAGCTCACAGTGGATAGGGCTGCCTTTATCGCCTGGAGCGAGTAACAAGGTGCGGATCTCGTCGCCATGGAGGGTGCTGTAGACATCCTGCGCAGTGGCATCGCCGTCTAAAATGAATCCGCGGTCGTCCATTGTCAGCGTCCGAGTGTTCCTCGCATGGCTGGCAAGACCCTCGCCCTCAATTGAATGGTCGGTATTCCGGCCGTAGACTTTTGGCAGGTTCCACACCAGCGAACTTTGTCTGGAGTCTGTGGTACGATGTGGGCACAAATTGTGGTCTTGTACCGAATACAAAGGTGAGAAGAGACGAGAAAGGCCGAGATGGAAAAAGGTGCTTCGCCGAGTCGGGATTTTCTGGCCCCCAATTCTTGTGACGGAAACTGTGAAACTGCCTCGCCATCCTTATTTATCGTTTAGCAAATCCGGGAGGGCTTTTATGCTGAGCATTTAATCATCTGTGTCCCTCGGTTTTTTTGTATATAAGATCTCATATAGACATTAGACTCTATGAAAATGGCATCGTTCTGTCAGCCAATCCGTCATTATATCCTCTTTCATCGCCATATCATATCTCTATAAGCTCATCATCGTCATCTCATTCAATATATGGCCTTTATACTCCATCCAGCGCCCACCACTCTTGCCGCCGTTAGCATGATCAACGACGCCGCATAACTGCAACTGGTGAATGCAATCAACCCCCAATACTCTCCCTTGCACGCCGTCACCAATTGTCCCGCAATCGGAATGCCGGTCAGGGAGCCAAACGACACCAGAGTATAGCAGGTAGCATAATACCGTCCATAATTTTCGACCCTGCACAGCTGTCCCACGCAGACGGGTGTCAGCGAAATTCCTGAGCCGGAAGCGAACCCAAACACGAGTGCGTAGACGATGATCAGTGCAATGGATCCATTGGCCGGAAGCCAGAACGCCAACGTCGACACCATGCACAAAAATATGGTCACAACCATGGCGTTGAACCGGCCGACCTTGTCGGCGACAAAACCTGGAAAATATCGACCAAAGCATGAACCGACGTTCAGGATTGCGATGATCTGGTATGAGAACGAGGTAGAGACGCCGTGGCTCAGGGCATAGCTGCTCAGATAGGTAAGAGGGACAAAAAGACCCCATTCAACGAAGAAGACCCCTGCGGTGGTCAACGCAAAGACCGGGTCCCGAAAGATGCGGACATCGGGGAGAATATTTTCCTTGGTGGCTTTGCGTGGCGGGAGCCGTGATCTGATGAACAAGTTGGCAAAGATGAGGAGGACAAGGTTGATCAAGGCGCTGACTCGAGTCGACCACGCCCAGCCGATTTTGGGAAACAGTGCCTGGAGTGTCAGCGGGAACAGGATCCCACCCATGGACCCGCCAGCGGCAGCCAGTCCCGTAGTCTGGCCTCTTTTCCTCAGGAAGTAGTGGCCAACCGCGGCAATGGCGGGCGTGAACACCAAAGATGTCCCAATTCCACCTACAATGCCTATAACAATCAGGAAGTGCCAGTACTCCGTGCACACCCCCATCAGGAGGTGCGAGGCGACCATGAAAACAGACCCAGCAAATACCAACCAACGAGGCCCTTTGGCGTCAAACACTGGCCCAATCTCCATGCCCAGGAGAAAGGAGAGGAAGGCGTAGATGCCGAAAATCCAGCCAACGGTGCTCTCACTCTTGCTTTGCAGTTGATGTGTGGAAAGATATGCCTGGTATGTTCCCAACGTGTTCATCATCCCCAGCGCACTCATCAAGCCGCAGAAAGAGCCAAACACGCATAACCACGCGTCTCTGCCTCCCTCTGGATAAGTATTGCCATAAGCATCGGTAGAGACCCGACTGGCAGTCGCCAATTCACTGGGCACCTCGTGCAGTGTCGGTGTTCTGGAACTTGACGCTTGTGAGGATGATCTGGCTCGTGGTTTCCCGGAAGCATCATGACTATGCGACTGTTCAAGGCCACAACAATAAGATGCGAATGGTGCTGCAGCTATTGATGGTGCCGCGGATGGGGTCTGCCGCAACCCGAGATCGGACCGTTGAATTTCAGTGATTTCATGAGTTTCTTTAGTTTCCCTGACAGCCATATAACCCGGTTGCTTCTCGGCTACCTCTGCATCTCCTCCAGTCGGAGTGGTGAAGGCACCGAGAGTTTGCTCACTGTCCTTCCATGACTCTTTTTCGAGGTTCTGGCTGGGTGTCGGGGAGCCCGACCTGGCCCTACCAGGGCTTGAGCATGGTGATTGTGGTGGAGATGGATGAGTATCCGAAAGATGATTTGCTTCGGGAGGCAATCTCTGCTGACCCCGGGGAGCTCCGTGGGCTTGTTGTTGTTCTTTGGAGTGATCGAAGGTCATGGACTGTACTCTTTTGGGGGAAGGGTGAAGTCTTATGGTTGTTGATTGTCGTCGGAGATCAGCTGTTAGTTTTGATCTTGGGTGGTCGGCGTAGTTTTGTGAGAAATGTGGAGGGGAAATCCCAACCAAAGAGTCCGCCAATATGTATTTATCTGATTTGACTGATATCTTTCAAAATTTCTGCAATGACAACAGAGTCGATCTGTGGCGGCAAGACAGGGCAGATGATGAGCAAAGAAGAAAAGGTGCAAGACGAAGAGGCGGTTGTCGTACCAAAACCGAACCAGGCCATTGTAGAAAGGAAAAGCCTGATGAGCGAAATCGGTCATATCCGCTCTCAACTTTTGTGTGGAGGTGGATCTCTCAACTAGGATGCATTGATCGTCGAAACAAAATGTTGACTTGTGATGTGCTGTGTGTGGAGAGCGACTGCGAGGGTGTTTAGCGAGCGCACTCAAGCGCTGTGGGCAACAACAGAGAAAAAGCGCTGGAGAACGAATGAATGAGGGGAAGCCGAAGCTCTGTGTGGAGAGGCCATCCGTACCTCGTACTTGGTGTTCGTACATGATGTCGTACATTTAACATTTATCGAGCGATGCACACTCGTACTGTCGTCTATGTCACTGTCTTGTCCATGAGGCTGCTGGAAATTCTAAAGACTAGAAACAAAACAATTGCACAGGGCAGAGAAAGTAAAAGAAAGAGGTAGAGCAAGGTGCGAGTGGTTTCTGTTGTGTCATGTCGCATTCATTTCTAGAACCGCTCATTAGGTTGCGAGTCGTCCTTCTCCCGCAGCCGTGCTGCTTCCAGTTCCATTCCATATGCACAAAAATCGACAAAGCATAACTAAACGCTCGCTCACATTCCTTTTCTTGCCCATGGTCCTGTTGGATATTCTGGTGCGCAAGGAGGGACAGAGTGTATGAAGGTGGCGTGAATGCCCGGAAGCGTCCTCTTGCCGTCTGGCTTTCCAATAATTTGTCTTCCGTCGTATTCACGTCATCTCACACTCAGCTCCTCTCTCAATTTAGATGGCTCATTCGGGTTGGCTGCTACCATTTTGTTTCTCCTGCCTAGCAACGTGGAGTTGTCCAGACTCAATTCGAATGGCTGCTTGTTCCGCCGCCCAACGCTCTGCTTGGCTGCCGCCGCCACTGCTGCGCTATGCTGGCCGTATCCTCTCTGCTCCTGCTGAGTATTATGATGTTGGCTTCTGGCAGGTGCTGCTGCTGCGCGTGCTTGGGCCGCGGCAGAGGGTTGCGTTCCGAGATTGGTTTGACGCATCTTGGCTTCCATACTCGACACGTCGGCTGGTTGCTGATTCTTCGGAACTTTGCTGGATACTTCTTCTTCGTAATCTTCGTCCTCATCATCTTCGTCTTCATTCAGAGGATTTAGTCCACCAGGCATTCCTGCTCCTCGGTAGCCTTGCTTGAAGTTCTTTCTCCTCTTGGCTTCTTCCTCCTGTCGGTGTACGGCATAACCAACGTCAAATACTTCACGGAGGTTGACAGCTCCAGGCGATCGGAAGTCTGCTCGCTTTGCTCCCGGTGTATTGGGTGTGGTGAGGAAGTCAGCAGGGAGGTTGCCCGCTTGGGCGATCTCCTTCTGGCGAACATACAAAGGTGTTGCGAGAGGTGGTGCATCTGCAGCAGCATAGGTGGGCTCGTTAGTATTCCGAATCCAGGGATGGTTCAAGAATTCTTGAATGGTATAGCGACGGTCGGGGTTAACGGTCAGAAGATGTGACACTAGGTCTTGTGCTGATTTCGAAATATCGTCCCACCAAGGTGATAGGAAGGTATATTGACCCCGGGCGACCTTTTCCGTCAAGACTTGGATCGACTCATCATAGAAAGGAGGAAACCCGCAAAGTAGGGTGTACAGCACACAGCCAAGAGCCCACATATCGACCGACTTGCTGTAGCGTTCATCCTTGACAATCTCAGGGGCAGTGTAGCCGACTGTACCGCAAGGTGTCATGGTTTGAGAGTCCCATATCACCTTGGAAAGACCAAAATCGGCAATTTTGATTTGGCCGATACCGCCAGCACCGACACCTGGAATAAATTCTCCCTCATCGGCTTTTTCTTCGTCTTCGGGCCCTCTGGGTTTGGGATTGCGAGTTGGAATAAATGGAATGGGATAAAATAGGAGATTTTCTGGTTTGATGTCGCTAGAACGATGTTAGTTACTCCCGCGAAACCCGCCATTACGGTCCCAATACGTACCGATGGACCACACCGGTCTCTTCATGTAGATATAGCAGGGCATTGGCGACCTGAGTAATGACATGTCGGCTTAGGTCTTCGCTGAAGTAGGTCAAGCGGACAATCTGGTGGAACAACTCGCCACCCGGACACAGCTCGAGAACGATATAGTAGTACTGCCGGGACTCGGAAAAGTCAATGAGCTTCACGATATTGGGATGGTCCAATTGGCGCATGATTTGGACTTCTTTGAGGATATTGGCTCGCTATAACAAGAGGTTAGTCTTTATTCGGACGGAGGCTAGGGGTGTTTTGAATGCGTCAATTGGGTCAGAGTGTATGTGGTAAGGGGGAGGTTCGGATAAGGTGGAAGTGCGCACCTCCACGCCCTTTGGTTGTTTTTTGAAGTTCGGATGAAGGTGAGCATCGCCCTAGGTTAGAAGAGGTTGGTTTTGAAGCTGGTTTTAAAGAAGGAAATGAACGGTAGAAAGAGACAAGGAGGGGAGATGTGCAATGCGAGGGACGACAGAGCTAGGGCGTGGGCAAGGAAGGGGAAGGGAAAGCTTCCGAGACATGGCAGTGTCCCATGACTCCCGGCATACCTGATTCGAGTTCATTTCGAACTTACGGACCACCTTGATGGCGACCTCGTCTCCGGTCTGGGTATCTCTGGCCTTGTAGACGTTACTGAAAGCGCCGTCTCCCATCTTTTCGACCAGGATGAATCGTTCAAGACCAGGATAGCGGGGCATCTTGCTGGCCTTCTCCCTCTCCTCGGCAACAATGGCTTCGATATCTGCCTGGATCTTCTGGTTCTTGCCCGCAGCGTGGGCTGCGGCACCTCCGGCTTGAGCAGCCACATTTCGATTGTCGCCGCCGGCGACGGAATATTCACCCGGTTGAGGTTGGACTTGATGGTGCTGTTGCTGTCTGTGATGGTTGCCTATAGGTTCGCTGACGCCGTGGTGATACTTCTGTTGTTGAGCGTGAACTGTAGAGACGTTGGTGGTGGGATGATCGCGGGGAGGGTCGGCAACGCGGGCTTGCTTCCCATGACGTATAAAGTTCTTGAGGTTCTGAATGGTGCTCATTTTAGCCAATGGTCCTGTGCAGATCAACGCACAGGGCGGCGATATGAGGAGAGAAGAAGGAAGCGTGGAAGAAATCTCGAGAGACTGCGGTCGGTGCCAGCGGGTAACACAAGAGGTTACGAGATGGAAGAAAAAGTTCACGGCAGTAGGCAGGAGGCAGTAGTAGGCAGGGTCCCGGGGCCCAGATTTTCGGTGGTTACAGGAAACGGCGAAGTGGATGATTCAGCAGCAGGATAAGCGGAACGCAGCTTTGACGGAATGAGGTGAAGTGCCAATGACCGGTCTTGGTTTTTTGAGATGGCTTATGCGAAGTGGAAGCGGGGCGGGGAGAGGGGGGAAGTGTACGCGGGGCGTATCAGGCTTAAACGAAGAAATGAAAATGAGATGTGGCGAGGTAGAAGCAGAGTGAGAGATATGCTGGAGTGGTTTTGAAAGGAGAGAGGTGATGAGGTGGGAGTGTAGATGGTTTGGATTGTAAGAGAGGGAAAGTTGGAAAGGAACGGAAGGGGAACAGTGGTGAGGTGGTGCGCAGACAACAGAGTCAGTGACGGATGGGTGACGACGGAGGAAGTGGTTGGAGGGGCAAAAATGACCCCGAAGTATGTAAGGCTTCAGGCAAAAGGCGTAGCTAAGCAGCTAGCGAAATAGGTACCAGTTGGTGGCAGTGGTACTTCCCAGTGGTGCCGGTGCTGCGTAATAGGGGGCGCACTGGCTTTCAGATGAGGCATGACGGGGGATGACTGGCGGAGGCTATGGGCGTGGGTGGGTGGCGTAGGTAGGGGAAAGTGATGAGATCATACCCGTGGGCAGTTGTCCAGGGCACATCAAGAGGGGGCCCGACCGTACACCAGGGGCAAACAACAAAATAACTTACAGGTGGCTCCGCTCGCTGTGGGTTCCCCAAGCCTCCATTGAAATGTTCCTTGCGCTGCAGTGCCCTGTGTGGCCTTTTGATGCTTGAGCTCTCCAAACGACATTCCGATCGACGCCGATGCAGGGTCCTCCTCGCAAAACCGCCATGGCACGCATGGCCAGATCTGCTGTTCTCCTCCTGCCTTGCCGCGAATGGCTGACGAGGCTGGGTCCTCCCCATATTTGCCGTCCGATCAACGTCATCAGGTCGAGTGTCGATTGGAGTTGACACTGTCACTGGGCGACGATCTCTTCGATTGTGGCCTTGACAATATCCCGCTGCCATTGCCCGTCGGTTGGAAACGCAAATCGCATGCCGTTTGTTGGCCGGGTTGGCATCGTTTAATCTCCCAAACACCTTGGGCGAGCACCTGTCCTGGTAGTCGTGGTGATACTCCTGGAAATCCCTGTCCAGATCCAAACCCAGGTTGCGATCCAGCTGGATTCGGGCGTTCAGGAGGCTCTCCGGGTGGTAGAGTTCGTCATCTACTATCAACGGTTCAATAATGGTGGGCGCAGGGGGTGGTGCCATGTCGGATACGTCGCCATCCTCCAACCTCCACGAGTCAAAGTACGACTCCCAGCTGTCTGTCGGCGTGACAGTCTTGGTAGAAGATGCTATTGATGGGTTTCTGTGGTGATGCGCCATGGCGTGGAGGTCGCTGACAAAAAGTAATGCGGCTCGGTAGATATTTGGTGTATGGGAAAGAGAGAGAACAAGATTGGTATACACCTATCCCACCATTCCTGAGGAGATATATTCGATCACGAGCTGGATGAAAGACAGTTCAAAGAAGTAAAGGAAGAAGACGTCCATGTGTCGTATTCTAACGGCTATTCCTATCCTTTTGATCTTTTCCGCTTACTTCCGTCCGGCCCAACAGCTATACAAGACTGGTCGGGGATGAACCATCTCACCCTCCCGCGACAGCCCTTCTCAAGCATGTTACCCACTCAGACTACCGGTTATATCACATGGAGTGTCACCGGGGATTTGCAGAAACCGCGCTCGCATGATGGTGGTACCCCTGAGTGCGAGGGAGGTCATACACACCATGATTCGACAGTTTCAGGCATTCCAATGCAAGGGGGGATCAGGCTTAACGAGCCGATACCAACTTTTTGGTCCACGAGCTATTCGTAGCTCCAACCGAGCTCTCCACCTTGTCAAGCGTCGAGGCTCTAACACGTCACTTCACTTCTGATCGACTTCGCTTCCGATTCGATAGTTCCCCCAGATATCCAGACATGGCAAAGCGACAGGTCCAAAGGGTGAGACCTCATAGGAGAGCCTGTCTAACGGTAGCACCTTATCGACGGGTCCTCAAGACCCCAGCCCACATTCTTCCTATGGAACCTCCCATTGACATCATGCATATTATATCTGGTGTACGAATGCCCTATATCCCACACGGAGGACAGACAGCTAACTCGCGTCCAACACGCGTCTGGAAATCCCGCGGAATCCATCCCCATGCGTTCTTCCAGGAAATTTTCCATGGGAAAAAAGGGGGTGATCAAGAAAGCTGTCAGGACGGATTCCATCCCCAGGGCATACCAGTCCCATCTGCCTGGCGGCCAGTCCAGCCCCAAGCCAACACTTCGCTAAGCATCGCACACACACTCTCTCTGTCCACTTTTTTGGGTTCCTCGTGACTCGTGGTGGTTTGCAAAATACAATTTCCTCTGCGAGTCTCATGACATGTCCACCCCTCGTAATAATAATCCAATCTCGAGTTCGCCCTCCGTCGCACTGTTTGGGGCTTGGTTTTCCCAAAATACGAGTACTAGTTCACACGTGGTGCATTTGTATCTCGTCGTATGACAGGACAGATCCAAAAGGTCCTTGTTCCCTGAACTAGTTGTCCCCAACTTGGGTTTCCCCAAGTCTCTTTTTCGAGTACCGAGTACTTGATCAGGTTACGCCGGCAACCGAATGTAGCTGGAAGTGAGGAGAGCGGGCAGTGGGTGGTGGGCCTTTCTTTCTGACCTGACTGAACCACCGTTCCTCAAAGTAGGTACGATAATACGAGGGGAGCTTGCACCGCACAAACTCGGGTACCTGGCTGTAGCTTGCATTTCCGGCGTCTATTTCAGAACGTTAACCACCGGAGAGATTATCCGGAAAAGAATTCCTCAGATGTCAAAAAGGACCTCGTCTCTGTAAAAGCGAATTCTGTGTTGTACTACACCAGAATATTGACGATTCCTGCTCTTTGAAGAGAGGGGGACGACCAGCAGCCCCCAACGTGGTTCGATGAATTAATCCCCCCAAGTAATGGATCTGACTCTCGCTGTAGCGAATCAGGCCAGGATCTGCGACTTTGCAAAAAAGGACGAAGGACGGGCTTGAAGGTTGTCCCCGTCGATCACCCTTTGCTCGGTGCTTTGGTAGGCTCATCATACTCGGTCCTGGCTCGGTGAACCCTTCAAACACCCCCAAAAATCCCAGCCGCCGATCAGCTTCTGCGGTAACTGCGGTATACTTATGGGTAGGTACAGCTGGATACACTTTGGCCACGGCCCGGGAGCCAGCGAGTTGGTTTGAAAGATTTCCTGACTCCACACCATTAAGCCAGAGCTGTGTCTCGTCCTGATTGGACTAGATAAGTTTTTACAGCGTATGAGGAGGTATAAGTTTCAAGAACCATACTAGCTCTGGAAAAGGAGGAGAGCTTGCGTCTAAGCAGAGAGGCAGCTTTCACGGTCCGGGTAACCATGGCAGAAGATCTTTCGAGCCCAACGAACCAAGAAAGAAAGCGCCTTTGCTTGGTTAGGTGAATTTCTTGTCTCTCTCTCTCTCTCTCTCTCCCCAGTACCGCTCTGGTAGCTGAACGAGCAAGCATTGTATCTCAGCAGCTCAAGACTGGGGCATCGGCCGACCAAAAAGCGAAGCGGCCGTGCGTCGAAAAGGACACGGCGTCCTGCGTCTGTTCCCGGCATCATCATCATCATCGTCACCAAACATAGGACCATTTGAAGAGTTCCACTCCCAGCAAAAGCTGATGACAACTTGGCAGACAGGTGTGGCAGCGAACGCCAGGATCATCACCGACCGTGCGCCAAAGTATAACCTCCCTTGGCCTTCTCTTTCGTGCGTGTTTAACATTCCGATCACGCACTCTCTCCGAGGTTGGTCGTGGTTGGTGTGGGTGGTGCATGCATTGCGCGCTGATGTGCGGTGCGCCGGCACATTCGTCACCTCCAGTCCCGTTCTTTTGTCAGAGAACCCGAGAGATCGACCACATTTTTTCCTCATACTGATCCGCACAGACGGTCGATCCGTGTACCCTTCGTAGCGTGGTGTATCCAGTGTCTCGATCCTGCGACCGTGCACAGGGTATGGATCCAGTGTGACGAATCATCTCTCCCACGCTCAGATCTAATGCCGGACGTTTTTGTCCTCCTTTGAAGGAACAACGCCATTGCTACAAAGCTCGAGGGATCGCAGAATTCCGATGTACACGGGAGAGGAAGGGCGGACGCGGTCAAAGGACTCGGACATTGCGCTCTCGATTCGTCAAACGTTCGCTGGAGCCATATGTTGCTGTCCACCTCTATCGCCTTGGAATATGGGAGGCTGGATCCCGAGATCTGCGACAGATCCTGCTGCTGCGCTTACCAACAATGGATGGCATCGACCTCTATGAACCTGATCAAGCAAGTGCTAGAAGTTGTCTTTGGAGGGGCTCCTGGATAGAGATGTGCACCAGTGCTGAGATTTGTGCTGCCTCTGAAAGACATTTCTTCTGAGAGCGCTAGACAACAACTTGAAGTTCGGGGAAACGAACTTGACCTTGGCTCATATGGGCTCATAAAGAAAATATGGGAACAAGACAGAGTGCAAGAGCCTCTCTGTGCTCATCGTAGGCTTCAACAGCAAAATTACTACGTTGAATGGCTTTTTATACTATGCTCATGTGACTTCGAGATAACCACTGGCCTTGTAACAAGGCTGTGGCACACTTTACAAGGCTGAACCCTGTTCTATTGCTTAGAATGCCAATTACCATATCACTGCCCTTGTGGTCCTCCTCACTTTCCAACAGGACCTCCATCAAGGAGCGCCCAATCCAACCCCCAAATGTGTCTGTAGGAATGCAAACGCATGCTGTCATCACTCATTCATTATAAAACTTCTTCATTATCAGATGCAAGAACAAGTTGACATTGACTCGCAGTGCTCCCTCAAAGAACTCCATGAATTGCGTGTTGTTGAACTGCGCCTGTAAAAGATCGTCGAGCGGCACTTGAGCATTGGCTCCCGGGATCATCATGTTCCCTGAGCTGCCGTCAATGGTGAAGACGCCGACTTCGTTCGAAGAGAAGGTCAAGTCCACTCGGTCCCATTGCCGTTCATTGTAGCCACGCCAGTGGACGAGCACGCCCTTGTCCGCCAGAGTTCGCGCCGAGTATTTGTACGAGCCAAATTTGAAGGATCGCCCAGAACGCTGGAGCTCGCGTTCGTGTTCCCATTGCTTGCTGAAGGGCATCACGAACCTTTTCTTGCTCTTCTTGTTCTGTAGAGTCACCATGGCTTGTTCAATGTAGTCGTTGTAAGTCTTCAGCTGCTGCTCGAGATACAATGCTTGCTCGTTCAGTCGTGCTAGGGTGGTCTTCACATTCTCAAGTTCACGCTGTCGTTGCAGTCTTCGCCGGTGTTTTGTTCGAATGTCAATGGCGATGGCGTTGAGAAGATCTTGGTACTGATTGGCCCGCGTCAATCGACCAATGGACTCTAGCTGCAAGATGTTTTCCAAAGCAATGCGTTTGAGGTCGGGATATGACAGTGAACTGATGTCGAGATGATTGTGCACGTCGGTATAAGCACCACGCCGTCCGTTCCCAGCGCCGAGTTCATCATTGACTAAGGTCTCCCATTTTTCCTCATCTTCTGGTGTGATTGGTTTGACCAGTATCTCAAGGAGGTTGGCCCCTGATTGTATTCGGATAATATAGAGGACGCATCGTTTGGTTTCGGTCAATAGAGTTTTTACATCCGCGTCTGGATCTTCCGAATTGAGTAGTTTGGGGCTCAATGTCAGGCTGATCTCGCTGGAGCTCACACCCCTGAGTTCGCTCTCATTGCTCTGGACGCTACCCAATTCCCTCAGGATGTCGCGGAGAACATCGTCCTGGTTTGGACATGTTGAACTGATCTCTTGGGACAACAGCTTGTGGATGGAGAAGATATCAGCCATTTTGATGTACAGGGTCGGTTTTGTTTTCGCATAGAGATCGTTGAATTCGTCAATATCATAGTGCTCCTCTGCTGGCGGTATTGATATTACTACCCACGGGTTAGCTTGAAGAACTTCAACCGGGACTGATCAACTTACCATGACTCCAGATCGCCGCGAATCGACTGATAGACTCACGTACATAATTGTTCAAGGGTTGCAGATAAATGTTGTCGCCGCCAAACTCACGACCTGAGGCGGCCTGGTTCAACACTTTTGCTATCTCCCCGAGATTCCGTTTTTGTTCTTGTGTCATGGCTCGATCAGCGACACCAAATTTCTCGGGCTCTAACAGAGCTGGTTGGAGGTAATGACGCCACAGCCACTGGCCCACGAGCTGAAGTACAAAATCAGCGTCTTCGCCGGGGAATCGTGCAACGAGATGTCCGTGTGTCTGTTGAACAACGAAGCGGACACCAAATGGCATTCGATGCAGACAGTCCTCCAGGCAAAGGAAAAACTGATCCGTGATATCTCGAAGATCCTGCATATGGGCAATGAATGTTGCTCTAGTTTCCGGATCTCGGATGGCCACCTCCCTTGGCACATTGGGATCTCTCTGGCTTCGTCGACCTGTCCTCAGCTCTTCATTGTTGATGGCGGAGACATATATCTGTAGAGGGTCACTTTCAAGATCGAGCGCAGTGTTGTCGATGATATTCTCTTTCACGAGGGGTCCGAGGATGTCTCTCAAGAACTTGCGGTCCCGGGTTGACTTGCTGTAGGCTCCAAACAACTTATTGGAAAAGGAATTTGTCCGCAGGTATTCCTGAAGAGATGCGGAGAAGTCAACTTCTTCTTTGATGGACCGGGCAATCAATTTGACAAGGTAGTATTCTTCCCTTCGCTTTTGAGCGTACCCAAAAATGCCCATGACCAGATGTTTGACTCGATCACACTCCTTCTCCGCAGTGGCTTGCTCCCTGATGCGTCTGAGCAGTCTCGACAGATACTGAGGCTGGGTTTGAAGCAGGAAGAATAGTTCCTGATAATGCTCCAGTTTTCGGCGCGAGGTCTTGTTGAGTGCTTTCAAATCGAACGGATCTTTGGAAGCAATATCTGAGTTTGGAAGGAGAGCACCAACATGGCCGCCAAAGTGTCGCTGATGCTTGACAACTTCATCCAAGGTGATCTTGTTCTTGACCAAGAGAGCAATTTTGATGTCTAGCTGCGTGATGTACTGATCTGCAAGCTCATTTTGGCGGACGTGCTGTACCACGGTCTTGCGAAGTCGTTCAAATTCCACCTCTTCTTCGAAGTCAAAGTCACTGTCGTTTAGAAGGTGCACGAAACCTTTCAGTGTCCCTACAGGAGGGTTCTTTCCGGCTGTGAGGCTTTTATATGCCTTTCCCTGAATTTTTGCCCGAACAACGCTCTGAATCTTGATGACCTTTTCCATGTTCTCTTTGAAGTAACGCTTCTTCTCTGTGAACTGGGAGCGAATACTGGCAGCTCTTATAAGGGCTTGCAGTTCGGTAACGGATTCATCGTGCATTTCCAACTCACTTAGCAAGTCTCCGACGTGACTACGGCAGAGCATGGCACGAATCAGAGCTTGTAGTTGAACCGCTTCCTCCTGGGTCTCACCAAGTTTCGCGAGCAATTCTCCGGTTTGGATCCTTAGAAGTGCTCCGCGAGAAAGTGCTTGAAGCTGGACGAGCTTAAGCGCATGTCTTTCCAGATCTTGGTGCTGTTTTTTCAGTTGCTTCCGCAATGTGAAGCTACGGATCGCAGCCTGCAAAGGTATAGTGCTAGTCGATTGTCGTAAGAGGGACAACTTGAGCGAGCTGAACGCTTCTCGAGTATTTGCGCCTCTGAGGATCGCTTGAAATTTGTTGATAGACGCTGATTGAGATCTCAAGGACCGCTTCAGATCAGTAAGTTGGGCACGGACTCGACCCCCTCGTAGGGTGGCCTGTAACGAGACCCATGCTGGTGTTGAGCTAAGCAGTCCATGCTGCATCTTATTCTGAGTGGCTCTTGCAAGTAACGACCTTGCTACAGCTTGAATTTGAGTGATTGCATCACTTTGGCCTTCCAGAAATGCGTAATCGTCATGGAGTGCGGTTCTGGCCAGCATCCCGCGAACTGCAGCTTGCAGCAACATGACTTCTTTTTCGGTTGTCCTTGTAGCCTCGTATTGATCGAAAGCGTCCCGCCTAGAGAGTGCTCCTCGTATGGCACCTTGCAGCTTGCAGATACTGGCCTCATGTGTTCGCACCCGTGACTTAACGGCACGAGTTTGGGTCCGGACTTGGCCAGCCCGAAAGAGGCTTTGAAGTTTGAGAACATCCTTTTCTCTTGATTTCCATTGCTGAGCCTTTTTTTCCTGTCGCACTCTTACGAGAAATCCTCGGGATGCAGTCTGGAGATTTGTGGCGAAACGCTGCATATGGAGCCTGTAGCCGGCAATTTGCCTTGCCCAGTCACCGCGCACGCGCGACTGGATGTCGATGATGAACTCCTCAGCGTCCCAAAGCTTCTGCATCAGATCGCCTAGTCGCAGTCTGACCAATGCACCACGGGCTTGATTCTGGAAGTCTAAGATGATGTCTTCGTGCTCGCGTAACTCTCTGTCTTGTCTTTCGGCTTCCGTTTCCACTGGCTCAGGCTCAGGCTCAGGTTCAGGCTCACCAAAGCTGGCGCCCATTCCCGAAAAGCTAGGCATGCTAATCCCAGCTTTGTCGAGGCCTCGCTGTGTCTGTTCCAGTTCATGATGCTCAAATTCGAGTTGACCAACTAGATTTCCGATTCGGAAGTCAACCATGCCTTTGCGGTAGAGCAACCAGGACAGAGCATGAATGCAGTAGATTACCTTCGGTATGTTTTTCTTTTCGTATAGATCGATCAGCTCGAAGCGAAATAGGTCCGGGAGACCGACATCCTCGAGAAACCGGAAAAACAGAACAATATTGTCCGAGTGCTTGAACTGCAATTTCGGATGGCGAAAGATCCTGAGGACCTGGTCTGGATGAAATGCCTGAACTATTTCTGCCAGTGTGACTCCGTCGCGCAAAGCCTCTTCGAGTTGCACAATGGGTGGAATCGGCTTGTTGATGATGTCCTCGATCCATTCTTTCGCTTCACCAATATGACAGAGGTATTCGTACGCCTGCAAAAATTGCCGTTGTTTGTCCATCCAGTTTCTCTCACTCCAGCCGTAATTCTTTGTCATCGACTGAGCGCCTGGTGCAACCGAGTCAGTGCGTTTCAACTGCCTTCGATTATGTAGCCCGGTGACAGACTGACGAGGGGCTGCGATTCGAAATTCTTCGGCATCACCGCCCTGGGCAAATTTTGACAAGGTTTTCAGATAGGTCGTAGAAGATTTCTGTAGCTCTTGGAGGTCAGGGGCTTTGAAGGTGTTCGCATGCGGACTTGATGCACTTTGGTGAGTGTGCGTCCTGGGTTGATGCATCTCTTGATGATGCTCATGTAGATGCTTGTCCACGAACGGATCTTCAGAGGAAGCCTGAGGAAAACGGTCGATGGTGTGAGCTCGCACATGGTAGGGACTCGGTCGGCGGGCCTTGGTTGTCGACGTTGGCGATGGAGCTTGAGGAAGTGGGCGCAGACTTTGGCGAATATTGCGATACACATGGTCAGGGCTGTTTTCCACGCTGCTGTTTCCTCCATATGTCCTGGTAGGCGTCATGTCTTCTATGACTGTGTTCGCTCGCTTGTGACCAGGAGAGGCCCTAGAGTAGATACTAGAGTTGGTGGAAGTGACGGTGCTTGTACGACTGGGGAGAAAAGCACTCGATGCCCCAGAGTAGGCGGACGAAGCAGTGGAAGCTGCTGATGTCTGCCGTTGAGGAAAGACGAATTGATTGTCGGTTTGTGCTCGGCGAAGAGCGTAGTGCGACATCCCGAAGATAATTCAGACACAGTTTTCACATAGAAGAGCTTTGGATCCGATCGTACTCGAGGCTTGCGTCGCATCCTCAACGGTCTGCGCAAGGTGTCATTCGATTCGGTGATGGGACTTCGACAATTGTAAATTCGACGTTTTGACAACCTGAAGAGTAGCCAGTGGTAGGCAAGACCACAAGAGTGAGATTGAACTCGACAGGCAGTCTGACTTTACTGAACGACACCTGGGGAAGTTGATGACAGAACGAAAACCCTGCAGTTTCTCACTTGACGCTTTGTTTACATCTGGTCTCAAAACGGATGGTGGGACACGGGTGCCAAGAGTTCTAATGAACTGCACCGATAATTGGTCAGTCCCGCAGACAGAGGCTATTGGCTGTGCAGGGGCCACCACTCTCCGCCTTTGCACTCAAAAATTCCTCTTCCGATCCAGACTTTCTGAAAATTTCCCCTTCCTTTGGAAAGGCACTCCCTGACCCCAGCAGCCCAACTGTCCGACACTCTTCTGCTGTAGAACCTCTTTCAGACTTAATATCAAAATGCCGGTCGCCAACGGAGACATCGCCAATGGCACCCCTGTCATGCGAAAGGGGGAGATTCTCGACTATCGGACAGCCCTCCAAGTTCTCCAGTCCGACTACGATACTCGTGATGGCCTGGACATCCATAGTCTTTTGGACTCGAACAAAAACGGTGCTCTTACCTACAATGACTTCCTCATTCTACCTGGATATATTGGTATTGTCCTTCCCAGAATCCATTTTTCTCGGAGACCATATTTCTGATACCCCTGAACAGGCTTTGCTGCGTCTGAGGTCACCCTCGACTCACCAATCACGAAACGAATCTCTTTGAAGACCCCCCTTCTTTCCTCTCCTATGGACACCGTCACAGAAGACTCGATGGCTATCCATATGGCTCTGCTCGGCGGTCTCGGTGTCATCCACCATAACTGCTCCGCTGAGGAGCAGGCCGATATGGTTCGCAAAGTCAAGAGATATGAAAACGGTTTTATCTCCGACCCTATTGTCCTGAGCCCCAAGACTACCGTTGGGGAGGCCAAAGAGCTGAAAGAGAAGTGGGGATTTGGCGGGTTTCCAGTTACCGGTACGTCTTACACTGTCAAGGGTCAATTTGCTCATGCCTTTCGATGATGTCCAAAACTATTTACCCTTTTAAACTTTCGTTCATCCGCAGCATGAACTTGCAATGGGGAATTATGGAGATTTCTGTCTGAGAAAGATGCTACAATCTGCGTTCTGTCTTCGAGTATTGGTGAATGAAGTAACTGACAGCATGAATAGAAAACGGGCAACTCAAGTCCAAGCTTATTGGCATCATTACCACTCGCGATATACAGTTCCACCCACGTCCTGATGACCTGGTCACAGAGGTCATGTCGAAAGATCTGATTACTGCACCAGCTGGCACTACCTTGGCTGAGGCCAACGATGTCCTCCGCAAGTCCAGGAAGGGTAAACTGCCCATCGTTGACGCAAGCGGCAACCTAGTGTCACTCCTTTCGCGATCCGACCTTCTCAAGAACCTCAACTACCCTCTTGCCTCCAAGTTACCACATTCTAAACAATTGATTGCGGCGGCGGCGATTGGTACCAGACCTGAGGACAAGATCCGCCTGCAGAAATTGGTCGAAGCTGGACTGGACATCGTGATCCTGGACAGCAGCCAGGGAAACAGCATGTATCAAATCGACATGGTCAAGTACATCAAGGAAAAATACCCCCAACTCGATGTGATTGCAGGGAATGTGGTGACTAGGGAACAAGCCGCAAACCTGATCGCAGCTGGTGCCGATGGCCTGAGAATTGGCATGGGCAGCGGCAGCGCTTGCATCACACAGGAAGTCATGGCTGTGGGACGACCCCAAGCTACGGCTGTTCACGCCGTATCGTCCTTTGCAGCCAAATTCGGCGTGCCATGTATTGCAGACGGAGGTATTCAGAACGTTGGCCACATTGTCAAGGGCATCGCGATGGGTGCTTCGACAGTCATGATGGGCGGTCTTCTTGCCGGTACCACGGAATCTCCTGGCCAGTCTTACATCAACCGTGAAGGCAAGCTTGTCAAGGCATACCGTGGAATGGGCAGTATCGATGCCATGGAAGACAAGAAGGCCGGCGGAGGAGGCAAGAACTCTAAGGCTAGCAATGCCGGAACGGCCAGATACTTTTCGGAAGGCGATCGATTGTTGGTTGCGCAGGGTGTCTCGGGAGCTGTATTGGATCGAGGCTCTGTCACCAAGTTCGTCCCTTACCTGCTAGCTGGTGTGCAACATTCTCTGCAAGACATTGGTTGCAAGAGTCTGGCCGAGTTCCGCAACGGAGTGGCCAGTGGGAACGTGCGGTTTGAGCTCCGGACTGTCAGTGCCCAAGCCGAAGGAAACGTGCATGGGTTGGACAGTTTTGAGAAGAAACTCTACTCCTAAGAGGCTTGACACAAGCCCGGATAATAGCATTGCGAGGGCGAAGGGGGCGTCTAGGTCTGCGGAAGTTTGATGCTTACGCCATCTCAAATGTTTCGACGTTGCAAATGATTTGATGATTGGAATGACATACCCACAGGCAGTTGGAACTACATACATCGTACAAATCACGAGCCAAAGTTGTAAATTCACACCTGTCTGACTTACTACCCAACACAGAAGGTTATAGATCTTATTTGCACATCTCCGCCCTTCACTCAGTAATATGGACCTCGGCGTCTCGTCGGCTCTGCAAGGCACCTGAGCGTCCAACGAATGACAACGCGCCTCGCACATAAGTGTAAGCCGAATTAGTAGCCCAGCTGTGCCTCTGTACGAAGGATAATGACACGTTCTCCATCCTCCTCTCACCCCCACGGGTCATTGCTGTTTTCTGATCAGCCTCGGTCTACAGAATATCTCCCTCGAGTTTCCCGTTTTAACAACCAATTTTCCTCCAATGTTTTTGTTTCCTTGGACCTCGAAATGTAGATTTGCGTCTTCATATATTCGTCTTTTAGACTCTAGTGGTTTGTACCTGTATCCTTGTCGGTTTTCCTATCCTCGGTCACCAAAACGTTTTCCCTCCCGACTGCTATACTCGAACATCAGACAGTACTGCCTCGCCTCCCACCGATACCGAACCGTCGGCAATTGTAAAACCCGCTGTACATACGGGGCGTTCACCATGTCCGGGAAACAGAAGCCCAAGTTCGAGGTCAGAGGCTACAGCGAGCACAAAGCTCCCAAGCCGGCGTCTCCCTCGGCCAGCACGATTCTCGTCTCCCCAAACAATGAGATTCTCCTTCTTCACCGTGTCCAGACCTCCAGTGCATTCCCCTCGGCACATGTGTTTCCCGGAGGCAACCTGGAGCCAAGCGACGGGGAAGTGGCGAGCGATCCTACAGATGTGAATCGACATCTGGAAAACATCGCCTACCGCACGGGCGCCATTAGGGAGTTGTTTGAGGAGACGGGGATTCTATTGGCCCGCGAATCCAGGACCGCAGAGTCACTCCTCCCCGTCAGCACGGCCGTACGAAAGGAGGGTCGCGAGTCTGTACACAAGGGCAAGGTTTCCTTCAAGTCCTGGCTGTCTTCGATTTCCCCAAATGCGGTCCTCGACACAGACCGCCTCATCCCATTCACCCACTGGATCACCCCACCCAATGTACCGAAACGGTTCACCACGCAGATGTACGTCTACTTTGTCGACCCGGCGGAGAAGGGCAATCCGAGCGTGCACGCAACAGCAGATCAGATCGAGACCATGACGCCGGAATGGAGATCCGCAAGAGATTGGCTGAGCTTGGCGAGGAGCGGGGACATCATCCTGTTCCCGCCGCAATTTCTGCTCCTCTACCTGGTCTCGGAGATACTTGACGGCCCTGGTGACAGCGAGGAAGACATCCTGAGGAAGCGAGCCATACTAAAGAGGCGGATCGAGACCGAAGGGACCCCGGTGCCGTGGAAGGATAAGTTCATTTCCCCCATCGGCATGAGCTTCGGCGAGGATGGCCGAAGCGTGCTTGCCCTGGATAAACCTGGTCCTGAGTTGAAGGCTTCGACTCTGAAGGGAGATGACGAGTATGTTGTGCTGGTCAAATTCAACAGAGAAGGGCCAAGAGACGTAGAGATTGGTTTGAGAAAGGAGGTCCTGCGGGAAAGAAGGGAAAGGGGAATAGACAAGCCGAGTAAGATATAGAAAGCCCTATATGCATATATTATCGCGGTTTGAATTCATGGGTTTATTGTCATGACCGAAAACCTCCAGCGCCTCGCTAAGTATTCAATGGGCGACGATCCACCCTGGCTCAACATGTCATCCTGTGATCTGACCGCCATCTTTCCTCTCTAAAACCACGACAGAGTCCACAACGCTGGTAGATTGGGCCACCGTTCCTGCCACCTAGCAAGAATCTCAGGAACTTTCTCGTCAAAGCTCATCCTGGCCGCGCCAGTTCCGTTCTCCCACCCTTGGCTGCCACTTATTTGCCTTTCCTGAATGGCCGCCTCATTCAAGCTATCGGCTAATTCAAGAATCGCTCCTCCACCAACCAGCGCTTCTTCATGATTATCCTTAATATCGATGTTGAAGACGTGAACAGGCCTATTCAAAGGCGCTCCGCGGTCGAGTAAATTGTCCACGACGGCGTCCCAGCACCGTTCCTCGCAGGTGAAAATCACGTCCACAACGCCTCCTTCCGTTCCTGCAGCGCCTTTATCGCCGCGATTCAAGGCCTCCATCCTGGCTGCGCCAACAATCCAGTCATGAAACCGTTCTGGTCCCCATTTGATCTTCCTATTCCGATCAAGCATGTTTAATATGCCATTATTCCGATACAGTCGGGCGTCTTGCGCGTTCAGTTCGTCGTACATCTTCGTATAGGACGTAGTGTTGAAGTTGTAGACTTGAGGTTGTGAGATGGAGGGACCTGGTAAGCGGACGTAGCTACCCGTACCAAAGGAGATGACGGGGTATTGGTGCTCCGAGGTAGAGAGACGAAGATGGGCTTCCATGGAGCGATTGTTGTTGGAGGCACAAACTGTACAAAACTTGAGCTTAAAGGGGACTTCATTCTGTGAAGAACTGGTTACAGCAGGAGATGTCGGTGTGGCGGGTGCGAGGGTCGTCGACGTCGCAGTGGCGGGCGGAGTGGATGGATCGATGGTACCGTCGAGGCCCGTAGAGGACGTGACTTGCAAATGACTCTGTCCTGTAGGAGCAGTCACGGTAGAGGGGGGAGTTTGCGCGGACGACGATGGGGGTTGTGGTGTTGGTTGAGCAGGTTGCGGCGTCTGTGTTCGCGCCTGAAGGCGAGCACGTCGAGGATCTGCGGACATGATGCGAGAGGGACAGGATGTGCGTTATTGCTCTACAGCAAACATGGTATAACTACCGGCGTCTAGGTCAGTGGATTCTCTGGATATGTGGAGAGAGACAAGTAGTTTAAGCAAGCCACAAAGCGGCGAAGTCAGAGGTTTGAAATTGCGTATTATTCGTGGATGTCCGCAGAAGAGAATAGGACAGCTCCAATAAGATAGTCATCACAAGATGCGTAGAGGGAGAGGAAGGGTATGCTGGTGTCTTAGAACTGACCTTGGTATGCGGCTTGAATAAAACCTGGTGATAGAACAGGACAGGCTAACTTGCGAGCTCCTTTGTGGACGAATATTTGGTACAAGGTACTTTGGACCTCTTGGTGGTTAACGCCCAGGCTGTCGAGACTCGAGATCGATCAGAGAGCGCGGGCAGAAAATTCCCGGTTCTGGGTCAAAATGCGGCTAAACTTCTCCATACTGATAGAAGCGAGGACTGGGAGCACGAAGCCTAGCGGGACCTGGGCGGCATCTGAAACGCCTAGCGGACGGCTGTGGGGAGCCTGTAGTGCCTGTGGCCGCCTCTGGTTGGAGGTTGCCTGTGCTCTCTTACCCCCCGTTTAGGTGCCAGTCCAGTTGGAGGCAGAGCCAGGGCTTACATATGGCCCAGTCACAGCAGTTACAGCAGTATTAGCCACTCAAGGCCGGTTCCCTCTCTTCTCAAGATCCAGGTCCATTCTCAAGGCGAACCCAATTCCTCGATCTCGACAACCTTGCATATTTACTCTCAAGTCGGTCCCTTTACCAGGCTTTGGCCTGATCATCCTGCTTTACCTGACTCCAGCGCAATTCTGGTCATACTCGTCGTCAACACCACCACCTCGATGCACACATCGCCTGACCTTCTTGCTCTTCTAATCCCTGGGCATACTTTGGACTTTTGCCTGCGTTTCGGCCCATCACGTCTCTCTCTGATCGCTATATTTAGATCTGGCTCTCGCCGTTCTCGCCTAGCCTGATTCTCGACAACTGGACTCGACGTTCTCACACAGCTCGTTATTCTAATTAGGACCCTTCAGCTGCTCGTAGCTGGCTGCTGGGGACGCCCTTCTGATTTTCCATTCTTTTCCTTCGTCTTCGACATTTTCCCTCCTTGTTAAGCGCGCGCGCTGCGCCGTTCCTTCGATTCTCCAGATTCACCGCCGCCATTGGCACTGGGGACGCCTTATTAGCCGCCCAACGCACGCTCTTCGCTGGCTCGTTCTCGTGCCTATAGGTGCGCTTCGGCGAAGGATAACAATTCAATCGTTCTTCGTTTGCGACACCTGTGCCTCCCTGGCTATCTAAACATCTCGCGACCGAACCCATCCTTCTTGTACGGTCAGGATGGCCACCATCACAGCCTCACCACCTGCGATGTCTCCTCCGTTGGCCGCAGCCACCACCTCTCCTCCCAGTCTGCCTCCTTTAATCACTACCACCCCGAATACGCGGCGGACGAGCTCGCAAAGGCCAACCTCATATGCTGAAAGACGGATGTCGACTTATTCCACAACTTCAAAAGGTTCCTACCTTCCGCAGTCTCGACCGACGTCCTATGTCTTTCCCGCCTTCCACTCGAGTCTACCATATACCCTCGTCCGAGATTTTGCATATTTGACAACGCACCCTTTACACTACGGCCCCCCTCCGCATCAATCGGGTCTCTCTACACCAGCGAGTGAGTCAAGAAGACTTTCCGACCCAGCGATCTCATCATGGGACGACTCCAGAGGTCAATGGTCTGCGACGCCGCCTTGGATAGCAGAAACAAACCCCAGCGCTTTTAGTCGGGATCGGCTACCTGCAATGACATTCAAAGATGATGGGCCGCCCTACAGCGAAGATGAGGATATCCAATCCCCCATTGTCACCACGAGCAGGCACAAGAAACATAAATCCAATGAGCGAGGGAGGTCGCCCGGAGCGGCAGGTCCCCATCGCGGCGTTGTGGTTGGCGCAGCCGGTCATCCTGAGGAAGCAGACGGGCCCGGTGAAGCTGTCGAAACATACGATACCAACAGCCTGAGGTTCCTGCACGAGCCTCAACACCGCGACTCCAACTTTGCCAAACCTCTTCAACGCAATCTTTCCCCTTATGGCGACGAAGGTCCCGGCTCTGAAGACGAATACTCAGACGCCGAAGACGATACGCGGTTCTCAAAAGACTATTCGTTTACGATTGCCAGTCCCGACGAGGAAATGCACGGCAAGGCTGTCGCACTCTTCGACTTCGAAAGCGAGCATCAAAATGAATTGCCCTTGAAGGAAGGGCAGATAATTCTAGTGTCATATCGACATGGCCAAGGTTGGTTGGTGGCCGAAGATCCCAGGACCGGCGAGAGTGGACTAGTGCCCGAAGAGTTTGTACGCCTGGTTAGGGACATCGAAGGCGGCTTACGCGGGTTAAATGCTGTGACTTTGGATGGTGACGGGAACATGGACAGTATCATCAGTCCTGTATCAACGGATCCTGGGTCGATCAATACGCCGGTACCGAACAACCATGATTTTCCTCCTTCGCAGCAACAAGGTTCATACAAGTCCAGCAGCAATGGTGGCACCTATGGCGAGAAGCATCCTCCAGTGCAGTCGACTTTTAGCACTAGCAGTCGCGATTTCAGCCCATATCCCTTACCCTCGAAGGGCGACGAAAACTCTGTAAAGGAGAGGGAGAAAGAACGAGAAAAGGCGACCGACATAAGCTAGTACCCTGTTCCGGTTGCTCCCTTCTAACGATCTTCCAACTCAATGGAGAGGCAGATAGTTACGGGGCGGCGGAAAGAACACGGTTAAGACCAGGAATCAACGACACGCGTTAGACTGGGCCTGCGCTGCATGGGTGATGGCATGATAAATTTTTATTCTCTAATGTGTTGTATGATATGATATCCCATGGATTATGCCACAAGGCAAACTCTCGACGGCCGCAAACGGGCAGTGGGCGGGTAGGAAAGGGCCACACAATATGGGCTTTTGGGACGGACAACGGATGAGGACATGGTACACATGAATCTGCGAAGCGTACCAACGCGCAAGAAGAGATGTTTCTTCTTTCCAGCGCATGGAGACGAAGCTGCCCGGAGGGAGCTGACTCTGATCTCTACATCTCCTCTGATATTGCAAATGAGACCATCTCAAGGGGGTATAGATGCTGACACCAAGAAAATAGAGGAAGAAGAAACAGAGAAACTTCCAAACGTGCAAGTCAAGCTAGTTTGAACAATGATGTAGGCCGAGTCGTGCTTTACCTTAGTCCTTTTCTCTCTAGACAATGGGAACGTCTGTTCGGCCACGCAAAGCCCTGTTGAGGCTGTGGTCTTGATCGTCGTCCCAATGCAAAGGCCCTTGGATGTCCGCGAGAGCCGCGAGAGGGTAGAGTGCATTCACGCCTTCAACCGACTCCAGTTCTATCAGGAATGCACAACCACGCCGTTCGTCGGTAACCCAGGATGGCCGAATCGTGAGAGCCCCTCCCAGGTCACCGTCCGCCAGATAGAGTGAGAGATAGCAGTCAAGGACATTGCTTCTCTGCGGGAAGAGTCGTGGCAACCAGGACCTCGTTCCGCTCTCACCGATCTTAGATCTAAGAGTGGTTTCTGTGGCGGGTGCTCCGTCTCCCAACCCGGCTATTTTGCGGACTCACCGCGTATTCCTTGTATCCATCGTCCCAGTCCTCGATTCGTCTGCGAGAACCATCACTCCCGGACGATCCTGTGACTCTACGGCTGGCTCGCCGACTCAGCTTTCCCTGGTCCTTCTCGTACCTCAATCTCTCCACCTCCCTCCTCGAGGCACCCCCGTTGTTGACCCGGTCGCTCCAGATCAAATGCCTCGGCTTGCCCGGGTAGATGCCCCTGCGGACTTTTCTCTTGCGGTTGAAGTAGGTGAGCGAGATGTAGAAGCCGTGGATGTGTGAGGGGATGATGGCCAGGATGAACATGACGCAGTTGAAGAGGAAGTCTTCGTTCGGCCCCGTGATGAGCATCACGGCCAGCGGCGGGAAGAGGATGTTCAAGGCCGTGATGACCAGGCGTTTGAAGAGTGGGATTCTCATTGTCACAGTGAGATCACGTCCCGGATGGATCTCTGGGTGGTCTGGGTGACCAAGTCCCTCGCGTGCAGCTTCTGTGCAATGGAACGAATAATGCCAGCGTGTGGGTTTGATTCCTTCCCGCAAGGAAATAAAGACAAACAGAGGTAGTCGATATCAAACAAACAAATGTGATGTCGAAGCAGTTTCAAGTGTCTATCCTTCTTCTCATACTGTGAGCCCAAAGAGTAAAAGTTAGAGAGAGCGCAGATTTCAAGAATGTTTTGCACCATTTGTGGGAGCTGCAGCAGCCATCGTCATCATATACTCCCCCCTGCTCACTTTTCGCTTCTCACCTCTCCCCTTCTCAACCCGTGGGCGGCGCGGTGCTGAGCTGTGCGCCCATCCAACGCCTCTAACGCTCTAACGCAGGGACCTCTGCAGGTAGGCAGGTTCTTTGCCCAGCCGGGAAATCCATCGTCGAGCAAAGTCCACCCGAGACAAGAAAAAGCATGGCACAGAACAAGTCTCCGAAGCGTTGATCGGGGAGATCGTCGACGTCTGGGAATCGAACAAGACGTCATTTTCCTATCGGTGGTGGCTGTGGCTGGGCCGTCGCCAATCGGGCCGGGCCAACACCACGTTTTCTCAACGGGGAGAGTGGCGTCCGTCTCATCACAGTCAGGGTCTTGGTATACGGCTCGACGGGTCCAAGTAAAGTATGTACGGGGTATGCGATTGAAGGACGTAGAACATTGCTACTCACGCTCTAATAGCTAGTAGCTGATAGTTAATGAGAGCAAACAAAGGGAGACGATAGCGAGGCGATGCTCACCGTCCAGCTACCTGTACCTCGTACATGTGTAGGTCTAATCCTTGGGGAAATATAATGCATCAAGGGTTCTTGTTGTACTATTTGCAGTGTTTGTTCAACTTCTCTTCTAGTAATATCTTACATGTGATCCAGTCTAAATATCCGTGTTCACAGAGAAGTTCAACACTGCCTTTTTGGCAGCGCAAATGAATATACATAGTGTTTGACACATGCCCCTGAGACGCTATCGACTTCCACTCACAAGCAGAATGGCACTTCCTAGCTGGCGTCTGATATCCTCGTTATCCACGTCGTGGGTATCTTCGACCTCCCCCCACATCCTGGTCTGCCATCTTACCTCGAGGCTTGAGGCCTCGGCAGCCTCCTCGATGCCAAACCGCTTCTGACTCCCACTCTCTTGCATATCCCGGAATTCCTCACTCCACTCAATTAACAGTCTTGTACCGACAAGTAGACTCTTCGTAGCCAATACTGCACGCTCGAGGGCTGCAAGCTCATATGCAGGAAGGCCAGCAATCCACCCACGGATCACGCTTCTCGTCGTTTCATCCTGCTGCGTAGGCATGATGCTGTTTTCGTCCAGAACCGGTTTGATGTCAACACCAGGCCACACTGATGTACTTAGATAACTAATGATGGGTGTGGCTGTCCGAATCTGAATCTCACGTAGTGATTCTGTCCGTTCGGTTTGCATTTCCAACTGCGATGCCGAAGTGTTCGCTGGTGCCCAACACAGTAACGTGTCCGTGTCTAGGTAACGCATCATGATTGTAATGATGTCTTTTCGGATCTTGCCATCACCCCGCGTCTCTGTCTCGATGATGTCCTGCGCCCGTGCCGATATTGAGGTCATAGGGATGTTGTGGTTTTTCAACGCTTGCTGCGCGGATTCGAGCAGATCCCATTCAATAGCGATAGCATGGGCCAGGTGCGGCTTGGAGCGCGGGATCGTGAGGATTGATTTGCTGGGAGTCCGCACGGGTCTCTGGTCCAAATACACTTGATACCCTTGTGGGACTTCTCTGACATGAACATCTTTCCAAAACCTTTTCCTCAATGGGCTTGTCTTCCCACCCGGCTGACTCGCGGCACGAAGTTCTTTTCCTTGCTTGAGCAGCTCTGCTTTCCGTCTTCGTTCTTGGATCCGGTCGCCATATTGGGGAGACGTAGGAACGGGAGCACTGGGGGGTGGTCCGGTTGCAGTGATCGGGAGTGCAGTGGCGGATAATGAGCTGGTTGAGGAGATCGCGCGGATTGTTGGCGTCGCAAGCCGACCGACCGAAGGATGGGTTTTCAAGCCGCGGACGACAGATGAAGACACTCTTAGCATATCTGCCCTCATGTTACCCTTGTGAGACGGGATAGAGAGCCGAATCGAGAGCTGGAAATCAACAACGTCTCGGAGTTTAAGATGCCAAGACGAAGGGAATTCGATACCTAGCTCGCCCCTCTTTCGGACGAGGATGATGCCGCCCTATGCTCACCCCCAGCTCCCCGCGCACCGCTTAGTTGGAGACCATGGGCCGTTCAGAGGTTTGTATCATGCTTCCTACTATTTTTTCTGCACTAGGAGGTCAGAGGAAGTCCGAGTGACTGCGTTGGACACCAGAGCAACGACTACCACACCACTATGTGATACCCAGATATAACCGCCGGCGCCGCGACCTAAATGCTTTGAATCTGTTCTTGAATTCTCCTTCCGCAACAACAACAATAACACCACTCTTGAACCATCTCTACTACACTTTCTCCCCTCCAAGTTCTCAAAGCCTAGAAGATCTCGCCGCCTCCAGGGCTTTTGTCTGTGCACGGTAGTTCTTGAGCAGCTGTCGGACGGCCAAGTCAAACATGACATCCTCAGAGCCCCCTGGTATCCGGGCGGTTGGGATTTCGCGGTAGATTTTCTCGACCAGTTCGCCTTGACCTGTCCTCGTGAAGCCATTCCCTCCAAAGAGAAGTACTGCGCAGCGTGAACATTCATCCAGCACCAAGCCCGCCTTGGCTTTGGCGAGGGCAATCAAGCCGCCCAGTTGGGTATCCGCGTCTTCCTTCTTCATCTTCGACAGTGAATACACGAATTGCTCGACCCAGGCAGACAGAGACTCGAGCTCCGCCCCGCATCTGGCTAGTCGATTTCGAACCACGGGCTGCTCAATGAGCGGCTTTCCGAAAGCCTCGCGCTTCATCACATATTCGAAGGCGGCGGATAGGGCGACGCGAGAGATACGAGTGATACCGACAACGATTGCCAGTCTTTCGTGATTGAAGTTGTTGGTGATCATCTTCATCCCTGCCCCTTCCTTTACCACGTGACACCAACGTTTCAAGAGTCAGTGGGAGTACTTCGAGGCTGGGACATTTCGACGCAAATGGGTGAATGGAAGCCATCTAGAGGCAACGTACCTTTCCAATGAGATTCTCAACCGGGACCTTGACGTCATCAAGCTCGATGTAAGTAGTACCACTTGTCGTGTTTCCGCTGGTCTTGATCCGGCGAAGGGAGACGCCCTCCTGGTTTAGAAGCGGCACAACGAGAAGAGAAAGTCCGCTGGCTCCGGGGCCTCCAGTTCGAACGGCCATTGTGCAGTAATGCGACCAAATCCCATTGGTGATCCTGATTGTTGACAGATTCTCCTGGTCAGTAACGAAGCTTCGTTGGGTGTTGAACGTCAGTCGCGAACTCACCACTTCTTGCTACCATTCACGATGTAAAACTTGCCATCGGCCGTCTTCTTGGCCGTAGTCGAAATATTCGCGACGTCGCTCCCGGCATCTGGCTCGGTTATACCGATGCATATCCGCTTGTCCCCCCGCAGCAACTCGGGAAGGAACCTTTCTTGGAGCTGCGGGCTGCCGTAGGTGATAATCGGAGGCACACCGTACGCCATGCCGGTCGACAAGGAGGAGGGCGGGCCCCCGAGTCCCGCTCGTCTCATTTCACTGATGTAGATGGAGAAGTGGACGTGGTCGAAATCTTCGACCTTCAAGCCCCCCAACAATTCCGTGATGCCTATGCTTTTCAGCAATTTGACCGGCAGGGGTGCCGGCAGATTAGGGATCAGCATGTTGTGCTTCGAGAACGTTTTGAAGACATGGTCTGGGACGTCGCCCTCGGTTTCCCATTCCCGGGCGTGGGAAGACAAGTGTTCGTCGATAAATGCTCGACATGATTTCTGCCAGGCCCGGTGTGATTCGTTGTAGTATGGCGATGGCTGGCCGAGGAGCCAAGGAGGTTCTGCGAATGGTATGGGAATCGCTCGTTCGGTGGCCATGCCTTTTCGCCCAGGTCTTTCCCGTTGTTACCAAATGTGACTCGGCGACGTCGTTTGACAATTGACCGAGATGATGGAGCAAGAGACCGATCCAATGCCTATCTTTTGAACCAGAGCATAGGATATATATACTGACCCCGCAATGCGCCCAGCCGGGCCGTAAGCTTGACAAGAAGTGCTTGGTGCATAGCCGGCCGAGGTCCAGACATTCTCTGTGTTGACTGCGACAGCTACTGCATTAGCTGCCCCTGCTGCCCTATCGAGAAACCCCTTATAGCTAGCCTCATGCCTGCGTGGGAGCTCCTCGGGAAACCCAATTGAGTAAGGCACCCTCCGTAACTAATCACTCTCTACTTACCTAGGTATGCAAGTTCGACGTCATCTCTAACGTAGATACTTGGGCTTGATAGAGGTACCAGTAATCCTCCAAAGTATCAAGCTAGGAACAGTCCCCACCTAGTTGAGCACTAAAGCAGTCGAGGGTTGAAGGTTGAATGAAAAATGGCAAGCAAAACTAAAAGGTTTCATGGGACACTCTTTGACATACGGCCAGGGGAGGGCTTCAGAGCCCTAGTTCCTATGTACATGCAACTGGATCTGAAAAAAAAGGGGGGTTCATTATTCAGTAGTTGCAGCGGTAATCTCTGCAAATCCCTCGCATTCAACCGTTGGAACCTGATGGGTCCAGGAACAAAATGTCAGAGTTTGGCTACAGGGGCAGCCGGATATGAGTTACCGTTGATCGAGGTTGACTGCTTGCGACTCATCAGCCGTCGAATGACACCGATGATGTGCTTCTGCTCATCGCCGAGGGTTTCGGGGCTATCGGCGCGTTTGTCTGCGAAGTTGGTGATCTTGTCCCAATGATATCGAATGTTTTCCGGCGTGAATTGGTCGATGTCGAAGGTGTGTCCCTCAGAACGCTGCCACCGCGTCCTGCCCTGCCAGCCACAGCCCACTTCATAGAGGCCTCCGGTTGGTCGGTCAGGCACCTTGTCGGAACATAATGCCAGGACCAAGGGTGCCACGAACTCGGGTTTGCGTGCGTGGACGAGTTCTTCACTCAGGACGGTGCGAGTGAGCTGTGTTCCAGCCGAGGGACCGATGGTGTTGACGTAGATGTTGTATTTAGCTCCCTCCTCTGCGACAGCACGCGAAAATCCCAGGATAGCCATTTTCTAGATCATCGTCAATAGTTCGAAGCATTGTGATAGGTACGATGCAGGTGACTCACCGCTGTCGCATAGTTGGCCTGGCCGTAGTTTCCGTATACCCCACTGGTGCTGGATGTGTTGACAATTCGCCCGTATTTCTGTTTCATCATATAAGGATAGGCCGCTTTCGTGCAGGCGTAGCTGCCACGCAGATGGACGTTGAAAATATCATCCCATTGTTTCTCTGTCATATTGATGAAAGCCTTGTCTCGCAGTATGCCAGCATTGTTGACCAAAATATCGACTCTACCAAAGTTGTCGATGGCTGTAACACATCTTCCAATTAGCACAGCTTCTAAAAAGAAAGTGTGTAGAGGAGCTAGCAAGCTACTACTGTTCCGCTGAGAACCCTTCCAAGGGACGAAACCGAAACTGTGGACAGGACGCAGTGAGGTTTACCTGTTTTGATGACCGAAGCCCCATCCTCAACCGAAGAACTATTTCCGACCGCCCTCCCTCCAGAGGCACGGATTTCTTCCACCACAGAGTTTGGGTTCACAAGGTCGTTGACCACAACAGCAGCACCTCGTTTTGCGAATTCGATACAGTAGGCACGTCCGAGACTGTAGACATTAGAAACACCTCAGCCTGGGACACATGTTGGAAGGGGGCTTTACCCAGCACCGCCACCAGTGATGACTGCAACTTTGCCATCATATCTAACATCCTCCCCTGGATCGTTTCTATCTTGTTTTTGTGCGGCTTCAAGGTTGGCCACCATGTCAGCTGTTTTGGTGGGATGATCAGGCTTCGAAAAGTCATTGATGTCTGCCCAACGCTTCAATATCGCGCCCGGCGTGAAGGTCTCGTCACCTGGAAATGTGAATATCAGTTGCTTTGAATCTCCGAAGCTCGTGCTTGTGGCAATTGCGCGATCTTGAATCTAAATAGGTTCTCTCAAACCTTAACTCACATTTCAGTACAGCACCTGGCGATCGCTCCCATCGAAACTTGGAAACATGGCCAGCGAAGACTTCAAACACCGAGCCGGATTCCCTGTTGATGGGATGAACGAGTAGCCCAACCAGAGGAGAAACATGTTCGGGTCTCAGGTATTGTAGCAGCTCGGCGGACGTGGTTGTAGCCGTCATGTCCGCCGCAGTGACAGGTGCGATGGCGTTCACAAGGATGTTGTACTTGAGGCCCTCCTTGGCCAACGTCTGTGTCAATCCAACAGCGCCCAACGTGGCCGCCGAGTAGTTGCATTGCCTAGAGTTGCCAAAAAGCCCTGCTGTAGAGGATGCCATTATGATCCTTCCGTATTTCTGTTTGCGGAATATTTTCCAGGCGGCCTGGGTGCATTTGAAGACGCCTGGAGACTAATGTTAGTCCGGGATCCCGTCTGGCACATTGTATTTGCGGGAACTGAAGGGGAACCTTTCCTTTGGAAAGAACGGCGTCAATGTCATCCCAGTCCTTGTCTGTCATGTTTTCAAAGCTCGCGTCTCGAAAGATACTTGCACTGTTGACCAAGATGTCCAGCCTTCCAAGTTTTTGAATGGCATCCTGAACGATGGCATCGCCGTTGAGCACGCTGTTGTAGTTTGCGGCGGATCTTCCTCCAGCACTGACTATCTGTTCGACCACCTCATCGGCGTCCTACCATAGCGTTAATTCATGGGCTCTTGAAGGGTGGAGACACGATAGCGTACTTTTCTGGAGACATCGTTCACGAGAACGCTGGCCCCTCTCGATGCAAGAGAGAGAGCATGTGCCTTGCCCAAGCCGCTGCCAGCACCGGTGATGATGGCGACGTGATTGTCAAGCCGTAAATCTACCATGTTGATATCGAGTGATGGCGGGAGAAGTAGCGTTCACAGTACACAGCCAGGAACAGCAGATTGCGACGTCACGAGGTGCGTTTCATTTATTCCACAAATGAAGGGCAGAATTGGCGGTGTCTTTGTCAGAGGCTCCAAGCATCTTGACGTTACCATATGTGGTTTCTCGCCTCTTTTGGCATGACGACTGTGAGTGCCGAACCCGAGGGACGAGGCACCCCTTTGTATTGCGGATAGGTCAAACTGAAATCACGTTCTACATCACCAGCCCTCGGCCTTCCAGTGCGTCTGCAGAATGCACAGCCGGTTTCGAGTAGTGTATGATTCCGATAGAACAGAAAATTCAACGGATCAAAGATGGATTCGAAATTAATTCTTCGTGACATCACTCTGGGGGACTTCTACTTCTATTCTGCAGACCATCATATTATGCTCTCATGACAAAGAATGGGTTGGGTTTGCAACTGTTTCCGTGGCATTGATAACTGAGCTGGCATCAAAGCCGAGCACGGTCCGAGATATCCTTGACAATCTGACCCTTCTCCCCTCGCTTCTCTTTGTCCCGCAAAACCCTCCTCAAGATCTTGCTACTGGGGCTCTTTGGTATCTCTGCGATGAACTCTACCTCCTTGATCCATTTATAGCGCACTCGCCTCTCTTTCACATATTGTATCAGCTCCCTGCCCACCTCGTCACTCGGCTTCACAGTGGGCTTCAACACAATATATGCCTTTGGTCGTTCGGCACTATAGTCGTCAGGTATCCCCAACACGGCGCAATCGTCCACGGCAGGATGTCCCAGTAGGAGACTCTCCAGCTCCGCTGGGGCTACCTGTTGACCTTTGACCTTGATCATCTCCTTGATTCGATCAACAATATGGATAAAGCCTTCATCATCGATACTACCAATGTCACCGGTACGTAGGAAGCCGTCCGCTCCAAATGTCTCGGCTGTTTCCTTCGCGTTTGCGAGATACCCCATTGCAATCTGGGGACCACTGGCAAGAATCTCGCCTATCTCGTTTGGCCCTCGCTCTTCACCTGTAACCACGTCGAGGATCTTCACTGTCGTCGAGCCAAGCAGCACACCCCCGCTGTTGGCATATTTATAGCTGTAGAATTCAGGTGGGTGGGTCGTCAGACAGCAGCACGACTCTGTCATACCGTAACTTTGCCTGAATCCGGTCCACGGCATCTTCTGCTCAAGTTGGCGGATGACCTCCTGCCCAAGAGGAGCTGCGCCAGATGCGATTGTCCTGACACAAGTGAGATCGTAACCATCAACAATAGGGTCGCGTACGAGTCGAATGACAATGGACGGGACCAGGGTGAGATCTGTGATCTGGTATTTGATAATGGCATCTAGGAACGCTTCCATAGTGAATTGTGGGAGCATGATGCATTCGTCATTGCCAGCGATAGGCCAGTGAAGGAAACGCATGAGCCCACTGACTGGTCGATCATTTTAGCACTTGTCACAAATTTCCCTGCTGTAGGCATCGCTTACTGTGAAACAAGGGGAGGCATGCCAGAAACCGTTTCTTCTCCGGTCCTGCAACGTCCTTCAGCTGTTGGCATTGAGCAATCATATTCTTATGTGACAGCATCACCTGTCATTTATACAGTCAGTCGCTCATCCGAGGCCTTGGAGTAGACATTGGTGATGACCGGCCCTCACTCACAGCTTTTGGTAGCCCAGTTGTTCCACTGCTGAAGGTCAGGAACCCGCACACATCGTTGGTGCTGCCCGCTGGGATGCGATATGTAGGCGTCTGGTCATTGCCGTAGCTCTTGCCAATTTCCAACAGTTGCTTTATCGTCGTGTAGCCCTCGAGCTCTCCCTCTAACAAGAAAATGCGGTCGTTGGGAATTCCCGCTTTCTTTGCCGCTACAAGGGCCACGTTGATGGAGCTGGGCACAGTCATGATATACTTTGTTTGTGCCGTCTTGAGGGCATGGGCCATCTCGTCCGGGCCATATGCAGGAGAGGCGCCGTTGACTCTTCCACCTGATACCTTTCGTCAATCTTCCTTCAGTCAAGCTACATCAAACGTTGAGGGATTGCAAAGCGTCAAAGATGAGATAGTGGGTATCGCTCCAAAACATACCTGCTCTCAAGATGGAGAACAAAGCGACAGGGTACCATATCGTATTCGGGCTAAACAAGGATACTGTCTCTTCCACCTGCAAGCCATATCGCTTGACCAAGGCTGTGGATAGATGTGTAGCATGCTCCTTGACTTGTAAGTAGTCTAGCCGCTCCTGGGTGACTGCATTGGTGAAGCCTCCGATCTCGTTGGGCGGAAAGCTAAACAATGGCGAGTACCTCGCGTCCTCGAAAGCCCATTCCCATATCGTCACATCATTCGGACCTGCTCTCGCCCAGGATAGAATTAGCAATGCGAAGTATAGGAGAGGCTTGGTTGTATAGGCGTACACTCAATGTCGGGATATCTGGACCTGAACAACATCCTGAATATGTATCAGATGGTTGCATGAAGTGATGGCACAATCGCTCAACCCACCCCCCATAAGGCTTTTGAGGGAGCTTTGGAGGAGCAACAATAGGTCGATAATATGGTGTTGGAGCGAGGCCCATGAGAATGAGGGGGTTCTGCTTAATACCTCAAGCGAGAGCAAATTGAAATCTCCGAGGCAACACAGCCTTGGGCCGAACGTGCAAGGGCTGCTGTTATGGACTTATGGGCCTGTTTTGTGACTTTACAAAGCCTTGGTAGCTTTAATATGTCGGATCATTCAGTTCATATCTCTGTGCCCATATTTTCAAGGATTTGTGAGAGCTACACAACCTGAAGAGTGAGAGTGCTCCTATCTGACCTTGGTGCCGCTCGGTGCAGTCTCTATCGCACCATATGAAAGAGTGAGCGCTTTACCAAGCATGCGAACCATCTCTTTTCGGCCGCGTGACATCTGCTGCAACGCGTGCCTGGATCCAACAGAGATTGACGCTCGTCCTTCTAGCGATCCCGAGAAAGAATCATGGAGAGGGACCCTCGGGCCTCGGAGCGCACCTCATTTCGACTCAGCATCATTATGGGATCTAGCGAATCCGGGGACGCTCATGAATCACAGCGGCACCATCTCATTAAGTGAGCCTCCGGCCCGGCCGGAATTGACATACCTCATCTAGTGGTCAGACATTTCCGATTTGGTAGAGTCGGCTGCTCCGTCCACTTCGATGTCCGTAGGACTTTTGTCAATGGAACCTTTGGTGTGTGCGTGTTTCGCGTTTCGCGTTTGTGCTGCATCATTCCTGACGGGACTTTGCCTGCATAACTGTATGGATGTAGCGATCTCTAGCACCTCCTATAGAACCGTCGTCATGAAGCATCAGCCGGACCAGCGTTGCTAAGAATCAGTTCTTCGATGGGGAATTAAACTCCCCCTTACCCCATCCCCCACCCCCGCACGCGCCTTTGACGGAATCCATTAGGAATCAATTCTAGATCGAAACCCTCCAACCTAATTGGTTTGACAGCACTGACAGTCCAAATGTAGTATAGAGTACGTCCACTATACTAGTTTGGGCTAGATGCTGAGTACTCCTCCAATAAGCTCTGACAAATTATAGGCTAAGCCTCTGGTGGTGGTAGCTTAACCTGATTAGGATACATCGGAATGGATCAAGGGATTGAATGCTAACAACGCTGGATCCCGTGTCAGGCAATGCTCCCTAGAAAACCACAGACATGACACAGATTATAATGGCTGTGGTCCTAGATGCCTAGTGTCTTTGCATCATCTGAGATACCATGGAATCTCAAGGGCGAGATAGGGGGTCCGGCGCTGACAATATTCCACTTGACACGAGATGACTTAACATATCAACTTTACAATGTTCGTCGTGTCTTTTTCTCCTTACTTTCCTCACTCTTGTTTGACATCTGCTACAGATATATCTGCGTCAGGCCGCTCGGTGTGGTCATGGATCGTGTGCGTTGTGGGGTCGATCTCAAGCTGGTACTGGTATACCGCAATCTCGTCGCCGTCACCGAAGATGGCGCCGATCTCTTCCAAGGGCGTATCCCGAGTGTCTGGCCAGAACATAAGAACACAGAACCCGGAGAGAAAACCCGGAATGATGAAGCAGAGCAGGAATTTCCACTGTATATTCCTGTACATTTGTATTCGTTAGAGATCCCTCAAGCCTTACCGGGGGAGGGACAAACTTACTTCAAAGCTTCGGGGGCTGATTGAAGCCATATTATATTCATGAACGCTATCATAGAAGTGCCGAGACAGACTCCTTTGGCGCGAAGGTGGTTGGGGAAGACCTCCCCCAAGTACACGAACTGTGTTCCTAGAAAGCTATCAGTGTCGTTACCGCAGTTGAGAAGGATATTCATACCATCAAGGCCGATGTTGACGAATGGCTGATAGAGGAAAAACATAGCTACCGTGGCTTTCAATGCAGCAGTGTTGGTGGAAGGGACGAAATTGGCGAGGAGCGCCGCGATAATGCTCAGCATAGTCGAGGTTCCAAGAATGCCGATGCCCAGCATCCAATTCCGAGGAATCTTGTCAATCAAAATCGGACCGAAGAAGAAGCACACGAAGCCGACGGTAAGCCAGAGAGATGGGAAGAGGAGCTGTTTCATGGGACTGTAGCCCAACAGCCTATAGATCACCGGTCCGTAGTCTGTGCCAATATTAGAAACCGGCCATCATATTGTAGTAGAGGGAACGCACTATTGATAACCAGCACTCCCGAGAACTGAACCATCCCCGTAGTTGCGAGTCCAAGCAAGGCACGCTTACGGTATGATGGCCTTTTGAACATCTGGTACCAGCTCGATGGCAGGGAGCGATCAATCGCCACTTGTTTCTGAATTTGATACAACTCGAGGTTCGCCCGATCGTGACCGACTCCCGAATGAGAATGTATCTTGATGAGAACTTGTCTCGCTTGCTCGTCGCGGCCTCGCATGACAAGCCACCTATTGAAGTCAATGAGAATGAAGCGTAAATGCAGATAAGGTGCTTACCTGGGGCTTTCCGGACAGACAAAAAGCCCGGAAAGGAGTAACGACGGCCATAAGCATTGTAAAGCTACCGGCAGGCGCCAGTTGTGGCCGTTATTAGGCCAAAAGAAGCACCCAAATCCAATCCATGTTGCTGTCAAGTACCCGAAGACGTAAAAAACCCCATGGAACTCAACCAGCCCACCACGAAGATTAGCCGGTACGAGTTCACTCATCATCAGCTACGAGAGAGGTTCTCAGCAAGATTTACCCAGCAGTAGTGAGCACAGAGTTCAAAGGACCTACCGGAGGAGCTGCAACGAACATATAGGCGCCGGCGCCCGAAAAGAAGCGGAAGACAATGAACTCTGCCACATTAGTGCTGCCAGCCATGACTGCACCGGACACGATAATCAGTAAAGCAGGCTGTTGCGATGTGAGCCGATAAACAAGACATCCGAACTGCAGTGCCGCTCACCACTGCGAGCGACCATTTCCTGCCGTATTTGTCGGCGACCCATGGCAAGCACAACACTCCTAGAAACCCCCCGGTCTGAAAGACACCGTTCATAGTCGAGATCAGAGTGGTACCATTGGAAGATGTTTCGAGGTTGAAGTACTCCAGAAAAGATGGCTGCCCTGGTCCTGGATTAGTGGACTTCCCCCCGGATGGCGAAAGTGTAGGAGAGGGACTTACCTAGCAACGTTCCGATGACGGAGGCTGCATAGCCAAAGCTCATTGAACCAAGTCCGAGATAGGAGATCAAGATCAAAGTATAGACATTTAACTTGTCCCTGGTCGCAGGTGGAGAATGCATTTCGGCGGTCATGATGATAGACGTTGGATTCAGACTTTGCTCAGAGAAAGACGAGCTCTGGAAGGTTCAATTTCCAGTTCATGGTCTGGGAGAAGTATATTAGTACAACGAGTCTGATGTACCCATTCACTTTGGGCCACGGTCCGAGGAGTATCCGTTGATAGTCAAGACAGCACCAAGTAAGAAATAGAGCAATACAGTAGAGACGGCGACTCTGGCCCTCGGTCCTGCCCTCGGGTGCTCCCCATACACTCGGAACCACCGTACACCTACCAACCCCGCGCCCTAGAAGACACCTGATATTTCCTGGGGTATTGTGTCTCGCCTGTGCATGTTTCTCGGACTCCTTGTAGCCGAGAGAAACCCCTCGAGAGGATCGCCATTAAAGGGCGCCGTAAATGGTTAAAGCCTAAAACCTTGAAGACTGAGGCGTGGGAAAATCGAAGTATCAGGTCCTATTCAACTCTTACGTCTATCCAACCGGACTTTACCACACTGTTCTGTTCTTATAGTCATATTTGAGCAGCCATATGCGGAGGAAGATAATGTTATCATTCTCATATGTGTGACTGTTCAGATCCTACGGTGGTCTCCGCTAGTGGCTTTCTTACACCACTCTCTCAGAGGTAGGAAGTGTTATTACAGTCGCACGCGCCCGGCTTTCAGACTCCTCCAATTTTCCTGCGTAAACGGTACATACTGAGTCGCACCCGGCGGCAGCCAATATATGACGTCTGCTGACTGGCGGTCGAGGTGGCTGACTTTGTCGGGATCCATGCCTTCGGCACGAAGTCTGCCTTTTTGGACTTTCATAGTGCCCGTGTAGTCTAGTTGCGAGACAAAGCGAAGAAAAAGAGGCACTGCATAGCGAGGAAGCGCTGAGATGGCATGCTTGGTCAGGCCTGCGAAATCGAAAGTGGACACAGACACCCCGGCCGCAGGGAGGATAGCGGCACACCCAGCTCTGCCATCAGCGTTTGGAACTTGGATGCCGTAGACACTTATCTCGGCAACCTGGTCGAAGGCGCCGAGGACATCGCCGACTTCGTTGGTACTGACATTCTCGCTCTTCCAGCGGAAAGTGTCGCCCAGACGGTCGACGAAGTAAAGACGACCCTCGGAATCTTGACGCATGAGGTCTCCGGACCTGAGCCATAGATCGCCTCTCTTAAAGACATCTTTGATCTTCTTCTTTTCTGTCGCCTGAGAATTTTTATAATATCCGGGAAATGCTGCCTCCGGATTGGCAGGGTCCAGTCGATGGATTGCCTCGCCGGCTTCACCAGTCTTACACTCAATGGCGAATCCATTCTTGTCCAGCAGGAGTTCTTCGGTAGTAACATCGATCTTCACACGCTTTTCGGCATCGTTGTTCATCCAACGCCAGCACAAACCCCGAATTCCAACGGCGTTTCGACCAAATTCGCCTCTATTAGCATTAAAACTTAGGCCTAAGCTGTCGGTTGAGGCGTACAATTCGTTTATTGTTTCAATACCGAAGCGTTGACGAAAAGGCTCCCAGACATCCGGTCGCATGCCGTTGCCCCATGCCCTGGTCACACAGTGTTGTTTGTCTAGAGGGTTTGCCGGAGCGTTGATAAGGTATCGACATACTTCTCCAACGTACTGGATGGTGTCGGCTCTGGATTTTCGCACCTCTGGCCAGAATGTTTTATGGCTGAACTTTCGACTCAACACTACTGTCGAACCAGCGAAGATTGAAGGGGTGACACACAGTCCATGGGCTGCTCCGTGGTAAAGTGGCAGAGCCGTGTACATTCTGTTCCTTGGTTCCAGTTTCAAGTACTGCGCGATAGTCCTGGCAACGTTGATCTCGCGGCCGCGCTGTTTGATAGTTCCCTTCGGCATACCCGTCGTTCCGGATGTGTAGATCAATGAAGAAAGGTCTTCGGGTTTCAGGCCTTGCCATCTCTCACTGGGGATCGCAGTAGACTCTTGAAGAGAGGAGATGAATTCGGTATCGTAGTAGATAGTTTGCGTGCCGTGAGAACCCAACTCTTCTTCACACGGCTGCACTAGTTTCAGCTGGGTACGCGCAGCCAAAAGAAATCTTGCATCGCACAGCTTGACACAGTGGACAAGGGCTGCGGCAGTCAGATTGTAGTTGATGAACGACGGACAGGCTCCAATCGCCTCTAGGCCAAACCATATCAAAAGATATTCCGGGCTATTCTCGCCATCAAGCGCCACAATCTCATGCCGTTTGATGCCAAGATCCTTCATCAGCCAGTTGGCCACACGCTGGATGTCGTGAAAGAACTGCTTGTACGAAAAAGCTCTGTCTTCGAAGATGAGAAAGAGATTGTCCGCGTTGGGTCCAAGGGCATGGTCTTCAATGAGGTGATAGACTAGCGGCTTCCCCTGTCGAAACCTCTTGGAGATGAATTGAAGTGATCTTTGTCTAGCCCTAGCTGGAGAATCGGATGACAAGTCATGCCTGATCAAGTAGCGAGCATCGAGATAGGCTGCTGCGGCGAGACTGCCAGCAACGACTGCCGCCATACTGGAGACTTTGTCTGGTTAGATGACTCTCCGCGCAGAAAGGATACTCACTCACGCGACATGGCCAGAGAAACGGCAGATAGTTTAGCAGCTTGTGAGGCTCACTGTCGATGTTCCTTTGAAGTAGGAGGTTTTGGTCATATTGGCTCCTCAAATAGTACATCATCACAAGACTCCTCAGATTCACAGGTGCAAATGCGACAGAGCGGAATGACATTGTGTTAAGCCTTGCCATGCCACACCTCGGGCCGGGGCTTGGGAAAATGTGCTTCAGACGCTTAGGAAGCTTATGTCAATACGTAAGACACCAGCAACGAACTTGGGGACGCACTGACAACATAACAGGCTCTGTATACCCCAGCTACAACGCCCGGTCGTCTTCACTTCCAACACAATGTATCAGTTTGACAGCATCAGAGGTACAATGAAGCGTATTCAACAGCGGGCCGAGGAAAGCGTTCGCATCTCCAATGTCTGGTTATTCCAAGCATGCATAATTCTGTGCAGCGCAATAATGCTCGGTACGAGTACTAGGTAAACGGTTTACCGAATAGAGCAGCCACTTTTTGCGTGGGATTGTGGGGCCCGGAACCCTGGAGTCCCCCCACGCTCCCCGGACCCTCCAAGGTTCCCCGCTTGCCCGCTTCCTCCTGGACGGGGTCTGTATGCTGCGCTCATCTCGCTCAACCATTTGCCATGATCTCCTGCGGCATCTTTACTTCAGCTTCTGTATAGGCGGCTAGACCGGGGCTTGCTGCTCTCCTTCTACTGAGGAGACATCCTCACCTCGCGTGGGTCACTTAACTCTTGCTCCTCCTTTCCATCATGTCGTCGCCGAGCGCGGAACGTGAACATCAGCCCCATGAAATTAACAAGAGAAAAGCAAACGAGGTACCGCCCGACGCCGGCGGAAAGCGACGTGCCGCCAGAGCCTGCCTCTCATGCCGCAGTCGGAAAGTCCGCTGCGATGTGCTGAGGGATGGGCCGCCTTGCACAAATTGCCGCCTGGACAACGTGATGTGTCTTCTCAGAGAGTCGACTCGCACCCGGGTTCGTCCATCAAGCGAAACGGTTGAAACAACTACCAGAGTGAATGGCACTGATGCTGACGCTGATGCTGACGTTGATGCGGATGCCAACGCTGATTTTCCGGTGGCTCTTACCTTTGAAGGTACGCTTCACCTCCTTTATCTCATCTTTCTCAAGTTCCACGACTGCTAAATTCCCCTTCTTCGTCTCTGAAGATGAAAAGGACTAGACAGCCTTTACTTACTTGAATTGCAGGCTCACGAGGGGCGCAAACAGCGATACAGGCCTCATCCCCGGCCGGGAACAGAGCCAACTCACGTAGAAGCTCGACAACCAGTCCGGTGGCGACTTCCACCGGTCCTACACCCCTTTCAGCAGATCACCAAGCTCAGGGACTGCCGTCGTATATTCGCCCGCTCTCTAGATTACTGAGTCCGGAAGACCTTGAATATCTAACTAAGAAAGGGGCCTTGACACTACCGGACCGCCTGCTTCAACGTGAGCTTCTTCGAAAGTACATTCAATATGTCTATCCCTTTATGCCAGCCTTGGAACTGTCGGCCTTCATTTCACCGATTGTTCGCGGTGATGGGAATGGCTCGGTTAGCTTGCTCCTGTTCCAGGCAGTCATGTTCGTCAGCGTCACGTTCGTTGACCTCGAGTTTCTTCAGGCCAGAGGATACCAGAGCCGCAGATCGGCGCGGAAGATCTTCTTCGAGAGGGTGCGGCTGCTCTACGATTTTGATTGCGAGACCGATAGGACCACCATCCTCCAGGCTGTGTTGCTGATGACATACTGGTATGAGACGCCAGAGGACGAGAAGGACACGTGGTATTGGACCGGCATCGCGCTGTCCCAGGCCCAAGTCCTGAGCATGCACCGAAACCCTGACTACCTGGACGTCGGACCGGCAGTGAAACGCTTGCGGAAAAGAATCTGGTGGTCCTGCTTGATACGAGATCGCCTTATGGCTCTGGGCATGCGTCGGCCGACACGAATTCGGACGGGCGACTTTAACGTCCCCATCCTGACATTGGACGATTTTGAGACCGACCCGTTCAAGGACGATGTATTACGATACCTTGGACGGCTGCCCATGACGGAAGATACTGTGGCCAGGAAAAGCATTTCAATGGCTTGTATTGAGCTTACAAAGCTCTGTATTCATATTGGAAATATTCTCTTCACTCAGTATTCGATCCTAGGCAACCCAACCAGTGGTGCGTCGGAGGAGAACATGACGATGATGGTGATGCCTCGCAAGTCCACCGAGCAAATAAACGACATGATCAAGTGCGATTTCAACCTCCAGGACTGGCTGCAAAACCTCGATCCCACCTGTCGCTACAAGAAAGGCTGTCCCTCGGTCGAAGAAGGGAAAGGAACCCTATACGACGAAAGTCGGAGAGTTTTAAACTTCCATCTGGCCATGATACACATGGCTTACCTCACGGCGACGGCAATCTTGCACCGACCGTGGGTACTGCGCTCGAATGCGAGTGCCGGTGCCGACAATCGAATGAATGTCCTTCTGTCGGGCAACAAGGTCACCGACGCCGCGATCGGAATCACCGAAATAGTGTATGATCTCTGCCGCTCGGGACAGATACGATACGCCTCTACTACCACAATTCCGGTGCTCGTGTCGGCCATCCTCATTCACCTAATCGACATTCGCTCTTGCCGAGAGGAAGCTCGGTATACTTCGATAGGGAGATTCTACCAGTGCTGGCAAGCCCTCCAGCATCTTCGAGAGATGTATGCTTCGGCGGACTACGCTGTATGGTTTCTGGAGACAGTCATCCGAAAAGCCAACGTCCACATCCCCATGTTCAAGATGGATCCATTGCCTGCGAGTCCGAGACTCCCACCCCCGCAGTCCGGAGTATCTCATTTCCCGACAAGACTTACCAGCAATTCCGTCGATCCGCTTGGGATTGAGCCTGCAGGTCAGCTCGTCACGACGGAGAACCTACACTCAACCTTCCAGAACTTCAGAGGCACGCCCACTGATACCGCAAACACCGGCGTGAGTGGTTCTACTATGCTCAACAACAATAGGCAGGGATTTGGGACGACTTTGCCATCACGTACGGAAACTTCATCATTTCTAGATTCGGACTTACCAAACACCATCAACGTTGACCCACAAGGTAATATGTGGACTGAATATGACGCGGACGCCGACCTGCTCCAAGCACTGGTTCAATTTGACGCCGATTCAACAATATTTACCTCTGGAACAGGAGTATGAGATCGAGACTCTGGAGAGACACTCATATTGTGTTTGTGATCTCCTAATGAAAGGTCATGACCATTGCAGTTCTTGTGTGTCAGGCGCGAGAGTTGATATGTAAACCTTCTCCCGTCTGTTTAAAGATTCCTCGGACGTGGTATCACATAGTGTTGATTGTTCCGAGTAGAGTCAGTTTAAGGGGGGTCAATGACCCCCATCAATAATATATTGTGTTACCAACAAGGCAAATTCCAGCCTCGCGTCGACTAACAAGATTCTGCACGTGCGCATTGCCGAGGATTCGAGTTTTTAACTCCTCGGGCCGAGACTTCAGACATGTAGAAACAAGCATTGGACCTTGACTCGAACATGACAGCTTGAGCAGGCTCGTGTAACGCATGCGCAAGGCTGTCCCTGTCGCAATCAGGCTATTCTAGCTACGCAGTTCAGACCAACTGGATCCCTGATTCCAGTCATCAGCAGCCTCTGAGTCGTTCTGATCATCATTGACGGTATCTGAATCAGCAGTCGACATCTTCACGTAAAATGAGCTGCCGCCGTGGCCCATCACGACCCCAGAAATCGACTCTGTTGTCTGTTCAAAACACCTTCTTGAGAGGCAGATACCTTGTTCGACTTTGAGTTCCACAAAACACTCGCCCTGTCTCACTGGTGACATGTCAACCATCGAACGGAGAAGCTCTAGAGAAGGATCACAGTCCATGTCCCCGATCGAGCGAGAGCTCTCTCTTTCCCGAGTGAGGGGTGATTCTGCTGGCGGAGAAGAGGGTTTCACCAATAAAGCGCCCCTCACGCTTCCACCATGGGCTCGAGGGGTTTACGGCGGACAGATTATTGCCCAGGCATTGCTGGCTGCCTACGAGACCGTGCCCGCGGCATTTGCCGTGCATAGCATACATTGCCATTTCCTGAATGCCGCGACTGTGGACGCTCCAATCGTCTACCACGTGGAGAGGGTTCGCGATGGATCAAACTTCACCACTCGAGTCGTCCGCGCGAGACAGAGGCAGAGACTCGTCGCCTCGGCGACCGCCAGTTTTACTCGGGAAAGGACTGGAGCCAAGTCACTTAAACATGCATCGCCAATGCCGGACGACGAGACTCCGCCCCCTGACGACCTTGAGGCCCACGCACAGTCCGCCGCGGGTCAAGCGGACCCAGACCGTCCGTGTGATTGTGTGCGCTCTCGTCTGGAAAGTAAAGGTCTATTACCCCATGAGCGAAGAGCTCGACAATGGGTGCGAGCCCGTGGCAAAATTGGGGAGACATCCCCTCCTGACGGCGATAACAGGGGAGTTGGTCCCGGCTCGCAGGATGGACATCGGGCGCACGTCGCGGCGTTGGCTTACATGAGCGACAACTACTTCATCGGCACCGCCTATCGCGTCCACAATGCTTCTCGCTTTTCCGGCCTATCGTCGCCGCACCCGATGCTGGCGAGGACAGAGACCGCCGCTGCCGCTGCAGGATCAAACCCAGCGGCCGCGCAGGCGTATTTTGACTGGCTGGCCGAAGAGGAGCGCGACGACAACCGTGACGCCCCCCGGAACGACCAACGAGTGGAAACGATGGCGACTCTCGATCATACCATCTTCTTCCATGAGCCACGGCACTTTCGCGCCGACGAGTGGCTCCTGTTCGAAATGGAGAGCCCTTGGGCCGGCCACGAAAGAGGTCTGGTGGCGGGACGGATCTGGAGCCATCGGGGCACGTTGGTCGCTACGTGCGTTCAAGAAGGCGTGGCGAGATTATTCCAAAGTCAAAGCCACAGTAAACTATAGGTAGTCAGGACGTTATTCCGGTAGGTGTAGAGTCGTCAACTCTAAATTCTGATGTGAGGTGTGTTGAGTCCAATCCAATATCTACAAGTGGGCCTGAGCACCTAGCCTCTCTCGGGTGTCCCCCAATGCAAAATCATTGCGGTGTTTCCTGCTCCTGACCTTGTCGGCGTCCTGGTCTTTGATGCCCCGGGCCTCGACCGCAGGATTATAGCCTAACCAGCTGGTCCGCGCAATATCCTTGTTACTTAGTTTCCGGTTCACCTGACCATCGGCGCGCTTGTAGATGTTGATGACCACGGCGCCTCCGAGGCCCAGGTTATGTTGCAGCGCCACCGACGTCCCGTCTACGAGACGATTGTTGGCCCATCCACGCAGCTGCCACGTCAATTCGGCGCATTGTGCCAAACCTGTCGCCCCGATGGGGTGTCCTTTGGAGATCAAGCCGCCTGACGGGTTCACCACCACCTTCCCACCGTAGGTGATGTCGCCTCGGCGGACCATCTCGTGGGCCTTGCCAGGTTCACAGAACCCCAGAGCATCCACAACCACCATCTCATTGGTGGAGAAGCAGTCGTGCACCTCGCAGACCTTGACGTCGTCCGGCCTGATCCCGGCTTCTGTCATGGCGGCCCGAGCGGCTCGCTGGGTCATATCGTAGCCGACAAGTTCAATGGCACTTGTCTGGAAAGCCTTTTCCGAGTCCGTCAGGAATGACTGTCCCGCCATCAAGATCGCCTGGCTCTTCAGATGCGGTCGGGCATCTAAGAATCTCTGCGAGACGATCACGGCTGCGGCGGCGCCGTCACTAGTGGGACTACATTGGAGTTTCGTCAAGGGCGCAAAGATGTTGGGCGAATCCAGGACCTCCTGGAGAGAATACTTCTGGCGGAACTGCGCATAAGGGTTGCGCTGAGAGTGTTCGTGCGAGATGCGGCCAATCTCAGCAAAGTCCTCTGCCGTGGCGCCGTACCTGGGAGTCTCTTTGGTAAGTTGATTGATTGACTGCCTGGGGCAAGAATAAAAAAGTGAGACGGAGGGATAGAGGACAGCCAGACTCACTTTTGCATATACTCCCGACCTGCGTTGGCGAAATACTGTGCCGTCAAAGGTGACTGTTTCTCGATGCCGACTAGTTCCCTCATCTTCGCGGCGAAACGTCCACTGGAACTGGGTCGGTCGCCCCAGACACTCTTCAGGCTTCCAGGCTGCATCTTCTCAAAGCCCACCACCAGGACGCAGTCCACATTGCCGCTCCTCACGAGAGTCCGCGCCAAATAGAGGCCCACGGACCCTGTCGCACAGGCATTGCTCGTATTGATGATGGGGATGGTAGACATGCCAAACTGGTAAAAGACGCGCTGACCCGACGTCGAGTCGCCATACGCGAAACAGGCCACCCCGTGCTGGACGTCGTCATAGTTGATCTGCGCATCCAGCATGGCCTTGACACCGGCCTCGTAGCCCATCTCCGGATACTCGCGCAGCCCACGGGGCTTGATGAATTTCGTCATGCCCACTCCAAGCACGTAGGCTTGGTTGTCGGGTGGGTTCGCCATTGTTGATGCTGGAGAAAGTAAAGCCTGAAACCTTTGCTGCAAAAGGACACAACACTTGAGAATGACGTGAAGGGGGAACTTGGGACTTCACCTCAGAACCGTGTAACTCACGAGGGACTCGTATTCTCAAAGATAAACGAGCAACCACCTGATCGTTGGGTGGTTACATGTTGGCCGAGGTAGAGGAGGCTTCTCCGAGTGAGACAACTTCAGTGTGGGAGCCTCGCCTGAGTTCCGGCACAGCTTTGTCGGCACTTTCTGGCCCGATCACATTCAAAACGGTGGCAGCCCTACAAGCTGCTGTGCATCAATCAACCTGCAATTACAATCCAGTAAGCTGGAGGTGGTAGCATCACTTTCTGGAGAGTAGAAGAGGGCGGGGGTGGCGGAACAGGAGATAAAAGAGACATGACTATAAGCCTTTCGTCCTTCTCACTGCTATCGAGATAACATCATTCAGTGGAACACTGATTGAGTACTGATCGCACAGAGTAAAGTCCAAATCTACTTTCTGTCTCTTCTCCCCCTTAGGTGGACGACCTTATTCAGTCCAGACTCTTCCAACATCACCATGGCCGAGAGCTTTGCGTTCTAGGTATACACGAGTAAAACATCAGGAGAAGTCAGTCCCCAATCTCATGCCATGATCGAGCCCGATGTGAGCCACAATGAGGCGTGCTGGAATTCGGCATTTCGGAGCGGAGCGACCTCTTAGCGAGGCTGACACTCAGTCGCAGTAGTGGAAAGGCCCAGGAAGGTTTGTCTCTCGAAGTTGTAGCATCGACGCCGAACTCCGGCTGCTTTGATACGAAGCACGGTATGGGCGCGATGAAACCTGCCGAAACAGAATCGATGGAACATGGAGTGCACATCTTCGGGAAGCCGACAATATTTGATCATGGAATCGGCCTCCGGCCCGAGGAAGAAGAATGCCAACGTCGGCCCAGGTAAGTGATGAGGAGACTGCGAGCCAAGAGCATTGTCTGCGAGTGAGACTTTATGGTGGTTGAGACAACTATATTAGCGAAGTCCAACTATCTCTGGGGGTCTATCCCCCTATTCTTTTTGAGCTGCTAAGGAGCGTGGCTAGCTATGTATCGTAGAGAAAACATTAAGAGAGTGTCATTGCCTTGTCGTAGTGCATGGGCGACCTGCTCATCCAATCCTTCGGAACACTGATTATTCCACCTCGCGGGCTCTGAAGTCAAGCGACTCACGCTTGATTATCCCTGCCTAGGACATTATGGAAGGGATTCTAGTCTTCATAAAAATCTAGACAGATACCGAACAATTTTTCTTTCAAGCGGCCATAAACTTGAAATATATATATTGGATGGGAACTACGTTCCCTGTCCCAAGTTCGGTTGTTGGGAAGGACAGCTTGTGGCTTACCAGCCAGAACCGTAGCTTGATGTGGTGTAGGAGGTGTAGACCGGGTAGCTGGAGGTGCTATACGTGGTCGTGTAGGCTGGCGTCGTGTAGGTACTGTAGGTCGACGATGTACTGTAGCTCGGAGTCGAGTAGTAGGTGGACCTGGAGCTGCTGTACGCATAGCTGCTACTGTAGGTTGGGGTGCAGGAGTAGACCACGCTGCTGGTGGTGTACGTCACGGTGGCGGTGTATGTGTAGGTCGAGACGGACGTTGCGGTGTATGTCGACGCACTTGTCTCGGTCACTGTTGCGTAGACGGTCTTTGTGCTAGTGGTGGTCTCGGGAGCAGGACAGGTCGAGTAAGTCGTCGAGTAGACCACGGGAGCGCTGTACGATGAGTAGACGGGGGCACTGTATGACGAGTAGGTGGATGTAGCGTACGAAGAGTAGACTGGTGAGTACACGGACGTAGTGTATGAGGAGTAGACAGGTGAAGTGTATGAAGAGTATGCCGATGAGGTGTACGAGGAGTAGGATGGAGTGTACGAAGAGTAGACAGTCGAAGAGTATGAGGAGTAGGCCGAAGTAGTATACGATGAGTAGGTAGGTGAAGTGTATGAGGAGTAGACGGATGTAGTAGTGTATGAGGAGTGCACTGGTGAAGTGTACGTCGTCGACGTGGTATACTTGGAGGGAGATGTGTACGTGCTCGTGGGATAGACTGGGGTGGTGTAGGTAGAGTATGTCGAGTACGTCGAGGAGCTAGAGTAAGTGACGTAGGAAGAGTATTTTGAGCTTGACGTGTACACCGACGAGTATGCTGAGCTGGAAACGTATGGTGACGAGTATACCGAGCTAGATGTGTATACTGGTGAGTATGTCGAGGAGCTGGTATAAGAGACATAGGAAGAACTGCTCGTGTACGCAGAGTATGTTGAACTCGAGGTGTACACAGGTGAGTATACCGATGAGTATGTTGACGTGCTCGTATACGCTGGGGAGTAACTTGAGCTGGAAGTGTACTCAGAGGAGTATTTTGAGCTGGTCGTGTACGCTGGAGAGGAGTATGACGAGCTGTATGTGTACACAGGTGTAGAGGTAGTGTATGCAGACGAGTATGTCGAAGTGCTTGTGTACGCTGGAGATGAGTAGGTTGACGTGGATTTGTACACGGGTGAGTATGCTGAGGAGCTGGTGTACACAGACGAGTATGCCGATGTGCTCGTATATGCGGATGAATAGACCGATGTCGATGTGTATGCTGGTGAAGAGTATCCGGAAGCGGAGGTATATGCCGATGAAGAGTACGTGGAAGCTTTGCTGTCTTCCGAGTAGGCCGTGCTATAGGTCGAAGTGCTGTACTCTTGATAGTCGGTGTTATCCCTCTTCTGCTCGTGCGGATGGGGCAGACCCAAAGCAGATCCCGCCAGGACCGCGAGCAACAGTGAGCACCCAGCCAACATTGTGTAGAATCACTGAGAGATTCTCCTCACGTATACAAGGGAAGTAAAACAATTGGTAGTATTCTGCCAGAAGACGAGCGAATGTATCGGGTGAGACAGCAACCAGCGAACGTCTTTGATTCTTTGTGGACAGAGCGAAAGGTGAGGAATGAGAGTTGCTGGAAACGAAGGGGACTTATACTAATTCTTCAGGCTTACATTGAAAGCATGTGAGACATTGCTGACCACTCTATGGCCACCCTACAGAGAGGTGGATTGTGGTAGAGTTCAACTATTTCAGGAAAAGATGGTGTACATGCAGAGGGGCGGTACATGGGAGTCATCCACCCTGCAAGAAGTGTTCAATGAGAGGCAAGAGGAGATGTGGAGAATGAATAATCGAGATCTGTATGATTCAAGTAATGGCTACTGTCCAGACAACTATTTTTTTGCCAGGAACTTCAAGGGTCCCCAGCCTTGTCGACATGCTTATTCAAATCCATGAGCTTTTATGTATCTGGCCCGAATTGGCCCGTTCCTTGGGGAGTCCTTACCCCTCCTTCCGGAGCAATTCTGTCAGAGGCCGATGTTGATGCCAAGGTTAAAAGCGATAGCAACAATATTGATGTTGAGGAGACTGGAAACCACCGGGTCGCTCTTGGGTTGTCGATGCGATGCTCGGTACTTCCACGTAGAACAGTGTTGCTGACTTAGGTATAGTGGCGTTGCCAGTACTTCCTACTTGTAGCTGACTACTATAGTTGTAGCATTTTCAGGTTGTCCAATTACATCACTGTTTAATACCTATCCAGGCTAGCCTGAGCACTTAAATCCAAATAGACTGAAATAGGTACGAGTGTGGGGCACTCTTAGCCAGTACCGGAACTCGTCCAGTGTTCTTTATTTATACGCCATGCTGATATCGGAATATTCCCGGCCTCGGTGAGTTTTGCCCATCATATTATTCCCGACATTTCTATCTCACACAAATCGTTTGAAGCCTAGTTACCTCCGTGTCCTGGATCCGAGGCTTTTTGGCGCACTCTACAGTGTTGGCATCCGAGAAATGATTCTGTTCCTCCGACAAGTTCCGCTGACAGGGAGTCCCCATTACCCCAGTAGCCTTTACCAGAAACGTTAGAAAAGAGGGCTCAGAGGAAATGCAAAGGTATTTACGGTTTTACGTTGGCGCAACAGATACCATCAAGTCATATCTAGGTTCTCTTTCAGTAGAAAATCTAAGAGCGAACAAGGCCCCTCTCCTGCCCCCAAGAGAAAGTTTTACAAGCCATTCAGAGCCAATTCACGCTTTCTACGCTGGTGTATTTGCATCAAGGCCCTCTCGATCTTCTTCGAAGGTAAAGATGTCTTGAGCAGCCAGGGCTACTTACTCCAGCCGTTTCTTTCTCACATTTGAGGGTGTTGTGTCTCAGGTTAGGGGTCTTTTTGTCCCATCGCTATTCGTCATATGTAATGGCCATCCATACCTCCGCGAAAATAGCACGGAGTGTTCCCGCGGAAGGAATCTCGCAGTCAACAGAAGGAACTGGACAGAGAGCACCGCGAGGATGAATACTAACATAGAAGTCTGCTGGTTCCACAAAGATACAACCCTACATCAGTCGATCAATGGAGCCACAGACACCATCGACGGCGAGCTAGTGCGCAAGTAACATACAAAGACTGAGACACGGCTCGTGGTTGCTGAAGATATTCCAGTGAAGATCGAATAGCCAAGCCCGTTACCCCGAGATCTATGGCGACGGTATGTCAGTTCAATGCTGATGACATGGTCCAGACTGACAGCATGGCCATCATTGGTGCCGGTTGTGAGAATGACATGAAGTCAGTGAGAGCTGGCGGGTAGAACGGTGTATGTCATGTTGTGGAGAAGCTAGTTGGTGGCTAGGTACCAAGGACGCATTCCAGTTCTAGTCTCCATTCAAGTCATCGGCGTGAGACAAAAAGCGTAAACAGAGGCACATACGTCTTGTCTTCGACGGAGGGGTATTGGAGCACCCCGCGAGTGAGCACGCGAGGTAGCGAGTCTGGAGCAGTGGAGCTACATAGCCTTGGCAAGATCCAGCCTTGTTGTGACACAACTACTTGTATGACCGTCATATGCTGTCATTCAAGGCTCTCTCACCATCCCCACACTGCGCAGTTTTCTCCAACTCATAAAAAAGTTCGAGATTGCCTTGGTGATTGTGTAGTCCATAAAGGACAATATCTTTACCATGGGAAGGACGACCCGCGAGGTAGGCGGCTGTGTCGCCCTGCCTTTGGAATTGCCTAGAACAACATCTTTCCCCCGAACAGCCACCCACTACCTCTACCTGAAACCTCACGACCCCAAAGTCCCCGACGAAGACGCACCCAGATCTTTGTTCTTGGTCAACGTGCCTGTGTGCACTACCGAAAAGTCCCTGAGACATCTATTCACGACGCAGCTTCAAGGTGGACGCATACAGAGAGTGCACTTCTCCGAGAATGCTCCAGACAGACAACCCGCCTCCGCAACGAAATCAAGTCGGAAGCGCAAAAGAATGACCGCTGAAGAAATCGAGGCTGGACTGGACACGTACTCCCTCCTACGCGTGTTCGACAGGGAAATCCACAAGAGTGGCGCGTCTGCGATTGTTGTTTTTGTGGACAAACCTAGCATGGAACTCACCTTCAAAAGTGCCCAACGAGCCGCAAAGGCGGGCACGCCGATCGCGTGGGAAGACATGGAAGATGCCGGGTTCAACGAGGCGCCACGCCTCGGGCTGCCGAGATACGAACACCACAAATCACTACAATACCCCTCGCGCAAGGACCTTCTGCGCTCAGTCAACGCATACATGACTGCCTACGCCCAGCTTGAAGAGTCGCGGTCTCGCGAAAACGCACGCAAACGCGCAGTCCCCGACGACGATGGCTTCATTACTGTCACACGAGGATCAAGAGGTAGTGCACGGGTGGACGAAGCCAAGGAATCGGCGGAAAGACACAAGGAGAAAGCCACAGCGTTGGAGGACTTTTATCGCTTCCAGATGCGCGAGAAACGGAAGCAGGAGCAAGAGGAGATGGTGAAGCGGTTCGAGGAGGACAAAAAGAAAGTCGAGGAGATGAGGGCGAGGAGGGGGAAACTGGAAATCAGCGCAGGCTGATCTCTCTGATGTGGCCGTTATGGTCGCTGACGATGCAACAACGTCCCGCTACAAAGCATCGAGCATTCCATGGCTCTGAACAAGTAAGTTCTTACCGCGTTAGCCTCCGATTCCATCTTTCTCAATGACGAGGCCGCTGGGGCCAGAGAAGCGTTCTGTTTCAGCCGTTGGATTGTCATGCAACCCACGGTGAATTGAACGCAATGCCTAAAACAACCAGCCACAAACATATCTTCTCAATTGTTCTGATGTACACTTTATTCTCGCTTTGATGTCCCATCTCTTCCTATGTAAGCTGATGCTGACTATTTCCATTAGAGTACTATGTACAAATTCCAACAGACATCTTCCGCGATATATTCATATATGTCGGTAACTCCCTATTATTTACAAGAATGTTTCGATGGGTTGGTTCTGTTTGAGAAAACAGAAGTTAATGGGATGAGCGGGATCAAACCAAGACAGTTTCCAAGATGTCCAATTCAAACCGGCGAGGATTGCCGTGCATCAGGCCGTGGACGTATGCTTCGCCCACCAAACGATGGGTTCTGTCACCCAACCCTTCGCCATCTGCCCTGCCATTGACAGGACGAAGAACGTATGGCACTTTACCACCACCTAGAATCCAAACCTCATCACCCACCCGAAGAGACCGCGATCCAGTTCCCAAAAGAGACAAGCGCTTTGTCCGGAACAGCCTTCGCAATTTCCCCGACCCATACCCGATATCATGATGCAATTGGGCAAGGTCAAGTGGTGAATATGAATCGCTGGACAACATGTTCTCTACCAATGCGGTCAATCGACCGCGATAGAAAGGGAGATTGTACGCAGAGTCTTCCGGCTCGGACGCCAACAGACCGTGCCAATTAGGGTTGGTAAGAGTCGAGATCGGTGTTTGATGTGGCTGGAAATCGGTGTCATGCGATGACCAGGGAGCTAACCGGTGGCGTATCTGCAGATTGAGGATATAGTCGATGAACATGCCTCCACACGCAGACGGAGCCGGATGTTGGCGAGAGTATGTGTTTGTGGTCAGCGTCCGCCAGAGGACGTCGAGGCGCGAGATAGGGGCCCCTCGGACTGATGGCACACGGTAGGGATTCGGGAGGTGGAAAACTAGATCCACAATACTGGCCCATGGCTGGCCAGCATCTGTCGCTTCATGTGGCATGATGGCTTTCTCGGCGATGGTATCGATGTGGAAACCTTGTACTGGCAAAAAGCCACGACGCAATGTTGTCTCGTCATCTGGAGGTGTCCATTTCACGTCGCCACAAGCAGACCAGTTGCATTTTCCCCGGAATTCGAGCGGATATGGCGTAAGAGGCACAGAGTAGTCTGGAACCCAGGTCGGAAGACCTTTGATCTTGGTCAACGATCGATCTTGCACATGGGATAACAAATTCAGATTCCGAGCGGCCCGAATAAGAGTGCATGCAGCTTCTGTGTACACTTGGCGCACTGGAGTATGATAGTTTGGCTTGATCTCCATGGGCGTCTTCTCTGAGGGTGACTTTGTCGAGTTGGACAGACTGAGAAAGGCGTACACCTTGTCGCGGGGATCAGTCGCGGCAGTATACCTATGCGTGTCGACCAGCATCCTCAGCGACGGGCCCGCACCTTTTTCTTTCTGGGAACGCGACTGCAGAACATTCCTTGTACTGTTGAGGTAGACAGGCGCGAGGCTGAATCTGGTATTGCTTGCCAGCAGCTTTCTGTACGCTCCTGAATTCCGGCTGAGCGCACGGATATGCCGCATCTTCTTGGTCGATAAGTGATGATACCACTTCGTTGCACGGATGAATTCAATCGTCTTCGCCAGTTGCTCCCATTGTAGCACTCGACTTCCACAGATGACCGTGGCATTTCTCGCAAGTGCCAGCTCCTGGACCACCCAGCATCTCGAAAACCAGGGGCGGTTCATGAATGCGATCAGACCAAGCCAGTTCTGATAGCTCAGCGGCTCGATACCCAGCTCTCGATAGCATGAGCCGGTCTCGTCGTAAAATCCCGTATAAGGAACAGTAGGCCACGCCTCTCGCGGGACAGCGGCGATTCTTTCCACCACGGTGCACGCGTCCTGGGTAAAGTCGTCCTCTTCACCGAGCCACACAACCACACCTTGGGCCGCCTTGAAGATGTCCGCCATCAGGTTCACCTGCTGGTTTCGCTCCGCAAGCGAAGCTTGGTCGATGCACAGGGCGTCCACCCAAATGTAGTTGGGCCCCGCCGCAGGACTGTGCGGTTCCCTAAGATTGCGACCGGCCAGCATGGCGAGGGCATCGTGCAGATTCGCTGTGACGCGTAGATTGCGACCCTCGCACTTGACAGGGAAACACGGCGTGTTTTCCGTGATCTTGGTACGAAGTCCTGGGAGACTCGCGGCTTGCGGTCTCGGGCCAGATGGTGTCCCAGTGCTGGTCACAAGTCCTCCGTGGCCATCCGGATCTAGCAGACGAGGAGCTCTCGCCTGCACGCGCTGGACGAACGCGAGGCGGCGCCAATTGCTGCTCCGCGACGGGCGAGACTCTGGGATCAACGGATAGCCCCATGTGTAAGACAAGGCATGGAACGGAGGGGCATCGTCGACGGAAAACGTGCGCAGTGAAACTCCTATGCTCGCGCCGCTTTCAGGCGAAGGCGATGCCGAATGGACCTCGAGTAAGCGGATAGATGTAGGCGAAGGGAGGGGTTGGTACTGGTACGCCCGCGAGTCTGATGCCAGAGAAGCAAGAAGTTCTCGAGCATTAAATCCCCTGCGAATCCTCATCGAGATTCGCTCGTGGGTAGAACCGTTGTCATCACGTCTTCGGCGGCGGGTTCTGAAGTGATTGAAAACTCCAACACTAGTCAGTTCTAAGCGAGCCCAAGTGCCCTCAATGGGGCTTCTCGGTCTCTTTAAATATACATAATTTTCTTTTTTAATTTTGGGAAGTTTTCCTAGATCAAAGATATAAAACATCGACCAAGAGTGCTGGCCTGACGATGTTGTAGCTCTTAATTCAGAGGCCACTGTTACTCAGAACAAGCGTCAACGCCTCCGCTTGATAGATCAGAGAGATGACCATAACAGGAATCGAGCTGCGAGGAGTTGATTCACTTGGTCTTGACCAAGCGTTAGCATTTCCTGCTAGACGCTCTGTGCTGGACTCTGTGCAGTGACTGTCCATGAAGTCTGGCTGCCGTGGAGCAAGAAAACTACTCATACATATCTGCTAGAACGAGCGCAAGAACAGACCGAATGCCACAGCTTCAAGAGCATTCTCCACTAACGACCCCCTCTAAAGCAATCCTCACGTCGGAATTCCATCTTGTGAGCGAGAATGGTCTTCAGCATTTGACAGTCACCGTTTCGAATTTGTCTTGAAGCCTCCACATGCCAGTCAAAAGGTATCGCCTTCCAGTTTCATCGACATTGATCTGTCGGATGGGTGTCCCATATCCTGCGATTGAATGCACATCTTCGAGAAAGTAGTTGTATGTTGAGGCGTCTGAGAGAGGCAGAACATGTGGTAGGTGGGCGAGGAGCTGTCAGGTAACGCATCGCCAATGTCAAGAGTCTGACCATCGATACCGCGTGATCTAGTGTCTTTCGCGATATGAGAACCTGAATCCGCCTTAGCTGATGTCGCCCGTTCTCGTGAAAAGCTGATTTCCGCTGTTGTAATCTGAATCTCATCAGCCCAGCGAACGGATTTTGGGGTTGGAGAAGTCGAGCTCATGCTTATTCTCCTTGACCTGGTCTCGCTGGATAGATGAAACTGCCCCCGTGGAGATCCCTTCGACAATGGTGGAGACTTGGAGAGGGCGGAGCGGAGCGGTCCGATAGCATTTTGCACCGAACCTCGCGTTGTCCAAGGTTTCGCGGATGGATCACTCTTTGTGGTTGACATCCGCCGCGGTGAGCCATAGATGCTGATCCTTGTTACGGGTACTGAAAGGTTGGACGAAAGGTAGCGAGAAGTTCGGCTTTGACTTTGCAATTGCGACTTGCCGCTATATCGCAGACCGGATCTCTTCGAGCTGTTTTTAACGCAAGGAACATCCACTTCCTCGACCTCGTCCTTCCCACCCTCGAAGACGTAGAGCTCCTCATGTCCTTCCCATAGCTTTGTATCATGGTGCCTAAGATAGGCAGCCAGGCCACCCAAAGTACCGATGAGGAGGCAGACGAGACTGCCCAGAACCAACAATGAAATAAGGATGCCTTTGACAAATCCTATTTCAATAATTCGATAAAACGTTGCCTGAACAAGTTCGAGAAAGGAGAGAGGGCCGGGGTCAGGTTCAATGATTTGAGGGACAGAGGATGTAAGGACTCGGGGGCAAGGAAAAAGAACGAATACAAAGGAAAGACGCAGAGGTATAACGTGTCGCGAAGACATCGTGAATTGGAGGGAGTGTGGACAACCATAGATGTTGGGAACTGAGAGGGAAAAGTATCCTTTTGAGAGGCTGAAGAGTCAGCACGGAAAGGAAATTTTCACGCATTCTTGGGCTGGCAGAAGTTCGAACTGCGGTGAGCATCTGACAGCAGTCGTGTATGGAGCCCTGCGCAAATCCATAGAGGCACGCAGTTGTGGTGTTTGTACACAATTGTTTCTGGCCCCCCTTGTCTGTGCCTTGGGGCTGAAGCTGAGACTCAACCGTATGCACCACGGAATGTGGCGAGTGACGGAGAGGGAATGCGCATGAAATCATGCTTCGGTCGCCCCAAGGGGGGAGGGTATTAATGGTAGTACTAGGAGATACACTTTTATTTCCGGCGGCTCTCATCAATGCGCACGTACTGGGAGGAGGAATTCAGGGGTTAATGCACGCCGAAATCATGGTAGGGATCAAAAGGGATCAAAAGGAGGTTGCTGCACGATGAATGATGGGCGCGGAGTGAAGATTGAGGAGGATGGAGCTGTACCTGAATCCTGTGTTACTTCGGCTGAGCTGCCCTTCATCATTCATCCGCCGTTGCTGCTCAGCTGCGATTCGTCCAGCTTCTCTTCCCAGATCCTGGTCTTCGTCGTTTCCCTCTTCACCTTTCGCATCACTATTTGAATCCAATATTCAATCTTCGGCTCACTTCACAAGGCTTGTTATCCGCCGATATATCTCGTATTCACTCACCGTTACCTTGTCCAAGGCGATTGCAACGCACCTTCCTCGCTCGACGTCGCCCGTGTCCGTACGAGCAGACAATCCCCGTCAGGCGCTTGTCAATACTTCTGTCAAAGGCCTCGACTGCTCCTCGGCGGCAGATCTAGCCCAAGACGCTGTATCTTCGAACCAGAGACTCTCATCCACATAGTAATCTACCGGCGGTCGATCTATAGCGCCTACCGATCGATGTGGTAGCCAATTGACTGAATAATTCCTCCTAACCGCAACGGCAGACAGTCTTGAACTCCTGCGCACCAGCAGCTGCGGACTTGTCGCACTTCGCATCACGCACCCAGCCATTCGTCACGCCTCACGAATCCTTCAAAGCTCCGAGGTCCCCCTGTCTTCACTCTCAAAACGTCCTCCTGAATATCCGAACCGCCTCCCCATGCCCTGAGGTGCAACCGCAGATTTCGCTCTGCCCCCGTGGCCATATGTCGCAATGAAAAGGTGGAACCATTAAGGCTCTTTCAATGTTATAAATCCGTTCTCGGATGGGGAGGACCATCGAATACACCATTATGGGGCCGGCCAGAGATTCCCCGGGTCAATCTCCTCCTTCAGCCTCCAGGTCGCTACCCTTTCGCAATGGATCCAGAGCCGGCTCGACCAACCTCAGAACCCTTTACCGCATCTCAGCACAGGATGTTGCTGACCACCAGCCGGAAGAACACTCGTACCACTCTGTGTCTACGGTCTTACCTACCTCACCAAACCTCCCTCCTACACCCCCTGGCGCAAATAATGAAACCAGCCCATCGGCTGCAGAAGAGGCGACTTCATCTTCAGATGCGGCTGTGTTTAGATCCAGCTTGGTGACGCCCATAAACCAGAACAGCCCGCCGACCCCTGACAACACTCCTCCTCGGGAACGTTACGGGGCACTTCCCCGGCGCCCATTGCTAGACCCACAACCATCCATAGCCTCAACGCATGCAGAATCCTTCAAGACCGCTAATGAAGACTTCACGTCAGAAGGAGAATCTGATCGTTATACGCCACGCCCGGATAATGGCTTCAGATGGCCATTGAGTTCCATTGACAGGTTTGGAGCAGCTTCCCATCGTCTGCGACACAGCTCTTTTCCTAGATCACCTCTGGCCGAGCTTTACGGAGTACACCCTGCTGTCAGTCAGTCTCCAGAACCTTTAGTCGATCATTCGCACGTGAATCCCAGTAAGACCCATGGGATGCCAGAGGCGTACCCTCAGAATCAGACATCGGGATCGAGTGGCGACGCACTTTTCGACAGCGAGGAAATCCGCATACATCTTGACCCCCCTCAATTGTCTCTAGCTGAGGAAACCGAATCAACTCATCTTGTTCGGCACAGCACTGGCCAGTCCGATTTGAAACGGGGCAAGAGTTTACGCGAAAGGCTTTTGGAGGCGCAGAGCCAGGATCCATCGGCATCGACTGAGAAGTTTGCAAACATCATCGGGTGGAACAATTCCGTGCCAATCGATGATGAAGCCGGAGATCGACAAGTGGAAGTCGATGACAATCGACGTTTTTCGGGAATCTCTACAACTTCGACTGTGGAAGCATACGTCTTCGAACAAAACTCTTTGCCGCGACGAAAAACGACGTTGCGCCATGTCAGCAAGCACCAATCCCTTCGTTCTGTGAGCTCACCCTTGCCAGCGTCGAACAGGAACTCCATGAATTCCGCTTCAGACTCACCTCATCGTCTTGTTCACAAAAAGGCGAGACTGAGCAATCAAAATCGCTGGAGTTTTGGATCTGAAGTATCGAGATCTTACAGCCTGGCATCAAGCGCGGTGCTCCCCAAGACTGAAGTGATTCGCGTGGCGGTGATTCCGGAGAGAAGCTCCTCCTTGAGCTCATCTGCTCACACTAGTCAGCGGCAATCGCTTTCGAACAGTTCTGGACCTTCTCAATTTCGCAAGACGTCCGACAACCCACCCTCTTCCTGGCAACACAAAAGGGCGTTTTCTGAGTCTTCTGACCGTGGTAGGGAAAAACACCAAGTCCCTCTGATACCTCCTCGTAGCTCCTCGCTGTCAGCACCTACATCCAGAAGCACGTCACGAGCCAACTCTATCACTTCAGAGCATCTGCATGTACGCAGACAACAAGCCGAGAAGGACTTACGCAAGACCTTGGACAGGATGGAATCGGAACGACTTGTCAATAGCCTGAGAGACTGGGAGGTTATAGATGGAAATCAGCGACTCGACAGATCTTCGGGGACTTCTAAGCCGCAATCCTCCACGCTTCCGAGCAATCTGAAAGGTGTTTCTGCTGGCGAAGGTGAGGCAATATCAAACCCGCTAGGTTTGGTGATCCCCGGAACAAAGGAATGGGCGGCACTCCGACCACCATCTATCTTCGACACACCCTTCTCACAACCTTCTTTCCAGTCAGGATCTCCTGAGATCAATGAAGCACGGGCGATCAACTACTTCCCCCACAATAACTATTCTGTGCAGCTCATTGAACCATTTCCTGTAGCGGAGTCAAAAGCGGTCCAGGAAGTACAGAAGCAAAAACTTCCAGAAATCGAAGTAGAGTCACCGTTGCGCAACCCTCGACAGCCGCCTGAGCCACCACAATTCAAGCTGATTCCACCCACTCCTGCTGATGAGGAAGTCAAGAAGCAGTTGGGGGAAGACAGAATCGATACTGTTCAACGGCCTGGCGGTTCTCGACGACGGTCCGAATCATTGATGAGCTCCATTTCACGCAATTTGAGCCTTAAAAACGCGCGCAATCGCAAGGCTGATCAGGATCTCGACGGAAATCTGCATCCATTCTGGCGGCCTCGCGCCTTTTGGGACGACGTCGATAATGCTCGCCCTGAATCGCAACCTCAGGAACGGTCTCTGGATCGTGAAATCGTGAACAATTCTCTTGGATTGCCTCAGGAGAGGACGGTCATAATGGGTCCAGTATCCCTGATCCGACGAATATCGCAGCGACGCAAGCAGAAGAGAGGGATTGTGAAACAATCCAGCCATTCCAGTCTCGCTAGATTGCAAGCGAGCCGTAAACTACACAAGTTGTCTGGCTCGGCACTGCGGTTGCAAATCTCCTTGGTAGGGATTAAAAATATTCAAGAAAGGCTGTTGAATGCCAAACAACGTAAAGAGGACGAGAAGAGAGAACGGCGGCGGGCCGACCTTCGACGCAGTATTGGGGCTTACGTGATTTCACAAGGAGACTCGAGATTCCCAGCCAGCAATACGAGCCTTTCCCGGGATGTCTGAGACGTTTTCCAAACAGAATGCTGTTCTCACACCGTCGGCAGTGGAGCTGGTTTTCCTGCGTCTGGATCGTGTTGATGGACAAGTATGTGGTCGTCATTTCATGTTTGCACGATATCATGTTCGACTGTGCTATTTGGGCCCTGGTGGCTATGGATTTTTTTTTTTTCGTTTGGGCGTTTTGGGAGGATCTTTCCACTGCGCGTCGATTTCTTGCTCGATCGGAGACACTGAAGATTTATGGCACGAACTTGATGTCTTGACGACTGATGATTGGGATGAATTGACGAGCTGTACAACTAGAAAGCACGGCCGAACCAGATGGATGACGATTTAGCAATTGATTTCTATATGATTCATCTCGCCGTCGTATTGTGCCCAACACCAACACCCTTCGTCTCGTTCTCCATCTGCTGCTTCTTCCTGAGATTCTCAAGCACAACTGAATCAAGGAATGGTTCAGAGGTTATGCTGGAGTCGAAAACGGTTACTGTGAGCCGTCTTGTTAGCCATACATCATTCGCTGATTAAATGGCTCATAAGATCCATACCGCGCTGGTTTTGGGTCTGTGGTTGGGCGAAGTAGATGGTCGTTCTGGAAGCCGGCACTTTAGGACATTGCTGTGATTTCTCCAATGGACCCTTTAACAGCTCTCTCTTCTTCTTCTCATCACCCGCCATTGGACTTCTGGGGCGATTCTCTCCTCTGAGATTGTGATGAAAAGGTGCTGATGGTGTTTTCGGCACGGAAGATCTGGGAATGGTGGCCAATAATAGTCGTCCACCCGCCTCTTTTCCATGATTATTGCAATTTGCCTGCGCCTCCAACTCTAAAACTATCTGCGCAGCTGCGTGCCAACCGCTACGGCTCACCCAGACATCCATCTTATCTTATCTCTTAGCAAAGTTGATTGCGATATCGGATGGCGACCGCAGCGTGGACAATACCAATCCAAACCCTCATCGGCCTGGAAATTGGCGACGATTTCAACCTGGCTGCTACATCTGCCGCGAGCCCGGGCGATGGCCCTGGTACGGCCTATACCAGTCCGACTCAGAGCCACAAGAGAAATGCCTCCATTGCGGGCTTCGACAGCTCCCCCGCGAGCCTTGAGTCACCAGATCACAATGGTGACGAACACATGCGTGATGGCAGGCGGAGGCCGGTGAAAAGAGCTTGCAATGAGTGTCGGCAGCAGAAGGTGAGCCTTGATGCAATGGATTGCGTGCGCGCTACGAAGGGTTGTTGCAGGACACCACCTCAGGCCTGAAGTGGTGCGACCGACTTTTCCGCTGCCCCTCGTGGACTGTGCGCCGAATCACTGTCGTGGTTGCGCCGAGCCCTCACGATCTCTTCTCCAGTCCATGGAGCCTCTGTGCTAACAGCGTTTCTCTGCAGCTGCGATGCGATGTCATTCAGGAACCTTTCCAGACGTGTACCCGTTGTAAGCGACTCAATCTCGACTGCAAAATCGAGGACAATTTCAAGAGGATTGGCAAGAGATCACGAAATGCAGAAATGGAACGCGAGATCATCGAGCTGCGCAAGCAGGTAGCTGCACAAAAGCATACCGCAGGTGTGGCAAACGGTTCGCACACAAATGGAGGTGCCAATCTGCAGGTATCACCCTCAGCAGACGGGACCTTCACTTCAGATGCTGCCGCCGCAGGGTTACTTGACTTGAGAGGTGGTGGTTCAGGCAGACCCATCTTCACACGGTTGGAAGAGGTGTCCTTGACCATTGACCGGGCGCAGGAGCTCTTTCAACGTTTCTTCACGTTTCATCACCCTTTTCTTCCCTTTCTCAACCCCGATAGAACCCCCGAAGAATACTACGCTCGATCACCTTTGCTGTTTTGGACAATTATTTCAGTGGGTGCACGGCACTACACCCCAGAGCCAGACCTTTATGGCTCCCTGACTGGACCGGTGATGCGGCTTGTCTGGTCGTTTATCTCAGATGTACCTCAAAACTATAATATTGTTAAGGCCCTCATCTTGCTCTGTGCTTGGCCTCTGCCCACCAGCAGCACCTCGACAGACCCAACCTTCATGCTCTGTGGAATGATGATGCAGATTGCCTTACAGATCGGTCTACATCGTCCAACGCATGCTCAAGACTTCTCCAAATTTCGGGTGGAACTTCGAGAAGTGGAACTACAAGATCGAGTGGTGGTTTGGAGTGTGTGCAACATTGTCGCTCAGAGAATATGTACGGCATATGGGCAGCCACCTCTCAGTATTTACGATTGGACTCTTGGACCTAAACCGATTGAGACCAACCCAAACTACGAACTGCCAGCTCCCATCTTCAATCGGTTGCTGATCGAAAAATTTGTGGACAAGGTCTCCAGGACGCTTTACATGAATCCCCACGATCCCGTTGGGCTTGCCACTGATACGGAGCGCCCTACCTACGTTTCGTTTCTCGCACATGAGCTGGAGGAACTTGAGGACAGGTTACGGAAGGATACGTCACCAATAACCAAGGTATACCTCAAGGCTGCCGCTCTGCATATGAGATTGAGTGCCTTTTTCTCACCGTCCTCGCTGCCTTCATACCGGACCGACATGTTAAAGCTATACTATGCCACGACTGAGTTCCTTGAGACGTGTCTCAGCCTAGAGTCCAACGTCAGTGTGAACCTACCTTCAAGCTACTCACACGGCTTATCGCTGTCGCATGCAACGAACTACATATTCCACATGATGCTCGGCGCTGGCTTTTCCCTTCTCAAACTCATGCACAACTTTCTGGGCGAACACGAACTCGATACCAAAGGAGCATCTGAACTCCTCTCGAGAACGGTGTGGGCGCTACGAAATATGAGTGTGGTGGAGAACGATCTTGCAGAGCGCCTGTCGGAGGTTTTGGCCCAAGTCTGGAAAAGTGGAAGAGTTCGCGCAGAGCCGAATCGCAACAACATTGGCGAGGGCGGCCCCGACGACAGTCTGCAACTCAAGGTCAAGTGTCGAATGTCCATGTCTGTGGTGTTTGATTCGGTGTGGCAGTGGCGGCAGAACTTTCATTTCCGAGGGGGAAAACCTTCTGATGGTACGGGTAACCCTAGTTCGTTCGAGGGTGATGCTGACCGAGCGGCAGTGAGGCAGCGAAATCCCACCCTCGAGCAAACCGACAATCAGATCATCATACCGGCATCAACTTTGGACTCGAAGCCTACGGTAAACGACCCCATGTTGGCGAACTCCACCATTGTGCCTGGTATGGCTGGGATGGCTACTGGAATGGTCGACGACGCCGGGATGGACTTTGGCGAGGCAAGCTACGATGTCTTTGATCCGTTAAACTGGATGCTGGACGGGATAGTGGATTTTCCCTATAATTTCAACAGCGTGCAGGGGAGTGATCTGACGGGCGGGGATGCACTTGGTGGAGGAATGTAATATTCGACGATTGGGGGCGCTGGTTGGTCCTTGCGGTCACTGTCGAATGGGGGGTTTGACGTCTTCTATTTTTGACATAGATATCCCAGATGGTTTACGCAAGATTGATTGTCTAATGTGAAATTAGAGTCCAGAGTGCTATACAGGTTGACAGAGGTAGGCGTGAAACACCACACGGAAGTTGCCATTATTGTACGAAGTACGGAGTACAAGAGCGTTATTGTACTCGTACACGACGTTGTGCGGATTGATCTATTGGATCTCTACTCGGTACTGCCACATGGCCGCTCCCTTCACCTTAGCCCTACAATTTCACCCTGGTTTCGTCCCCTTCATTGACACTGCTAGGGCTTCCTCGCCTGAATTTACGTCAACTTCACGGGGCACCATCACCAGCGCCACGAGCCGACGATTCAGCTAGCACAGAAAAAGGATCAGAGAAGCAGTCGATGCGCTCTGGACTCAGATCAGCCCGGCCTCCGGCGATCAGCCTGACCAATATGCATTGCTGAGGGACAGTTCATTGGCCAGAGACAAGAGCAGCCACAGTTGCTTATCTCTGTCTCCAAGCAACGGGCCAAGCGTCAAGCTGCACGCTTATTGCCCTCTTTCCAGAAGCAGTGAAGCTGCCCTCGATCTACCCCTTCAAACTTCCCCACGCACCGTGAGGTCCTCGATATGGACAATACAGCCGGTGGCCCCAAGGTGAAGGCGATCTCCGGTCTTCCACGCGAGTCAGAGAACGGCTCTGAGCGCGGGAAACGTCTCCTCTATCTCTCGACAGGCATTGAAAAGAGCAGGGATGCAGAAGAACAAATTCAGAGGCAGCTGGTTTCGAGAATGACTTGGCGGACATATTGTCAGACCGATCCATGGCCAGACCGCAGGCCATCGGGCTCGACCGCATTGGTCGAAGTAGACCCCATGTCGGTGCGAAGGCGGACAGCTCCAGAGTCCAAGGCTCTTATCTCGAAGATCGCACAACACAGTGGGGCACCAAAGATGGAAGGATGTTGATGGTGTCCCCGACTCCCAGAGTGACGGCGCCCTCCATCTGAACCAGTTGTGGCAACTGCCGATATGAAATGCTATATTACTTCACGTTCCTCTGGCCTTCTTCAGGCTCAGATGCTTCGAATCTCCCTGCTTCGTCTTGTCGGCCCTTAAGCTTCCTTGTCTTCGCTTCTTCTACGGGCTTACGTCTTGTCCACAAGCGATCCGCGGGAGTTTGGCTCTAGCGCAATGGCTTCCTACGAAAAGAACGGCTACGATGTCGAATACCAATATCCTGTCTCCACGGGCGAGAAACACCACTCGGTCGTGCCTCCAGATACCTCAGGCGCCGTCCATGGCGAGTCATTCGTCGTTGGAGATTCCACCTATGCAAAACTACAACGTCTTGCAGGACGGTTCCATATTGAACAGCGAGGTATTGAACGAGTCCCTGAGGATGAACGGACGGACAAGAGTACATTTAAGGTCGGCACCATGGTATGTCTAGTTGTCCCCCCTGCTCCCCGAAACTGTGTTTGTCACAGAGTCTTGTATCTGACGTGAAAATAGTGGCTCGCTGCCAACATGGTCGTCTCTTCCTTCGCCATTGGTGTCCTTGCTGTGCCCGTTTTCGCACTGGGCTTTGTCGACTCGGTGCTTACAATTTTCTTCATCAACTTGCTGGGTATTATCCCAGTATGCTTTTTCTCCACCTTTGGCCCTCGATTCGGTATGCGCCAGATGATCCTCGGGCGATTCTGGTTCGGGTATTACGGCGTCAAGATTATTTCGATCTTCAATTGTTTGGCATGTCTTGGTTGGTCTTCTGTCAATGTCATAGTGGGCGCCCAGTTCCTCCGAGCAGTCAACGACGACGTACCCGCCGCAGCTGCCATTATTGTTTTGGCCGCAGGAACCTTTATCATCACCTTGTTCGGCTACAAGATCGTGCACATCTACGAGATGGTGTCCTGGATACCTTCCTTTATTATTCTCCTCATCACGCTGGGCGTGTTTGCCCATCGGGGAGACTTTGTCAACATTCCAATGGGTAGTGGCGAAGGCGAAGCAGGCTCGGTCTTGTCCTTTGCTGCTTCGATTTTCGGATTTGCCACGGGCTGGGCTTCCTACGCCAGCGATTACACATGCTATCAACCTGTCAGCACTCCGCGGACCAAGGTCTTCTTCTATGTATTCTGTGGACTTATGTTCCCTTTGTGTTTCACTCAGATGCTGGGCGTGGCCATTGCGACGGCCATCCCCTCCCACCAGGCGTATTCGGACGCTTACGACAAGAATGCCGTTGGAGGTCTTCTTCATGAAGTGCTTGTTCCGCGCCTAGGTGGCTTCGGGAGCTTCTGTCTTGTCGTTCTGGCTCTGTCGACAATCGCCAACAACGCACCCAATATCTACTCCCTCACTTTCTCTCTGCAAAATCTTACACACTATGCGCAGAGAGTTCCGCGATTCTGTTGGACGCTTGTTGGAACTGTCGTCTACTGCGCCATCGCAATTCCGGGCTTTGACCACTTCGAGTCGGTGCTGGAGAACTTCATGCTTGTGATTGGCTACTGGCTCGCCATCTACGAGGGTATCGCCTTGCCAGAACACTTCATCTACAAGCGTGGGTTCTCTGGATATATCCCAGAAAATTACGACCAGCCGAAGAAGCTGCCTCCCAGCATCGCTGCTTTGAGTGCGTTCCTTTTCGGTGTGCTGGGAGCCGCAATGGGAATGGCGCAAGTGTGGTACATTGGTCCCATCGGTAAGCTGATCGGGATCGGGTATGGTGGTGATATTGGATTTGAGCTGGCATTCTCCTTCACTGCCGTCACGTATGTGCCGCTCAGATGGTTGGAGAGGAGATACTTTCACCGGTGAGACATTGACCTGGATGACCAAGCAAAGTAAAGAGTGTTTTGGACCTGGATGGTCAAATGGGATAGAAATCAGAATGTGAGAAGGTTAGAAGGGAAGCAAGCGGAGCGAAAAGCATTTCATTAGTTATTTACATGACATGACATTCACTAAGCCTAACATGGTCTAGCCTCGTAGCTTCCCTTCGTGACGAGGCTGACAGTTGCACATTCTCACATTCCCACATTCCCACATTCCGAACAGTGCCATGATGGTACGAGGTACGGTTATTGCTCCAAGATCCGTCAGTCTCACTGTTCCATGGTTCAATCAGATAGTCACATGTATTAACAGCCATCCTACTATTGTCTATGGAGGTCCACCCGCAGGAAGACGGGAAGTCTAGATAACTGACAACTGATATCTGCTATTCATCGTTTATTGAGCCCCAGTCATACAGACGAGCAAGGCTACAACCTCTTCAAGACCTACTCCTTGACTTCAATGTGCTCGCGCTCAATGATCTCGACGGCGCCCTTCTTGTGGTCGCTTCCCACGGCGTCCTCGTCGCCGGCATTGATCTCCTGTTTCTGCAGGATGTCGTTCTTGACGGCGTTCTTGCCGTCGAAGATGACGCTGACTTCCTCGAGCGTGATCTTGGAGGTCTCGGGGTACGTAAAGTACACGACGACGATGGTGATGATGATGATGATATTGATGACGAGGTAGTATTTCCAGCCAATGTTTTTCAGCGCGACGGGGTTCTGGGTGACGGGAAAATGTTAGCAGAATCTCGAGGAGTGGAGAAAGAAATTCCAATCTTACCAAGTAATTGAAGCCGGTGATGGTCGCTTGGACGAGCAGGTTCTGCGTGCAGATGAGTTTCGGCCGGATGTCGTAGCTCATGACCTCGACCGTGTATCCGGTCAGGATGCCGTTCCAGGTCGTGGCGTAAAAGGCATTGAAGACAAAGATGAATGCAATCACCGCGGGGCCGGCGTCCTTGACCCCATCCTGGACGTACAAAGCGCTGCAGATAGTCCACGGTAAGAATCCGCAAAACAGCATGCCAAAGAGGGAAGTCAACAGCATGGGCCGGCGACCAAACTTGTCAATCACGTATGCGCCCCAGAATGCCCATCCCATGTTCCTGCGAGTCATGTCAGTTGCTAATCACTACCAAAAATCCAAGACACCCGACACTTACCACATCGTGAGGCACCCGTTGATGATCGACTGGTGGCGGGGATTGGTAATGCCGACTCCTGTCAGGATCAAGACGAGGTAATAACCGATGATGGTCTGGCCAGTGGCTTGGCTGAGAATCGAGCAGGTCACAACTATCCAGGTACGGTGGCGATTACCCGGCGTGCGGACTAGGTCGAGCCAGCTTCTGCTACCGTTCTCCTTCTCGAAGGCCAGCGTCTGCACGATCTCATTGTACTCAAAGGTAGCGAGTGGATCGGCCTCATTGCCACCGCAGTGCCAGTCGACCAGAGTCTTGAATGCTTCTTCGTTCCGACCTCGTGAGCAGAGCCAGCGTGGACTCTCAGGTACCCACCAGGTAAGGGTGACGGAGATCAGAGATGGGAACATCTGAATCAATGAGACACTGCGCCAGCTCCAGTCACTCTGAATGGACAGGGTTCCGAGCGTGATCCAAGCTGCAATGGCGGCACCTGGAGAATCAATGTCAGCAACGTGCCAGAACCTCCATCCACGAGATCCTCACCGAAGTAATACAGAGTATTGAGTAGCGTGGACAACTGAGCACGGTGGGTTGGGTGCGCAAGCTCCGAGACGAGCATGGGAGCGGCCGTGTATTCGAAACTGAGTCCTAGACCGATGACACAGCGCGCGACTGCGAACATGGCGATCCCTCGCGCGAACGACTGTAGAAAGACGCCTACGATGATGATTACCGCTCCAGATATGATGATCAATTTGCGACCGATCTTCTCGACGAGCCACCAAAGAAAGAACTGCGAAATGACACCGCCGAGACCTTGAGTACCGTTGAAGATACCAAGCTGGGCGCCTGTCGGGTGGTTGAAATAGGATTGCTGTCCTCACATAGTCAGTAATTGCAAACATGAAGTTGGGCAGGTGTCGCATGATCACCACCAAAGGATCCTTTGGCGAAACATACCCAGAAGGTCAACGTCTGCATTCCATTCATGATGGAGCCGTCAAGGCCATTCGTGGCCTGCACGATGAGCACCACGCAGAGCCAGCCATAGAGCTTCCGCAAATGCTTGTACTTGTACCATGGTTTGTCCAACAGTTTCTGCACATTAATGGTCGTATCCCCTCGCTTCGTACCGACGACAATTTGATTCTCTTGAGGAGCCATGCTTGACTTGGGGAGCGCTCTCAGTGAACTTGCGAGAGAAACTGAGATCTAGGAGGACGGTAATCACCTCGGGGCATTCTACCACGACCTTCTTGCATACATATGAAGTATTTGGAACGGCCAATAGATGATCTCCCCACATCTCGAACTGCCGCGTCCGGAGAGTCTCCGCAGAAGTACGGGGGGTAATTGCAACAGCCTAGGACACATTTGCGGACGGTATTTAGGCTAAAGCGCTTGCATGGCATGATATACGGTGCGTAAGGAAAGGCGGTAGTGTTCTTAGGCTTTCGAAGAAGAGGTCTCTGACGGTCGAGGCACCATACACCGTCGGGGATAGACGGGATGGGCCGACGGCGAGGGTCAGTCAACTTATACCGTAGCGCTGCCCGAACAGCGTTAGAAAATGCTTGGGTGAAAGTCAAGAGGCGTTAAGAGGCTGAAAGGACCAAAGGTGCGGAACGAAGACCTACCTGCAATAGATAGAGGCAAAAAAACACCCCCATTGACCTCGTCTGGTATGCCGGCCGTTCTCATAGCGAAGCGAAGCAGAAGACCGAGACACGTGAACGGGAACTTGTGCAATCCGGGGAAACGAGGATTTTGCCGGCTCGACCACCTTCAGGCCTTCGGAGTGAGCCAGGCTCCACAAACCCATTCCCCCGCGCGGACATTTCATGGAGTTGGTAGGGCCAGGGGCTGTTAACCCAGAGGTACAGCGAGGTCAGCCAGCCTTTAGCCTGAAGACACGAGCCCTTTGTCAAGTCTTCTGACGGACAAGTTGCTAGTCTGGAAACAGCGAAACCCACTTCGGGTTTCGCCTTGGATAAATGCCAACAGTAGCCTACCGAGGGTTTGTTGTGGACAATGACCACCAGGTCGACGCCGCTCCCTGATTTCTCGGTTAGACAGGGCATTCAGCTCCCTCAAGAGGCAATGCGAGGCGTTGAGGCAAGCGACAACCACATGGCGACACGCATTTTAGCCTCGCACCAGTGTCGTAGGGAAATATCTCCTGATTGCACATTTGGGCTTGCAGGGCCTGGGTAAGCCATGCCGAACGTATCTTCCGGGAATAGGCCCAGGGCGATAACCTGGCTCGCATCCCAAATGATATGCAGGGAACTTCCTAGATTGTTGGTGCATGAGCACCCCGCAGCCTTTGTGCGCGAGCTGACCCGAAGGAGTAGTCTGGTTTTGGAGAGACAGTGTCATGCTGAAGGCGACTCAATGCACGGGATGTTGTCTGCTTTCGTCAAATTTGAGTGCAACAGCATGAGGGCCATTTGCTTACCCCTCTTCTTGAACTTCTGTACTCGCCCCCAAGTAGTTATATGTCTCGAGTTAGAACGGTCCTATCAACGAATGCCCAAAAGATGGAGAGAGGTCTCGATACTCTGGATCGTATTGCCATCAATACACCGTTCCCTGTCATGTCACCATCCGCAAACGCATCTGATGGACACAGTCTCGCGACTTCGAGTCAGGTGCGCCTAGTGGAGCAAGCCATATACAGGGCTGTAACTTGCCTACCCCAAGTGAAGCCGATAATTCTGGCACCAACAAGCTTTGATGAACCCAGGAGGTCGAGGTTTCTAGTCAGGGTTTATCTTTTCTGTGTGAGTGGTAACTTCGTCTTCGATCCATGAACCAGTCTGGCCAGAGAGCAGCCTCTTCATGCTAGTAAGCATTCTACTCTTCAGCAGATCCAATATTTCATCGTCACTTCTCTTGCCGTCCTGCCCTGGTCTGCTCCGATGCTCATGGAGACTTCGCTGGTGATGATCTCCTCAGTCTCTGGGAAGAAGTTCTGCACACTCTCTACTGAACGGTGATGGATTCTCTGGATGTTCTGGTCCTCGAGGTTGGGCCTTGAACAAGTGAGCCCGTTTCTTGTAAGAACGTCACATGCCTGCAACTCGACCACTCCTGAAAGAGCATTTAAATGTACCGTCTGAGCAGTGTGCCTTTCCTGCAACTGATTTAGATCAGCCACAAAGTGCCCTCTCTCAGCGTTGGGAATCAACACGCCAGAAGAGAACCGAATTTGCGAGGAAGATAAGGGCGATGATCCGGCGCAGAGTACCTGGCGAGCTGGTTCCTGAACCTGATGTTGTTGGGAGTCAAGGAGACTTTCGTCCGGGCTTGTCGGCTGCGCCATGATTGGCTGAACCGCGAACCTCAATTGAGGCTGCGGACCTTCGCAGATTATCTGGCATCACAACGCAGGGGGAATAATTCCTACCAGTTGTTTCGCCCTCTACATAGCGAACTACTCCATTCACTCGTTGTTTCTTCGAAGCAAGGCCGTCGTCACTTTTCTTGACTCTGTTCTCGTGCATTCCATCTTGTTAATCTCACCCTCACCGCTACTAAACATGGACTTCGAAAGTCTGAAGAACCAGGTTAGCAATTTGACCCTCTACGACCTCAAAGCTGGGGTCCGAAAGGTTCAAAATGGTAAGTCGATCTCCCTAGTTTAAAGAAAGATTGCTGACATTGACGAAGCCGTCATGAACTTGACCGAGATGGAGGCCAAGGTGAGTCACTTCCCCCTTTCAATCCACTGCTCCAGCATGTATCTTACTTTCCCATCAGGTTCGAGAAGCCACAAACGGAGATCCATGGGGCGCATCGGCAAGTCTTATGCAAGAAATCGCCCAGGGTACACACAATTAGTCCGTCGCGTCCTCGACGGTTTGGAACCACAAGCTGATTGTCGCAGCCAACAATTGAACGAAATCATGCCCATGATCTATAAACGATTCACAGACAAGACTGCGGAAGAGTGGAGGCAGATATACAAGGTACGGGCTCAAGACTCCCTCGAGATATCGTTGTGCTCACTGTTGGGTTAGGCCTTGCAACTCCTCGAGTTTCTCTGCAAAAATGGGTCGGAGCGAGTTATCGATGATGCCCGATCACACCTGTCCCTCCTCCGAATGCTCCGCCAGTTCCATTATATTGATCAAAATGGCAAAGACCAGGGTGTGAATGTCCGGAACCGATCTGCAGAGTTGGTAAAACTCCTGAGTGATGTCGATACCATCAGATCAGAGCGAAAGAAAGCACGCGCAAACCGCAACAAATACGGAGGAGTAGAAGGTGGAATGGGAATGGGTGGCGGCTTCTCGAGCGGAAGTCGATATGGTGGCTTCGGCAGCGAGACTGGGGGATTCGGAGGCTATCAGGGCGAGGTTTACGGCGATGGTGGAGGTTTTGGCGGTCGCGAAACCGACTTTTCGGGCACTCAGCGCCGTGGCGACCAGTTTGAGGAGTATGACGAGGCCGACGATTTCGAGACCTCAAGACCGACAAGAAGCACGGCCAGCCGAACAACGGCGCCGACGACTACTGCAAAACGAGATCCGCCTAAGCCGAAGGAACCGGAACAAGATCTCTTTGATTTCGGCGACGATCAAAGTGCGACGAAGCAATCAAGCGGCAAAGCGCCAGCAGCTCAGTCGGGTGGTCTGGATGATTTTGGCGGCCTACAAAGCAGCACAGCAAATGACGACGACGATTTTGATGACTTTCAATCCGCTACCAGTCCAGCGGCGATACAGCCAGTTGCAAATCCTCTGGCTGGGATTGCTCCTCCACCAACCACCTCAACTACAACCTCAGCCACGCAGTTTGCGGCTCCAAAGCCAGTGGCTCCAGGACAAGCCGCTGGCCTCAACAACATCTTCACAACTACATCCCCAGCACCATCGACGACTTCTTCGATAATGTCACCGACGACATCAACGTTTTCACCACCACCTGCACAGAAACCTGTTCAGCCTTTACAACCTACCGGGTTCAAACCCTCTGGACCGAACTATTTCACATCAGTCCCCGTGTCGATAAACTCACAGTCCACTGCCACATCTAATGCCTCAACGCCTCTGGGCGGGGCCACCCCTTCATACACATCCTCTACGTCTGCGGCATCACTCGGCAAGCCCACTTCCAAACCTGCTGCAGGTAAAGGTGGTGATGCCTTTGGAGATCTCTGGAGTACTGCAAGCACCAAAGCAGGAGTCAAGGGAACTACTGGGCCGCAGAAGGGTCCAGATCTAGCGAGTATGGCCAAAGCAAAGAGCCAAGCGGGAATCTGGGGAGCGGCATCAGCAGCGAGCTCGACAACCCCAAGGCCTGGAGGGATGGCTTCGAGCACTAACACCGCCTCGGGACCAGCCAAACCAAGCACACCTTTGGGCAACGGCTTGGATGATTTGCTGGGGTAGACGAATATGAGAAATCCTTGAATTTGCCGTAACCATGAAAAGAGACATTCGCAGCTCCAGCAACACAGGCCCTTGTGAGATTTGCATAATGAAAGAAATCATAATTGCTTTTGTTTGTCGCGGCCTCGTGAAAATCTAGGGTCTCTGATCATAATCGAACTCCTTACATGTCTTTCCAGTCGGTAGGCTCGGGTGCTTGTCTATATGGGGTGATTATACTACAGGCGGCGACGACCAATGATGATGGCGACAGGCAATGCGAGTGAGACGGGATCGAGGAATCACGGAGTGCGATCCGATCCCTGAACGGATTTGTGGTGATGATACATAAGAGGATGGCAAGATCGAGCCGGGGACGCGCTCTCCAGGGTGGCTGGGCGGTATCCGATGAAGGATGATGGATGATGGGGTGTGTGCCATTCGGACCCTTTGAACCAGATAGAAGATTGCCATCGCATTATCCTCGCCCCTATTGTATATTCATAAGACTGTTCTTTTCATCCTCACTGATACCTATGTAGGTGTTGTCCATCTTTGTATAGACAAGAAACCCCACCGCCCCAACGAAATAACTTGGATCTGCCTTCATCGGAGGAATACTACAGGTGCACAGTGGAAACGAAGCTTGAACTCCTCCGACCCTTTGAGTCCCCCGCCGCTAAAGCCTTCCCGCTGCTGCCTTCGTCATTGTGCATACCCTCGACTCTGTGGTTGATCGACCTTGTCGCAATCGATTGCGGCCGCAGGCTCACCAATCATCACAAGGAATGGCGGGGTGAAAGATGAACTCCCTCCCCCAGCAACGCAGGGAGCCATCGACTAACTCGTCTTTGCCCATCCATCGGGTAAGGTAAGTGGCTTTCCAACCCTGCATCTAACTTTCTCTCCATTTCCCGTTTCCTCATCATCTTCTCTCGCCCCCGCTGCAAATGCTAATATGACAGAAAGACCTGTCCACAAGCGCTCCAAGAGTGCAAGAGTCCTCAACCTTCTCCGCAACGATAATCCTCCTCGAGAAAACGGTTCAGATCCAGAGTCGCCAGTAACGACGACGACCTCCCTCACCGGCCCTTTCTCCTCGACGGCTCCCTTGACTCCGGGTGATGGTCCGCGGTTGAGTCCACTGTCTCCGACTACCACGAGAAACTCTCAGCTAGCCATGGATTCGAGCGAGTACTCTAGGGAATCAGATTCGTCCCACCACATGCACCACGTCCCATCAGGCGTCTCTTCTAGCCAGGGCACCTCGATTGAGGACTCTGTTCGTACCTTTCGAGTCTTTGAAGTTCTCCGCGGCAAGGACGCTGCCGCGATCTCCAAAGCCATCGGTGAATCTATACCCTCCTCTTCCAATCCGCAGCCCATTCCCGGCACTACAATACTCCACCTAGCCATCCAGTGCGCAGAACCTCAGGTGGTAGAACAGGTTTTGAGGGAAGGAAAAGGTCTCGATGTCAATGCGCAGGATAAAGAGGGAAATACAGCTTTACATCTGGCGGCACAGCTTGGCCGCGCCCCTATTGTTCGAGACCTGCTCGAAGTATCCAGTATAAACGATGCCCTTCCAAATCGGCAAGGAAAACTCCCCATAGATCTCGCTCGGACCCCAGACATCTTTCAACAGCTCCAATTAGCGCGTTCTATCTTCCTGGATGACAAGATCAAGGAGATACATGCTGCGTTGCTCCAAAATGACTACAAGAAGTTCGAGGCCATCCTCACAGAGCCTCGAGTCGAGGGGACGCTCGACGTTAATGCGCTGGAGTTACCAACTGAGCCTATAACGGTTCAGACCGGCGGGACGCTCCTGCATGAAGCTGCACGGAAAAAAGATATCCAGTTGGCGCAGATCTTATTGTTGCACGGAGCAGACCCATTCCGCAGAGACCGAAAAGGGAGGCTCCCACAGCATGTAACCCAAGACGACCGGACCAAAGCCATCTTGAAGAAGTCCCCCGCAGCCGCCGCTGCTCAGCGAGGAATACAGGAGAAAGCAATTCTGGGGAACAACCCATCGCAGGCGAGGTCTGGAGCTGGCCTCAGTGATGCAAGCAAAGACGCTCGAGAAATGAAGGGTTATCTCAAGAAGTGGACAAATTACACGAGTGGATATAAACTGCGATGGTTTGTTCTTGAAGAAGGAGTTCTCAGCTATTACAAGCATCAAGATGACGCTGGGTCTGCCTGTCGAGGAGCTATCAACATGCGCATCGCCAAATTGCACATGGATCCACAGGACAAGACGAGATTCGAGATCCATGGCAAGTCCTCGGTCAAGTACCATTTGAAGGCCAACCATGTCGTAGAGGCCAAAAGATGGTTCTGGGCGCTCAACAATGCCATCCAGTACACAAAGGATGAAGCAAAAGAAGAAGAGAAAAGGCGTACCCTTGACACAGAAAGCCTTCGACATGCCCGTACCGATACATCCGACACTCTGAGCGCGACGGCCAGCCGATCGAAACAGCCAACCCAGTCGCTGGGGGTGGCAGGAAGCTCATCCAAGGTAAGTTTCCGTTCTGATGTGGAAGGTGGCTCAGCATACGATTCGTACGACGCGAGTCTTCAAGGCGAAGACCTTCAGAAAGTGCCTACCAATCCGGCGACCAATATCGACGCGGATGAGGATATCGATGGTGATGACGCTAGCAGTCGTGAAGTACACCAGCCAGGAAGTAAAGATGCATTCAATATCACTGCACAGTCTGCCAAGCTGCAACTCGACCTTCTGGCGCGAGTTTCCGACGCGTTGATTGCCCGGCAAACATCGCGAGCTGATACGACACTATCCGATCCAGATGTCGCACAAGCGCTACTCACCTATCAAACGGCCGTGAACAGCCTCAATGGCCTGGTTGCAGACCTGTTGAAGATTGCTCGAGACCGTGACGCTTATTGGCAATATCGGTTAGATCGAGACGCAGATGCTCGGAGGATGTGGGAAGAAAGCATGGCTAAGATCGCTTATGAGCACGAAGATCTCAAGAGGTCGATCGCAGAGTCGGAAGACAAGCGCAAGCGCACGAAACGGGCCTTGAAGGAGGCTCTTGAGGGACAATCAGTGCCCGCAAGCCGTCCAGGGTCAATGTTCCAACAAGAGACGCTGGAACACATCCAGTTTACGGAAGCGGTAGAGAACCAACTGGACATTCGAGCAGAAGCTCAAATCTCAACGAGAGCGCGTCGGAAATCTGTCACCAGAGATGGTAACAGAAGAAAATCCATCATCGCGCAACTCACAAATCTTTCCGATTCCGAATCTGGAGATGATGAAGAATTCTTCGACGCAATTGATGAAGGCAAGGTCGAGGTGGTCGAACCGCTTCTTCTCAGTCCGCCGCCAGTGCATGTCCCATCATCCTTGGAAAAAGAACAAGAGCCTTTTGTCGACGAAAGAGCCAGAAAGCAGATGGAAATTGAGCCATCTTACGCAGGATATGAAGATGGTGTCCGTGAACGACTGAAACTGGATGCCGATAACCGTCCGAAGATTTCGCTTTGGGGTATTCTCAAGTCTATGATAGGCAAGGATATGACCAAGATGACGCTGCCGGTGTCTTTCAACGAGCCAACCTCCCTTCTACAGCGCGTTGCTGAAGATATGGAATATGCCGATCTCCTCGACATTGCAGCAGATCGCCCGGACGCCACTGAGCGTCTTGTGTATGTGGCCGCGTTCGCTGCCTCGGAATACGCCAGCACAATTGGGCGCGTCGCGAAGCCCTTCAACCCCTTGCTCGGGGAAACGTATGAATACGTCCGGCCCGACAAAGGATATCGATTCTTCATCGAACAAGTCAGCCATCATCCCCCAATTGGCGCTGCGTATGCGGAGTCTGCACGATGGGACTACTGGGGCGAATCAGCCGTGAAATCAAAATTCTACGGCAAGTCATTCGACATCAATCCATTGGGAACATGGTTCCTGCGCCTCCGCCCTTCAAACGGGGATCCGCCCGAGCTATACACCTGGAAGAAGGTTACAAGTTCCGTCGTGGGCATTATTACTGGAAACCCCACAGTGGACAATTATGGCACCATGGAGATCAAGAATTGGACAACGGGTGAAGTCTGCGTTCTTGACTTCAAACAACGCGGATGGAAGGCCAGTTCTGCATATCAAGTGTTTGGCAAAGTCATGGACGTTGACGGTGTCACGAAATGGAGTATCGGCGGAAGGTGGAACGACAAGATTTACGCTCGAGTCACAGAGGGATTCGAGGACCAAGCAGTAGGGGAAGGTCGGTTACACTCCGGCATGGGCAAAGGCACTCAATCCGACAGACAGCAGGCCTTCCTCGTTTGGGAAGCACATCCACGTCCTCAGGGAATTCCTTTCAATCTCACCCCCTTTGTCGTCACTTTGAATGCGGTCAGCGACTCACTGCGTCCACACCTCCCGCCTACCGACACGCGCCTGCGTCCCGATCAACGCGCCATGGAGGATGGGGAGTACGATTTCGCGGCAACGGAGAAGAATCGTGTGGAGGAGAAACAGCGTGCAGCCCGTCGTCGGCGTGAGAATTTGGGTGAAGAGTGGAAACCCAAATGGTTTGAGAAGAAGGTCGACCCCATTACCGGGGAAACCTATTGGGAGCACAACGGACTGTACTGGAGGAAGAGGGCGGAGAAGGACTGGACAGTTTGTGACGACATCTTTTAGAGCCAGAATGAGGAAGAATGGTAGCAGCGGAATGAAAGGAGAGGAAACAGTTCTACGACGAGGGGAGATTGAGATTTCATCTTCGAGGAAGGGCACAGCCAGCGGTGAGCGGAGGCGACATGAAACAATCACACGACGACTTCTTAGCACTTTGGAACTCGGCCACAGCAACAGAAATGCCTCTTGTCCGTACAGAAGGACGTTTACCTTTTGGTCCATTCTCTTGGCCTTGACTCGCACTGGCGACGATAGACTTCTGGCCTGTCGCCATTCAGTTCCAGCCTATTCATATATCAATGGACTGTATTTATATACCAGTTGTCTGTACCCGTAATGGTCAAGTTGTCTATCCAGATGAAAGAGCAAGGTCGTGACTGTTAATCACGACAGTTAGTTCCTCGTAGAGAAGTGAGACAGGGGTTGCTGGCCTGGTCTAAGTGAACAACTGGATGGTTGGCAGATGGAACTGAACAGAGAGCTTACCGAACTTTCTGGAATTGAGCCTTTGACGGGCTTTCAGATTTGCTGCATCGCAGATCGTGAGCTCCATGGTTAGATGGTCAATTCAGCTTGAAACAGGACTCGAGCTGGGTTTGGGACAGGTCAGCTCTTCGCTGAACATTGGAGCCATGGCTGGGTTGCAATTGTCTTGACATCCAAACTTGCCGCCTCTTTCCCTCTCAACGACGGACAACCGACGGAGAAGCCGATAATGTGATTAATATCTAGCGCAGGCCGGGACCATCGGAGTCACCTGTGGTAGGATTCCCAGCAAACCAGAGCAGTTCAAGAAGCGAGTTTGGTGTGGTCGTGCAGCTTGGGAAGCGTTGTGAACACAAAACGAGTGGACAAAGACAACAAGCCTCTTGAGGGCAAACTCGTACTGGCGGAAACACAGCAGGTTTCTAAGGCCCTCAGAGGAACCAGCAGTGCGAGGGGGTTGCAGGCTCGCAGCCCTTGCTTCCGGGCCGTCGTCCAGGGCATCGATAAGGAGAAGAGAGTTGCGTATGCAAAAAGCCTTATCGCAGTCTGATCCAGCTGCCTTGTCCAACCGCCAGAGTGAGGTTCACACCAAATTTCTTTGCGCACACCGTACAATCGCCCAGCTTCTGACTTAGAGGAGATCTTGGATTGTCGGAGTTGTTATCTTATCCAGCAAGCCCGAAAGCTTTCGAGAGCCTCAATCAGGCGCTCACTCTAAGCTCTCAAGCATTCAGCGTACGTCCCATCCAGAGTTGCAGCCGCTCGGGAGGCTCGCGGCATGCAACCCACGCCTAGCGGCCGTCGCAGAGGGAATCTGTCTTCCATTTGATAGGTCATTCGTCCCACTTGCACGGGTCCTGAATTATTTGGTATTCGTGCTGGGCCATGTGGCTAAGTACCCATGTTTCGTCTATTTCTGGCCCCCAGCCTGTTTAACGCTGGCTCTGGTTCCCAGATCGAATGAAACGGAAACGCCAGCTTAGATGCCTACCAAGAGAAGCTCCCAGATACCAGTAGGGTCAAGGTTGCGGGCCTACCCTCGCTTCAGCTTTTGCAGACACAGGGGCCATCTTTGAGACATTCTGAGCCGTGTTTGGCTGCGCTTGGCTCTCCCAAGCCCACCACATCCAGGAGATTGAGACGACACCCTGGCTAGGCATGGCTAAGGCATGGGTCGCAGTGTAGTCCTGGCGCATACCACTCGCTTGAGGGAAACGTCCAAGGGAACTTGTGCACCTAACATTTCAGCTACATACTCTGAAAATCCCCCGATTTCTTCACAACGGGTCTCGTCCTCTATCGACGGATATGTTTAAGTAATGTGGTAAATCCACCCACAGTGCAGGGTGCCTGCCACAGAGCCTTGTGCCCTTCATCGAACCGAGACGCTCCCACGCGCTGGAATTGAGAATCATGGCGTCAAAACAACCAGAGGACAGTACATATGAACTACTGCGCTATGGAGAAACTTCCGGGGTGAGTAGATGCCTACCATCGATGCTGTCTGACTATGACGAGCCACTATCTAAAGTGTTTCGCCAACAGGTACCAGCACCCGAGGAGCCTGAGCAAGGTATACGAAGCTTCATATGGCACAGCCCTTCGATTACAATTGTCTTCGGTATAGGAACAGCCTTTGCTGTGGGATGCGTTGTCTTCACCCAATGGTTGGGTACGCAGAAGTTTGTCTGCCCAGACTGGGCACTCGATTGTTCAGTGTCCGAGTTCCTTGCCGACGTCGTGGCCCACCTAGGCCAGGTGCAGGGTATCATCACCGCCGTCTATAGCGCATCGGTAGCCATGATGGCGTACGCGACATTCCAGGTTGCTGAGACGACACTCTGGCCGGCTCTGACGATGAGAACGTTCTCACTGGGCGACATGGACCACTATCTAGCCTTGACTCGGGGATCGCTGGCAGCGTCGCCAAGGGCCCTGTGGCAAGCTCGAGGTCTCGGTCCAGTGGCTGTTCTTCTCATCGCTACAGTCATTGCGATCCTCCAATTGACCAGCTCCATCTTTGTCGGGCACGTATACTCGGTCACGAATGTTACCACGACTTACTTCAGCAATCACTCGGATGGCGGTGGCATGGGTCTTTCCTTCGACGGCTTCCAGATGAACCCTCCTGGCATGCTCCCCGGCGCAGCTGGAGATGCGGTTTCGATCTATACGTCGTGGGCCAACGGCCTGAGCAGCGAACCCATGCCGGAACAGCGCAACTTCATCATTGACCGTGCCAATCTCTCAGCTGTGGGAGCGTTTTCAGCACACGCCATCGAGAAACACACCACTATCTCATGCTCAGCCACGCCCATCAACATCACCTCGGAGTACGCGGACATGTTCACTGTCCAGGTGAACATGTCGGCCACTGATCTTTGGATTCGCCAACAGCCACTGCTCTCACTGTGGGTGGATCGGTGGAAGAATCTCAGCGACGCAAGGGCAGTCACGACGATGATGTTCGCTGCCATCAACGGCACGATTGAGGGTGGTCACAGGAACGGGCCAAGCGAAGTCATGCTGGAACTGGGTTACACTGAGGGCGTTTCTTCACTGGCATGCGATATTGACGTGGAGCTCAAGGACAGCGTCGTCTGCACCCTGAAGGACCCGTCCAAATGCCCGCCCCCAAGCATGACTCTCTCCAAGCTAGAATCCCTCGGCCAGCCATGCAGTGGCTGCATCCCCGTCTGGCTCGCCGCCGCCGTAGAAGTGTATGGTGTGAGTATCTACGGGACACAGCCCATGTTCTACCCGACCGTTGCGAACCCAGGCGTCCTGGCACCCACCCAGCTCGGCAACCTCTCGGCCGCCTTGCCTGTTGCCTGGACCAGCGTTTCCACGGCTCCCACGTCGTACACGTGGCCGCAGGACATTCTGCGCAATTTTATCGAGGTCGGCTCCGGTGCCCTGGCCATAACCATCATGCGCCATTTCCCCAACGAGAGCGGCATCCTGGAATCCCGACTTCCCATGTTACGCATCGACGCGAGACGGAGCTGGCTCTTGCTGGTCCCACCGGCGCTGATCCTGCTGAGCGTCGTGCTCGTGGCCGCGCTGAGTGGCGTCATGCACTCCGAGGCGAACCTCCCCAACGTGCATCGGGGCACCACGAGCGAGATCGTCCTCAACAGCCAGACTGAGGACATCAAGTCCGTCGTCAGCGAGGCGAGGAGGACATCGACCACCCGAGCCACGCTGTCGAGGCTGCGAGTGCGGTACGGCGTGGTTGCTGGTGGAGGTGCCGGGCTAGCACGTAGAGGTGGCGTAAGTGCTTTTGACAAGAGGCTGAGCTCGACCGCGGGTTTCTACGGTTCATAGCTCGTGTACGTATAATGTACTGAAAAGGGGCGTTGACCAGGTAGTTGATTATATCAAGATCTAACGAGAACTCCTACATGTATCGAGGGAGACGGAAAAGACATACCAATGGGAATGATACACGAAATTCATGTCCACTTGGGCCCTATCATGTTTTGTTCTATCTGTCTATCTACTCATTCTTCATGGTCCTCTCGAGTTGAATCAAATACAACATGGCAGCTGGGATTCGATCGACCTTTCGCAGTCACTACAACACAGAACAGCTCGGCTCCCATCTCCTATTCCACCGAGTCTACGTGTGCTTGTTCGACGACAGCTCACCACCTTCCCCCTCAAAATAGTATTAACAAAACAATACAATTCCCCATCCCAATAGGCGAAGCCTCACCTTGTGCTGCCGAGTCTTTCCACAGACGCAATATACATACATATATATATGTATGGATGGATGTATTTGCGTACAACCGGGAGTAATATTGATTGCCCTCGAGGGAAGAACCTCCCCAAAGCACACATGCCCGAGGACGCAGGTCTGATATGGTCGCTTACCGAGCACATCGGCGAAGCAAGCAATGGCAATGGCATTGGCATAACGAGTGTCTATCAGGATGGCTGGATTGATTGAGTGGGGGACCGGGATTGAAAAAGGAGGGAGGTCCTGGTGTGTCTTTTGTTGGTAGATGGAAGAGGAGCGCTGGGAAGGAAGAGGGGTCATACGGATCTTCGTCCGAACTCGATTTTGGAGGTCAATGAGCTGGCTCGGTCGACTCGACGACTCGTCCACTCCACATGCCCGGCTTTCGACTACTTTGAGAGATCTCTCTATCTCGGGTTATCAAAAAGCCCCGATCGAGCAGAAGTCTCGGGTAGTCTGGGTTGACAGAGTCGTCTTCTTGATACGGGCAAGCATCGACAATGTTCATGATTGCTAAAAACAATTATAAAGCACCAAGTCGGAAGGTATAAACACATACTAAACCCTCGGAGAGGCACCAGGCACTCAAAAGGGCACAGCTGATGAAAGTGGAGAGGATCAACTTTTCATTTGCCTACTACGTATGTTTGCACTGTATCTGCCCGTGGCAATGAAGCTTCTTGTGGACATGATCTGCTCATGCTTGTTTGAATTGGACTCTTGACACTTTTTGCCGCCTGCAAAGTCAACTCTGGGCGAGATTTTGCTCTTTTAAGGCCACCGTTGTAGTATCTAGGGAGCACCGCAGTCGACGATGGTAGGCTTCACCTCATGCTTAACTTGGCCAGACCCAGAACCGGTTCCCTCGAGTTTCCGAACAATTTCCATGCTCGAATCATCGGCGACCTCACCAAAGACGACGTGCTTGCCATCCAGCCACGAGGTGACAACGGTGGTGATGAAGAATTGGGAGCCGTTGCTGTGAGAAACCAGCCATGTCAGTATCGTGTTTCAGCAGGGGAAGAAAAAAAAAGATCAAGGGGCAACAAGCTTCCTTACGTGTTAGGACCAGCGTTGGCCATGGACAAGATTCCTGGCTTGTTGTGGATCCTCTTGAAGTTCTCATCGGCAAACTTCTCACCGTAGATGGACTTGCCGCCGGTGCCCTAGTAACGTGTGTCAGTAACATGTCTGCCGGTCGTCCGTCTTTTTTCCAATAGGGAGCCACTGACGTTGCCTCGAGTGAAATCACCTCCTTGCAACATGAACTGAGGGATGATTCGGTGGAAGGAGCTGCCTTTGTAGCCAAAGCCCTTCTCGCCGGTGCAGAGGGCACGGAAGTTCTCGGCAGTCTTGGGGACTACATCATCGTAGAGGTTGAAGTTGATCCTACCGCGGTGAGCTGTATGGTGAGAGCAAGTGGTTAGCCGACGAGCCAGTTCAGCAAGTACGTAACGAAACAGAAGTCCAAGGTGATGATGACGACCAAGGAGATGGCTGGCATAGAGAAGCAAGAAGGGATCAAAGGACAAATGTCACTTACGAGGAGGGGGAGTTTTTCCAGCGCGTTTGGCATCAGCTCTAGCTTTGTCGAGGTCCGCGTCGGACCATTCGACCTCAAACCAAGCAGTCTTGACCATGGCTGCAGAAGATGAGGAAAAGAGTCTTGCAAAAGAGGCTGGTGAGGATGGAATGGAATGAGAAAGATGCCGTTGAAGACGAAGGGAAGACGAGGATGGCGGGGTTAATAAAGTGTGGTGAAATTTGAAGGAACTGACAGCATGGCGGGGGAGCGACATGGCTGTTTTTTCAATGAGGGGTGATCTGCGCCTGCGTGGTGCGTGCTGCGGTTGGTGCCAGTGACTGCCAGTGGTGGCCGCGTTGAGAGGGTAGCCGGAAGGTGGGAGGGCGTCTCTAGGTTGAAAAGGGGGCCTGCCTTCTCGGTTATGCGGTGGGAGTGGCAGTGGCAGTGGCGGTCGCTCGTGTCAACGCAATGCACAATGGTGATGGTGGGAGCTGCACGTGATCGCGATCGTGGCGAATGCAAGAAAAAAAAACTGCGCAGAAAGAATCAGTCAGCCCACCCACGCCCACTTCACATGTCCAAACAAGACGCCTTCATCTCCATCAGAGTTTTGACGCGTATCAGACACTCACCAGCTGCCAGCTGACTTCCTCTATCTTCTCTGGTTACAAAGAGATGTCTTGTGAAACAGAGACAGAAACAATGCTCAGACAAGAGACGAAGTTATCTGCCAGCTGTCCTATACCAGTGACCAGCTTCCACAAGAGCTCGGAGTGGTGGGCCTGGTCAATTGCCAATATGCCTGACTGAGGGAAGCGAACGTCAGCGAAAAATACTATCCTGCCGGCGGTGCCGAAATATTGATACACAAAGTATTGTACAATAAGATCCCGAGAAGACGAGCGCGCAAGTCCAGTTGGAGATCGAGCTGAGAGCTTGCTGATGAGAAGACAACAGCTGAAATACCCCTTGACTACTCCCTACTGGGTGCTTAGGTGGCCTTGCTGGGTACCCACTGGCTGGCAAATTTATGCTCGCCTCCAGCCAATCAACACTGCTGACCAAATAAAAGACACAAAGGGGTCTTGTACAGTAGACTGTCCTGGGATGTTGTGGTTCAGACAATGCATTCAATGGCATGACTGTCTATCTAGCTGGTTGTCTGGTGATACATCAATATGTGTCACCCGCAGGCTGACATGTGCAGGCTGCTTTTTCCTCGTCGCCATTACACACATGAGTGCTTAGCTAAAATCATCATCGCCGCTTTTCACTGGCCCAGCTTCAATGGCCATTACCCTAGATACCAGTTCCTTGGTCTCACGTGCGATCTTGAAGGAAAGAGGAGGTAGTTGCTGAAGGACTTCCTTGTCTTGGGGAGATTCGTTGCCTGCTTGTAACATTTGCTCTCGGCATTCTCGCAGAATGTCAACAATCGGGCCTGATTTCTCTCTCAAAGTTGCCTGGTATGAAGAAGGCTCGTTCCCAGTCCTGTCCACCGAGTTCACGATGTTTTCAATCGTGGCAGAGATTGTGGTCATATGATTTTGGATCGTGGTCATGGCATCGTCCTTCCGGATGGTATCGACCAATGAGGTGATAGATTGAACCAATCCATCAGTCTGATCTTCGAGGTACATCTGAGCATTCTGGGTCAGCATTGTAAATTGCTACTGGCTATCCTTCCACTTACCTTGAGATCCTCCAGATCAGCCTCCTCTTGAGTGGTCGCATACTCCGCTTTGATCCCCAGTCCGGTGCCATTCATTAAAGTCGATATACTGCGTGGAAGGAGACCTGACCCGGCTCGATTGGACACATTTCTCGTCGCCGATGGCGTACTGAGAGCGCTATAGATGCTTTCGACCTCGCTCCGCCTTCTTAAGGTCTCGGCAACGTTGAAGTAGCCGTTGCTTTGCAGCGGTTCCAACGTCGGTTCATCGTCGTCTTCCAGTTCCCCTGCTGGGGTTGGCCGAATCTTGACGGTGTGAAGGAGATCAACAACAGATGCCGTCAAATGTGAAGCCGCGGCGTCGAGAAGACTCAGAGGGGAGAGACCACTCGCGGAAGCAAAATTCTTCGAAGCTGTGATCAAATTGTTCGCTGTAGCCGAGACCTTGGTCTTGAGCTTGAGTCGTCGCTTGGCCATTTCCTCGTCCTTTTCTGTTGATAATCCGGCGTCGATGTCTGATGTGATCCCACGCACTGCTAACACCACCGTTTTCATATGGTCGAGCACAGCTGTTGGTCTATCGGATCTGGCAATTTGGAGCAGCTCATCAATTGCGATCTGGAACTTGGTGACGTGGACGTCCTTGACCAGTCCGTCCCGATCCTGAAGAGCCATTGCATGCTGACTTGCATCGGGTCGGGCGATGCTGAGCCCTAGCGAGCTAGTGCGGACACTTCGAAGTTGTGCTTTGGCCTTCACGTACCGGGCTTTCCAACTCTTGACTTCCTCTTCGAGCTTCTGGACATCGATCTGCAGCTTCTCTTCTCGTTCCAAATTGCCTCCTCCAGAGTCCGCCATGGCTCTCATTTCTTCAAGGTACGCCTGGCCCTGTCTGCTGACTTCCTCTGTCAACTGCTGTTGTTGTGCCAGCTGCTCCCGCAGGATCCCATGATCGTGGTCCAATTTAAGGAATTTGGTCTTCCAAAGCACATTGTCACCGCTGTAGTGTGGTGTTTCTGCCCTAAGCTTCTCAATCTCCTCCTTGAGCGACTTGTTCAAGTTTTCTGCCTCTTCAAGCTTTTTCTCCAAATCCTGCTTTGTAACAGTCCATTCTTCGTTCTCCCTCTTCAGCTGACGGAGTTCCTTGTCCCTTGATTCAAGGTTTGATTCCAGATCAGAAACCTTCTCTTGTAATTCGGTCAAACTGGGGACGCTAGCTTTGGGATAGTTCATACTGGCAGCACTCTGCGACGTCGCTGATGTATCCCGATCACTCCTTGGACTCGTAAGAGAGCTTTCAAGCCCGAAAGCATCGCTAGATCGATCGTATTTCGACTCCGTGGCCTGAGAATCGTCCTCATCCTCGACCATCATACTTTTATTGGGTGTGATAGTGTTACTCTGAAATTGCTTCGCCATTGGCCGCCCATAGTCACCGGGCGGGGGAGGATTATCGAACTGAGGAAGACTGGACACCGATTCTTGCCTGTGAGGATAGTTTGGTGCGCCATTTGAACCGAACGACTGGGTTCTGGGTGGTGCGCCAAAGCCATTACTTGGGGCAGGCAACCCATCTCTGGAGGAGGCTGCTGGACCTCTGGATTGCGAACGGCCACTGTCTCTCCTTCCGCCGTCCGGTCTCGCAAATTGGGGGAATCTGCGTTCCAACTCGCAAAAGACGTCAGTCGACAGGTCGCGGAACCTGGGGGTTTGCAGCGATGAGAGCTTTTGCCTGGCCTGATTTCTCTTCTCGTGGAAATCAGGTCGTGGTTGGAGGAAAGGCGGAATGTTTTGTTGTCGCGGTGGGCGGCCAGGAAGGGGGGCGGAAGCTTGTCTTCTTTGTAACTCGTCAAAGACATCCGTGCTCAGTTCGTGGAACTGGACGGGCGACAGTCGTAGGAGCTTATCTCGAGCCTTGTTAGGGCGCGGAGGAGCCTGAGAAGCGCCCTTGAGAAAACTTTTCAGAATTGTATAGTGCCGAAACAGCTCTGTTTCCATCCTCCGGTATTTTCTGCTTTGTTCGTCTGAGATGGTGCCATCACTGGAACGGGAATTGGCTATAGATCCGGCGCGTGAGGAGCCTCGGGAGCCTGATTCGGACGGACGGCGTTGTCCCATGGCATCCAACGATGGAGGAGCGAAATTCATGCCCGCATTGGGAGGAGGACGCATCGACGGCTGAGGTTTAGAGGGTAGGTATTCGTCACCCGGAGGCTTCATAGGCACATTCGCGAAGGGGCCGTCATTCCGGGGGAGTTGGTTATAAGTGTTTACACCGGACCACTCGCTCGTCGTGGATACAGGTGAGAGTTCGGGCCCTCGAGAGAGGGGCGGCATTGTGGCTTGCATATTGCGAGTTCATGTACTTGAGTTGTCGGAATGTCAAAGACGATCAGAGGGAGGAAATTTCTATGCGTCTTTGTTCTTTTTGACCAATCCGCGCCAGTTGGACGCGGGTAAGGTATGTGAGGCAGCAAACGTCGGAGGACAGAAGTGAAGTCAGGTGCGGTTGTGCTCTAGCGGGTCAAGGAGTGGACGAGGGCAGACGACCAAGGCGCAGGCGCGACTGAGATTGATGCACTCGGGGATTCCTGCAGACTGCCCAGCAGACGGCCATGTGAGAGTAAGTAGATAAACGAATGTGGTGCGATTATTGAACGAGCGAGACGATAAGAAGAGTATACCGATTTACCTAGTCAAGGCGGGAATGACAAAAAGAGGGAGAGTACAAAGTACAGTAATGTAGTAATTGTGCGCAGGCGTTGAGTGGGTGGTGGAAACATGCAGCTGTATTACTAGGGTCTGGTGGAAGGTGCATGCCATGACCAGGGGGGCAGGGAATGAGAGGCTGTGACTGGAACAATGCCTGCGTTTACTCGTGCCTAGCCATTACTCCATATAATTTATTGGAGAGGCGCCCGTATTGACCCTGCACCTGCCATTGTCCCTCAAATCCCATATCTACTGGTGAAAACCAGGTGGTATCACCATTGCCCCTTTTATTGTCTACCTTCCCAATTGTGCCTCTATACATTCCTTGACTTGGCCGTCCACACACCATACTGACTGACATCGCACCTCAATTCATGAGTTGATCTACTCGTATCTTTCATGCAGAACATACTCGTACCTGCACCAGGGTCGTCGCTTGCCAGCCCATTTTCCCAACCCCTTACTCCGTACCTCTGGATCCAATACCACACATCTCCACTATCCTGGTGCACTAGAAGAATCTCCACCATCCAGAAACTCTAGTCTCCAATGTTTCCTAATTGGTTAATCACCCTTCCCACCCTCCATCTTCTGGATTTTCGTCAGGAACCACAACTGCCATTTGGTCCACAGACAACCCGCCTAGGAGCGCCGTCTTGCCGCCTGCACGTCGTGAAGGGCGCCACCAAGCCGTGATCTAAAAGCTTAACAAAGGACTTCGTCTGGATGTTCAACACATGGGGTTTCGTGCTTTGCGCTCTGCGCTTTTGACGTTCGAGTGCCGATTGCTCTTGCCTGCTCTATAGTGTGTATTCGATATGTCGTTGTACAAGATCCGTCGCTTCAGGCTGGTTCTTCTGTGTTCTCCATAGCGCAAGTTCCTGGCCATCATGCCGCTGCCATTGTCGTTGATCATTATGAATATCTGGTCACTAGTCAACGGCAGACCAGCGCCCAACACCTCGCAACGTCCCTTGGGTAAATCGCCATCGCCAATATATACAGTATTGTTCATTTTGACACCATTTCCAACTCGACTGGTCTCATCTTCCATTCGTCATTTTCAGAGAGGAAGGTATACTTGGTCCGTTTTGAGCTCGCAGAAAAGGCTCTACAGCTGCCGACACTGGTGTGGTTGCCCGCGTGGGTGCCGTGCTGCGATTGTGTGCCATGTGTGCCCTGACCAGATGGCCGGCCGCGAGGGCGCTGCAGAGACTGAGCTCCCCCGCGAGAACTCCAGCTGCAATGATTCTGGCTAGTTTTCGGGCGTTGTCCCCTGGGTTTGTCGGATGAGCACCTCGCACTCCAAGCATTTCAAGCATGGTAGACTGTGCCTCGAGAATGGTCCCTCCGCCGATGGTGCCCACTTCAATCGAGGGCATCGACACACTGATTTGGAGGTTGCCATTGTTGCTGCACGAGAGGTCAGTAACTGTCCTTCTTGGTTCCCAAGGTTGTCCACTTACTTCTTCATGATGGTAATACAGTTGGAACTCTCAACATTTTGAGCCGGATCTTGACCTGTGGCCAAGAACATGGCCGTCACAATATTGGAGGCGTGGGCATTGAAGCCGCCGATACTGCCCGCCATCGCACTGCCAATGAGGTTTTTGGCCACGTTGAGCTCTACAAGCGCATCCACATCGCTCTTGAGAACACTGCGTACCACATCTCCAGGGATGATGGCTTCTGCAACCACGGCTTTACCTCTTCCGTCAATCCAGTTTATCGCCGCCGGCTTCTTGTCGGTGCAGAAATTCCCAGACACGGTTATCGTTGCCATGTCATCAAACCCGCACTCTGTGGCCATGACCGAAAGGGCCTTCTCAACTCCTTTAGAGATCATGTTCATGCCCATTGCATCACCAGTGGTCGTCTTGAATCTGATGTAGAGATAGGTCCCAGCCAAAGCCGTCTTCATCGACTGTAACCGAGCAAATCGGCTTGTAGAATTGAAAGCCTCGCGCATCCTTCGCTGCCCTTCTTCCGAGTCAAGCCACACTTTCGCTTCACCCGCTCTAGCCAAAGTGGGAAAGCCAACACATGGACCTCGTGTCATCCCATCGCCAGTACCAACGGTGACGGCACCACCACCAGCATTGATGGCTTTACACCCTCGACTAGTGCTTGCTATAAGCACGCCTTCGGTAGTGGCCATGGGCAAGAAGTAGCTCTCACCATCAATGATCAACGGGCCGGCAACCCCCAACGGAACAGGCAAGTAACCAATGACATTTTCACAACATGCCCCGTGGACGAGCTCGTAGTTGTAGTCTCGGTATGGAGTCTTTGAAGTTTCCAGTACAGAGGCAAAATTCTTAGTCGTGGGTGTCCTCGATACAACTGCTCTACGGACCTTGACAGCCCGAATGAACGCTTCCCCTCGGGTCATGACCTCGGTGTTTTCCAGCGTCTTCTCGATGGCATAGCCTGGAATCTTCCCTCGAAGTGACAAATCAATCAATTCCTCGTCTGTGAGAAAGGCGGCCTTTTTGTCCTTTAGCATCTGCTCGCATTCCGCTCGTGACCTGTCTGAGTTCTGCGAGACGTCAAGGCTGACTTTTCGGGGTTTCGGTGTCGAGGGCAACTCCAATTGCGGCGGCTTAGATGCGGCGGGCGAACTCGTTGCGGATTGTGACTCTTTGAGACTCCAACGCGCAGCATTGAACAAATAACCGTTCAGAATCAAACTGAGCGTGAGCGCGATCAAAACCCATTTGCTAAGCACGGGATCCTCGAGGCTGCTGAGCAAACTCTCTATCACTCTCCCGCCGACCACGTTGAGGAACTGATCCGTATAATCAGACTCAAAGAATCCAAGATCATCTGGCGAGTCGGAGCGAGCAGTTGAAGGGTAGCCGAGCTCGTATTTGATTGGAGGTAGAACGGTAACATAGGTATCGAGTTTCTGACTCTTTGCAGCAACATAGATCGCGTCCAAGCCGTTTTCGGCCACTTTAAAAGGGTCGATAGGAGCTGGGGTCAAAACACTGGGAATAGCAGGCCCAGGCGCTTTGATGCTTCGCGCAGTCCGGAAAGGTATTGTGCACAGGTTGATCACGTTGATAATGACGAAGCCAGTCACCATCCAAATTTTGAACTTGGGCACGCTGCTGGCCTTGATCTTCTGCCCGAAGATGTTGAAGGCACCTGCTTGACTTGTCTGCCCACTAGGCCAATCATTGCTTGTCGCAACGTCTTCAGCGACCCGTTGGTTTATTCCGTCTTCCTCGAGCGCTTTGCGCAGGGCAACGTGTCGTTTGATACGATTGATCTCCAGCTTGATGCACAGGATTGTCGTATAGAAGGTAAAAAGTAGAAGGCAGTCAAACACCAGGATCCAGGCAGCCAAGAAGCAGAATTGCCTGAGCCCACCTTGGATGCCCGAAGCAGCACCCAGAATGAGAATTGCAATCTCAATGGCGTAGTCCCGAACAATCTCAAACCCAGTGTCCCTGACTGCGATTTGGATAGCATCTTGGATGGAATTCGGGCCAATTGTCGTAGCTGCTGGGCCACTGGCGCTGCCGTTCGCCGCTCCGGTCTCAAGGCCTCGCCGATTCTTGTCATAAGACGCAGACAAAACAGCCTTTGTGAGAATGATGGACTTTTCAAACCCAATTGTGACCACCAAAAAGGGGAGGCCTTCTGACAACAAAACCATATTGATCGGGACCCCGAGCTTGGTTGTAGTCACCAATCCGAAGAGAAACGCGAATAGACTCGAAAACAAGACTGAGATAGCCAACCAGGCATTCGAACCGAGACGTTTCATGGACAGGAAAAGGGAGATAAACGTGAGGTGCATGGACAAGTACCCGAGCGACATGATGATAATGTCCAAGGTTTCGGCATGCTTTAGCAGATCGACAAAAGAGGACCAGCCTTCACTCAGCCACGTTCGGTAGGTACCACGTGGGCTGTTTCCATTTAGGCGAACACCTTTCATGGTCCAAGACGGGCGGCCTTCATCATCGGACCGCTCATGTTGTGTCGGGAGCTCCTGAACAGCGCGCAAGAAATCAGGAAGCTCTGAAAATGAGGTATAAAAGGCCAGGGAAGTATCGTGCGATATAGGAGAGAGCAAATGGGAAGTGGTCGGGATGCCAGTGGCCGTGACGTTCGCTGGTACAGGAACAGCATTGGCATCAGGAGCCAGCTGAGACGAGGAAGAGTCCGGGAACACAAAGGTTGTCAAAGCGTAATGGTTTGAGCCCTGCGTGCATAATGTCAGCGCTGCAAGTATCTCATCATCACTCCGAATCTGAATTGACATACCAGAGGCGCCAAAGGGACGCTGGAATCGTCTGGGAATTGCCACTTCCATGCTGTTCTCTCTGAGAGTTCCAATGTTCTACTCCCTTGTAACAAAGCCTCCACATCTACTCGTCCATTATGTTGTAACGATTTAATGCCACTGTCAAACAAACTTTCTTGCAGCAGACCGACGTAAGAGGTACTGGCGAACAATGCGATTGCGACAACGGTGTGAATCGGGTGTTGGCAAGCGAGGTTGGAGATAGCAAGGAGGTTGGAAGTGACAGTGCGGTTTAGCCAGCTGTCGGTTTTGGCCAGGGAGCGCAATTGCTTGGGGAGGAGGTGGGAGCCTCGCATTTTGAGGAAGTAGGGTGTCGTCGGGGCGGTGACAAGGATGGTGGGACGAGGGCTGTCGACGTCTATCTTTCCATGCTCGGAGGAACAGCACAAATCCTGCACGTCACTTTGTAAGTTGCACGAAACGAAGACAAAGATCAAAGAAAGGTCGCATCTCAAGTGGCGGTCAACCAGGGTAATATGAAGGAGGCGACGACATACCAATGTAGTTGGAGAATCAGGTACAAACTGCGATTTGGTGTGTTTCGAGGTGTACCTTGTGTAAGCGAGGGCAACAGCAGGTCACTCGGTAGCGATTGAAGGGCTGAACAAAAAGATATTCGGGATAGGGAGGGAGGGTGGAGGGAAATAGTCGCAGGGGTGAAGCATAGGGAGATATAACTCGGTCCTAGGTGATTGAAGCCGTGAAGCGACCCATGCGATCTATGGTGTCTTCGCCCATAAAATTTCCAGCAGGTTTGTTCCCGGGGGGTGGTGCCTAGGCAGGGTTCCGGCTGGATACTAGTGTACTCGTATCTCCAGCCCCCTAGTCCAGGATGGGAGCCTTTCTTTGGTCCTTTGGGGTTGTTCAGGTCCACATCCTTTATCCAACTAACTCGGATGATTGGGCCGCTTCCAACAGTTTCACCGCCACAGTTGGTGCAGCTTCTTTGCCGATTGCCCTGATTAGAGGGTGAAAAAAGTGCTGAAGATCAATCAAATGCAGGTTTCTCCCTTGTGGGCCGATTCGGCATCTCAAGAGTTCTGTTAGCACCAGCTGCTTCTCCAAAGAAACAATTGGCCATGACGCCTTGACAGGTTCTGTACCTGCATGAGATGTTCGCATCTGTGCCACTACAACGCGCGTTGTCGCGCCGCCGCACCAGCCTGCATCTCCCTGCGCCGAAACTCCAGTCCACTGACCCTAAACAATCTGATGCTCGTACAATGCTGAGTGCGAGATAATCGTACCATTCCTGACCCTTTACAAAATTGCCTCCGGATTTCACCCTTATTTCCTCCCAAAAACATACCATATAGTGTAACTCCACGTAAACCACCAATGGAAACATCTTATACGGTCCTCACTCTAATAGATGGCAAGTCTTTCAAAACACATACAAAGCCACACCGAGACTCAGGCTCGGTGGGAACAAGTGCTTGTCAGTGCTCGAAGTGGTTGTATATGTGTTCTCGACTAGGTTGCGATCTCTCTAGGTATCGGAATACGTAGAGGTCAAAGTGAAACTCTCGGATGACCTTCTTGATGCCACGATCAGTAGAGCTGATGAAAGGGACGTAGCACAAACACATCCTTTTCTTCTGGCCTGGAAATCTTAGTGGTTTCTCGTCTCTATGCACCAAGGGCCGTAAATCGTTTCATTGTGCTCGGTCTGATGGCTGGAGCATGTTGAATCGTACGCATGTGCTAGTATCATTTCGAATAACTTAGCCAAGTAAGAATTTGATCGCGGCCACCCATGCGAATAGTGATGAGACTGTAACCGCCGAGTAGAGCAAGTACTCATCTTGTCGCAATATCAACCCCGTCCAAGCAATAGAAGATGCTGATGCTCACCCTACTTCAAGCTGGTGGTTTTTCTGTCCAAAGCTGGTGTAGTTAGCTTGACATCATGACTGCTCTCCCCAACCACAAACACATATCATTGACCACTTTATCGCATACCCCTGTGGCTGCTCGACCGTCACGAGACACGGGCCTTGACCGCAGTCAGTGCTCCCCGTACGCCTCGGTTTCCTCGTTCGGCGTCGTTTTCAAGACACAAACTCACAACGGAATCGTTACACATAGATCCGTTGCGACGAGGAAAACAGTATGCGAGACGCCAGTTTAAAACGCCGCTCCTGGGACGTTTTCTCGACTGATTCTCAGGAGCCCAGATCGAAGATAGCCAACCGGCAAAGACTCTCAAGGGTGTGATCGCCTACCTCAAGAACATGTGCCAGGATAGTGCGGATGAGGATGAGCATGCCAATACTCCAACATCAAGGATTACCACCCAGAACACCTCATGGGCACGTTACCTGGATCTCCCAAATTTGCCGTCTCCATGATCGGCTGACGTTGTGGCACAGAGTCGCGCGACAGAACAGAGACGATTGTCGGAAGAGCCGAAGCAGTAGCTCGACGAAGGCACTGACGCTTTGGTGGACATCATTCAGAAGGTCGAAGGAGAAGTGGAATAGGAGAAGATCATGTCGGTCCAAGGTTGCAAGACAGGCTTCGATGGACGATCTGAAAGGTTGTTTTCGTGTTTGCCTTCTGCAGGACCCTCCAAGCGCTGACGTTTCATGGATATAACACAACACTTCATCCAAGTTGGTCTCGCTGAGTTTATCCATTGCTCTTAAAATCTATCGCACTCACGCGGCCGTATTCTCCCCGCGTGGGACCAAATATCTCGTTAGCCTCCAATCGCAGTGTGTAGGCTGGATTGGCCTTTGAGCAAGTCGAGACAAGCCGGTTGACGTCTGCCGTAAGGTAAGACGAGCAATCAAGCTCCATCTTATCAATCCTCGCATGCGTCGTCTTATCACGGCAAGGTCACCGCCGACTCATCATGACCTTGGCGCCGTGTTTCTTGACCACATCCTCCATCTTCCTTCTCACCTCTTTACAGCCATCCACACCGGTGGCCAACATGGCCTCCACTTTCCCGGTGCTGGCAGCAATCTCGACCCGCGAGTCCATCATCAACACCGACACTTTATCCTCCTGCTTCTCGCCCCCAGACACTGTGGCGAGGGTAAGATATGCCAGCTCCTGCTCTTCTGCATTGTTCAAATCCAGCACCGGCTCCACTTTTGCCTTTGAGTCATCTGTAGGGACAATGATCCCGGAGCTCACGGCGGCGAGGATGCTTGGCATGGGCACACCGGCGTCGACCAAGGCTAGGCTTGCTGCGTTCAGGCAGGCGACTAGAAGCCCTCCATCGAGGCTCAAGACGTGCAAGGAAATTGTGATTAGAGAGCGCGGATACAAGTACGTGAAGAGGTGGGACTGAAATGATGAGGATATCGTGGATTGAAGTTCTTGGATTTGTTTGTCGGTGCGGGTTCGCCGGCGTCGCTCGATCGATGCAAAGGGGGCAACGTTCAAGTCGGTTTCGACTATGGCATTGTTGTTGTCGCGTTGGCCGCGTCTGCGAGCAGGAAAATGTTAGTTCTAAATGTCAGAATATTCACCGCGAAGTTGTCGAGTCGCACCCTTCTCTTGGTCCCGTCACTGTACACAGTACCACTGTGTTGCCCATAGTGAGCATACTGGATCCATCACTCGAAGGCTGAGTTGAAATGGAGGCGGTGATGCGCCGCAGCTCATTCCATCGTCGGCCATCCTGTCGGAGCAAGGTGTGGGAGTATGTTGAGATTGTGTCGAGAGGCATTGTGTTGGCGGTAGAAACTGATGGGAGCCGCTGGATATTGGAACCGGGCGAGACGGTCGTCCTGTCTGGGATCACTGGCGCAAAGGTTTGGCTACAAGTCGGTTTTCAGATCAACACTGACGCAGGATAATGAATGGAATTTGAGAATTGCGGTCGAATTCGAAGAGCAAGGGTTGTAATTGGCGGAAGCTTATTGCTCGCCGCAATGGGTCTCGAAGTGGAGAATCGGGGGTTTTATACACCGAGCCAACGTCAATCCAATCTTGTATAGAGGCACCAGAGCACACGGTGTACTCGGTACTCCCCTCTCAAACTGGGGCAAGAAGAGCGTCAAGATAAGAATAGAGCTTCGAAGAACGTTCTATTCATTGTTTGTTTGGATCAACTTTTCAGTTTCCCTCCACCTGATTCGCTTACGTTGCGCGATACCACCAATCTTGTAGAAGGGGTTCACGCCTCTCGCAACTCCTCCACATGAGATGTATGACTGACATTCTTCATCTCTCCCAAGTCCTTCCCCATTGCCTCTGCCGCGTAGCTCTCCACCCCTGTACAGACATAGCCCTTGAACTTCCTTGCCGGCAGCCTCGCCTCGAACATCTCGTGGATCTCCTCCAGGGTACGATCTCGCGTTTCGGGCAGGAAGAAATAGGTGAAAACGACGCAAACCACGTTGCTGCCAAACCAGATGTATCCGTACTTGGCGCTCCAGCCAAACTTGGCTGGGTTTATGAAGTAAGGGGCTGAAAAAGTCCCAGCCCAGTTGCCAAGAAAGTTCATTGCGGTGGCCAGACCGAACGTGAACGCACGCAGTTGATTGTTGACGTACTCGCCACCCAAGAGCCATGCATAAGGTGCTATCTTGTTGTTAGTTCTGCTCTGAACCAGCTTGGAAATTGGCGGGACAAACCGTAGGCAACATAGAAGAACGTGAAGAGGGCGATGAAGGCGACAACCACTTTTCCTGTCGACGCACTTCCGGGACTCGTGCTCCAGGCAATCGCTGGGATCAGCTGGCATATGGCACATGCCGTGAGGCCGACCAAGAGCACTGTACGTCGATCGATAAGTCGCACGAAGAAGAAACTGACCAGCACCCCAATCAAGCCGGTACAAGTGACCAAGATTGAGTATGCGAAAGGGTTCTTTACACCAGCCATTTGCAAGTAATAGACAGTATATATGTTAACTGTGCGTCTATGTTAGCCCTGTAGATCGAAAAAACATTGGAGATATAGAGAAATACCCCAGCTGGATCTGTTTGCGCGTCAGCCGTGTCCTGGGACAAAAGGAAGTGCACTTACCCGTTTGCCGAATGAAAACAAACGACAGCGATAGAAAGGAGAGTTCTGCGCAGATTTGTGCCTCGCCACATCTCCAAGAATAGAGCTTTCTTGTTCTGTTCTAGTTGTTCTCTGGTTGACTGTCGGATTTCATTCAACTCCGCCTGGAACTCTAGCTCGTCGATATTCGAATTTCGAAGTCTCCGCAACGCGGCCTCGGCGGACTCCTCTTTCCTCTGGACCATCAGCCACCTTGGCGACTCAGGCGCGAAGAAAAAGAGGAGGATGGCCTGTAGAGTTGGTGCCACAAAGAAGATTGCCAAGGGGATTTGATATGCGTCCCGGCCGGTCATGGTATGCGTCCCAAAGTCAACGCTTGCGCCAACAATGGACCCAATGGAAAGCATGACTTGATACACAGCAAATGAGATGCCTCGCAGGTGTGCGGGTGCGGCCTCATGGACGTATAGCTGAGCAAAGGTAAGAAACCAGCCGACGGAGATACCTCGGAGATAAGTCAGCAGAAGATGGACAGGAGAACATGGATTTCTATAGCGCACCCAAGATAAGACGTGCAACATAAAGAGCTGCCTTGCTCCTTGTTCCCAGCTGGATGCTGGTTGCCACGAAGTTGAGAAGTGTGGCTGCCCAAAGGCCATGCCTTCTTCCAAATTTCGCGCTGAAGGGTCCAACCAGCAACGACGAAACAAAAGTACCTATCGTCATCAACGACGATATCAATTGCTGCACGGTCGGGTCAATGTTCCAAGTGCCCAGCTCCTCTGAATAGTACCCGAAAACCTCGAGGAAGCCGGGCATTGAAAGGAACCCGCCCACGAGCGCGTAATCAAGGCCATACTGGAAGGTGGCCATAGTAGCCACTACACATATGGCAAGACATTTCCTGTGACTTAGCACGTCGAGCTTGAGGGGGTTGGCAGAAACAGGAGCACCGCCAACCATCTTGTCGAAAGTCCACCAGGGGCTGTGTTATGAAGGTAGAGGTGACCAACCGCTAGGAATATTGAGCGTTGGCCTGGTCGTTGGTCAGGATACCTGAAGCACCATGCAAGGAGCAGCACAAGCCCCTTGCTGGAGCGAGAGTTGCCATAGATATACAACATGGCACCCATGATTTCCTCTGGGGACACTACCACAGATCCTGCCATCTTTTGGAGAAAGGAGTAAGTTGGTGGATGCAGAGTATGGAGTAACGTGGGGAGCTATTGCGGAGGCGGCCCGGTTAACAAATCACCGTCTCCCAGATGTTTGTGGATGTGTGGTCAACATCAAGCTCACGGGGAGTGACCGGGCTAGCTCCTTGGTACGCCCATCAAAGCCTTGTTACTTCTCAAAGAGACCCTCAGGCCGTGGAGGATGATCAGCAACTGCCGAAAAGTGTGGCGGTCAATATCTGGTCAATCCCACATTTGATGCTCGTTGAGGAGTATGCTCGTTCCTCCACAAGACAGAGGACATGCTTGGGCCGCGGACATGGTGCTCTGGTCCCTATCCGTCTCGGTGCCCTCATCCGTGGCCTGGCCAATCCTTACCGCTTCAGAAAGCCAGGTATAGCGACATCCACGTGGTCGACAACGCTGTCACTCTCGAATCCCACAGACAGTGACCCAAAAATGTCAGAAACAGCTGACTACGCCGACTTTCGTCTAGAGTTGGGAGGGTGTTTGGACCGTCCGTTCGTCCAAAACTCCAGAGACATACTCTATCACGACGAACATCCCCGAGAATGTTAACTCGTCAAAACAAGTTCTCACTTAGTTTTATGTTAGTGGACTGACAAGGGTCTGGTCCTATTACTGAATGTAGACATTAGTGCTGAGTAAACGGGTGGTTCAGGTAGGATAGAAATACTGGTACATCGAGAATCTGTGTGGTTACATACTGTATATTGGCTTAATAGGCGAGGAAGGTAGTATTTGAGTTTGGTCTAGATTCTCTGCGTCTATTATAGGAAATTAAATCTTCTATCCATGGGCCAAGGCTCTACACAAGAATCTGTCCACCTCCAGCCGAAACAACTCCGGCAATATGTGCTCCAATCTCCAAGTTTGAAGTTTGGGGTTGTCCATGCGTGCCATGGCAAGAGTGAGTAGATTTGATTGCTTGCAGCAGGTCCGTGCGCGCCTGGCCAACGAATAACACGGCCCTGACAGCTCACATGCGAGGGAAACTTAATTCAAGATATAAAAATACAACGTATCTGCTGGCTGTGATCAAAACCTGTCATAGCTCTTTGGTTGTTTCGAGGTTGTATATACTTAGAAATGTGTCGTACGAACGCTTCGTTCAAAATGGTTCCTCGATATACTTTGCGAAATATGGTTACGCTGACAGATCAGACGAAGAAGATCCGTTTTTTCTGCCCATGACGATAATGATGGCCAGATCCTCATGAGGCCCAAGGTGATTTGGCGATGGCAAGCAGTGAACACTGCAAGAACAGCGAGTGTAAGTGTCGAGTATCACAAGCACGGTGGGTGTGAGTGTCGAACACCACCAGTACAAGCCAAATGCGAATTAAACAAGGTCAGTATCGGTAAGTATTGGTCGGGGCAGCCATTACTCTAAAGCCGAACACCAAACGCCAGGAGAAAGAACAGAGAAAATACAGGAACAATTGCTGGGTCTTGTCAGTATCATACCAATGTATCTGCAGACAGCAAAATGCTTTAAAGGGCCTTTTTATTTGACCTTGATTTGAAATTTCTTTTCGGTAATCTTTTGCCTGGGCGCACAGTATCGTCCTCGTCGTCAAACTTCCTTTTACGCCCAGTGGACGGCCGCACGGCGGGACTGCCCTCTCGAACAGTACCTGTCGTGTTCTTGTTAGACGCCTTTACCTCCGTACTGACGGGCAACTTTATCTTGCTGGCGGACGTCTTTATCTTCCCAGCAGAAGGCATGGTGGTGGCGAAGGGGAGGGCGGCCCTCGCTGAGGAACACGCTCCTCGCATTCAAAAGGTATGGGCAGATCTGCTCCAAAACTACCCCGTCAGTCTGACATATCAGCGCAAGACTCCCTGAAAGTTTTTCTTTCCGAAAGCTCCAGACTTCACATTCGAGCGCGCCGTCAAGGAGAAAGTACTCGGCAGAAAAAAGGCGGCTCCTAATGCTCAAAACCCAAACCCTCCTTGGTTGTTTCAGATTGAGCTCAACACCACCCAGGGCAAACGGACTGGCAACATACCCGAGGATAAGGTCACAGTGTGGCCGCTAGGGTTTCCATTTGTGTGTAATGTAGACCATCCATCGAGCCACCAAGGCGTGTTGGCACTTCAGAAAGGTGATTAAAGACAAGTTCTTCGACTACACTGGGGGCATGACGACAAGGGCAATTATCCTCAGGGACGTCCAAATGCTGTTCCTTGGTTTCAAGTCTACTGCAAGGGTCAACAAGGATACGTCAACTTTTGGGCCCTTGAAATCGGTCGTGTCAATGCGGTCGGGCTGCCCACAATTGTTCCTCCAGCCTCAGATCCAAATGTCACTAAGGAGACGTCCAGGACAAGCCAGTCTTTACGAAATCAACTCTACCAGGCCGAGCCAGTATCTATAGGCAAGCGCCGTTCAAGGGCGTTCAAGGCCGTTCAAGATACCGTATCCGGCCGCATTGTCCTGTATGCATGGAACGCGACTCACACGTCAGACCCTCGACTCCATTTTACCATCACTACCTCCGCCGCGAGGGCAAACAACTCCCTGGCCGACATCCAGCCAGGGGCTTTGATCTATCCCACTTTTGAGACTTCCAAACACCCAGTACAGTGGGCGCGATTCCCCAAGCTCGGGCCCGTTTCCAATTGCATTCTGCGTTGAGTTCCAGCTCCCCGACAAAATGTGGGAAAAGGTCTACATACAATCGCAGACCGTCTTCGAATTCGCTCCGGGCTGCGGCTCCACGGGGCTCGACACTGTTTCCCACAGCGCGACAACCTCGAGCGTTGTCCAGGGACTAGCAGACAAGGTGCCGGGAATGTTGGTGAACTATGCCAAAGCCGTCGCAATCATCCGCTCCCTCGAGCAACGATGCGTCCCGAACGACTACAGCTGGATGATCGAATTTGGAGCCGTTCGCATCATGAAAGTCACGCACAGTTTCCTCGATCAGCAGGTCACGATCAAGCACCTGGACCGACGCCGCGGGGCATGCGGTCCAATTGTGACGGTTGCTTCATTTGTGGCGGTGATGATGGTTCTGCAAGCACTCAGCAACAATCGCAGTGGATCTGCAAAAAGCATTCTGACAAGGGATGCACGAATTGCCATCAAAGAGGCATTCCCTGCTCGCGGACGAACCTGGAAAATGCCCCAAACCTCTGGGCTTTGCTCAGGCCGCTCCCGGAGACCAAGGACAATATGATTCGCGACGACCCTCCAGATTTGATGGAGTTGCAGTACGGGCAATGATGTACTCGGTACGAGGTAGATATGGCCAGAACACGAAAAAGTGGCAACGAGCTATAGGCTTGGCCAAAGTTGATAGAAAAGAATCCAGTACTCTCAGGATATCTTTGCATCTGCTCAGTTCGGTGAGATACTCCCGGCCATTATACTTCATATGGGACGACTTTTTCTGCGGCCTCAAGTTTCATAGAACTCTGCCTTTTACCAGATCTCTGGCAATCGTCAGGAGAGAAACACGCTATAGTCTTATAAAATATCCCTGTGACACAACATGTATATTATAGCGAGGACTAAAACCGTGCCGTCAGCCGATAAACGCACCGGATACCTGCAGATTTTCGCACAGTCGCCCAAGCTTAAAGTGAACAACGCTTTCTTTCGTTACCGCTTTCATCGACCATCATCACAGAGGGCACGCTGAGCCTAGAGCCCACGTTGAACCCAGAACTCCCGTGGAGCCCATGTTGCCACCACCGCGAGTCAGACCATCTGCGAGCCCACCTTCCTAGCGATACACCGGGGGAGCCTGGTTGTTCGCATAGCTCTGCAGGGGGATGCCACCCTGGCCGTACAAGGGCAACGGTGCCTCTCCCGTATAGTTGGGCGGCTCGGATTGCTGTCCCTCGCGGAAGTTGGCCGCTGCTGGCGTATTCATGGGCGCTTTTCGCTGTTGCTGGCGTCGCTTGAAAAAGGTGACAGTCCCGACGAAAATGAACATGATGACCATCGCGATAGCAAAGATGATAGTGCCGCGGGTGTTGTCGGCGAACCGGAAACCAACGATACAGTTGGCCAGACCCAGGGTGATTGTCGCAGGACCCAGCACACGATGCCCCTTCATGACCTTGGCGGGCTGTTTCGTCTTCTTGTAAATGCGATGCCCAACTAGCCCGACAACCCATGTAACAAGCCCAAGACCGACAACGACGAAGCCGAGGATTTGATGGCCAGCAGTCAGATTAGGAGACTAGAAATGTTAGTCCTTCCAAGAAATATAGGAACTGGGAAGATGCTCACAATGTTGTTTCGTTTGCTAATAGCAATTCCAACGCCCATACCAAGAATTGTCATGAGCAAGGCCAGCGACTGGACACCCCAGTGAAGCCACACCTTCTCGAACACGCGAAGGAACAAGTATCCTCCAGGAAAGACGATCAAGAAAGCGGCCACCATGAGGAAGGCGTGGAAACCAGTAGCGCCACGGAAGTGACCACCACCAATGGCACCGCCACCAACCACAGTGTCCGAAGAAGCGCTCACGACCGGGACGCCGCCAGTACCCGTTGCAGCCTTGAAGTCGAGATCGAAGAAGTTGTAGCCCTCATGCTGTCTGATTTGCGCGTTGTCATCGTTGGAGTTCAGGGTGCCTGTTGGACCAACGGCCCAGATCATGGACTGTTTTGTGCTGTCAATGTTGACATTGCCGCCACTCCAGTTCCGACAATTGGAGCATTTCGCATTGACAACGAAAGATCCGTCAATGATACCACTGCCACTCAGAACGTCCACCTGGACGTCCGAGGTGTGTTGGGGCATGACATGGCCCTTTCCGAGGCGAGGGCTGACCGTGACATTCTTCCCGTTCTCCGATGCATATGTAACAAAGATCAACGCCCCCGCCATCTGAGAGCCAAGGCCGAAGGCTGCCCATGTCTGGCCCGCAGGCGCCGAAAAGTGGAAGAAGAGAGAGTTGGAGTTGTCATTGGGCACGTTGATGGAAACAGTGATATTATCATTTGGGTCCGGCGAGGTGCCCCGTCCGACATACGTGGAAGAGGGAACAGCGGCCTGCGCTGAGAAAATGTAGGCTGCAAGTCGGTGCGATGGTCAGCGAGGATGGTCCTTCCGTCAATGCTGGGGATAATGCAGAGATTGCAACTCACTGGTCAGAAACAGGCTGATCAGTATCCTGATCTTGGATTGAGAGTGATATAACATGCTCGCAGCTGATGTTCTGAGATTACGACACTTATATTCTGGAGGAAATGGGACTGGATTGGTGCAATGAAGGACAGTATCAACGCTGAACAGGTAGCGAAGGCAGGCAATGAGATAGCTTCAGATTCGGTACAGACACAAAGAAGGAATGAGCAAAGATGTGAGAGCGAGAGGTTGAGAAGAGGAAGACAGAGTCCAAGTCAGCAGGCGCCGTGAGATTATCACCAAAAAAAATAGGGCAAAGAGATCTGCTCGGTAGAGCACGAGTGGCCAGGCGACAATGCGTCTGTTTCGAGAACAAGTAAAAGCGGGTTTCAGATGTTGTTTTGAGCTGAAAAGAGAAGCATGGGGAATGATGGATCCCCTGACGGCGTTGATGCTCGCAAACCAGTCAATGGCGGAGGTCCGTGCAGTGCGCAGGGATAGTGGCCAGCATGGAACCTGAGTGGCTTCAAAGGCCCAGCACATCCAGTCGATTGGCCCAGGCACAGGGGTAACTGGAGGTGGGAGAGCGTCGCCTAGCCAATGCCTGGAAGCCCAAATCCACCCCTAACGACTCTGGATAGATTCGAGCCAGCCAGAGCCCACCGATGGCATGGCCCTGACGGGGTCCGAGAAGCTTAGCAGAGTAAAGTGGGAGTTTAAGCATCTGAGCCTCCGCTCCAGGTAAGCCTTTCAGCCTCTGAGCCCCGTGGACCCCTGGCTCGGTGCCTGAGGGGAGCCCCCAAGAAATAATCGTTTGAGCCTGAACCAATTGCAGGAAGGGGTTTGGTCAACTGGCGCTTACTCTCGCAAAAGCCACAATCAACACCACCAGCATCTAGAATGCTCATGATGCCCCTCGTCCCCCGAAATAGATGTCGTCAATAAGCCATGCCATACCCGATCTGGGACTTAGCGATGTAATCGATGCTCAGCCCATCAGTCTCACTTGCAGATGGACTTTTTCCTTGGTCGGGTATCCGAGTACTATTTGGGAGGGGCTTGTTGCGAGGGGGAACAGCAATGGAAGTGCTCCCTGGGTATTCCCGTCTTATCATATTGATTCGTCAAAACCAATTCTCTTGAATGGTCACAAAATAGCGCTGGAAGGGTTCACTTCGCACTGTAAAGTCGCCAACAGATGGCGACCATCCGAAATCCAATATATCGTTGCTCCCTATCGCCATGTGCTCCGGCGTCCAGTTCACTCCCGCACCGCTGGGATCATCCTGCATTATGGCGTGGCTGCTCTCCCTCGTCGTGCTGCCGGTTGCTGCATGGAAAGATTCTGGTACTCGTGGATCTAGGCCCAATCCCGTATTGTTGTAGGGCTGCTCGCTTGTCGGGTCGAATGCCTCCATTGCATTCGCGTTGGCAGCACTGACTGAATAGTCTTGCACGAACCGTTCCATCGGAGTTGGATTGGCCATATCGGCGAATATGATTTCCTGCTTCTGCGGCACCTGGTTTGACTGTGCCTGTTGCTCCGCTCTTCGGGCCTTTGCTCTGGCCATGAGATGCCGCAAGGGTTTCCACAGCATTCCTTTCTGATACTTGGAGTTCATCATTCGTTGCCCATAGACCGATTCGACCGCGCGCCACGCTCGATCTACGTCGGGTCCAGGCGGTCTCACGCAGATCTCTGACAAAGCAAACGCCACTGACTGCCATTGCATATAGGTCCTGAATAGCCAGCCCCATTTCGCCGTGTTTTCATTCTTCTCGAGCAGGTGAGAGAATTCTATCACTTCCACTGAGGTGATGAAGACTCGATCCCGGATTTCCGGCGGCATTGGTGAGGGTTCGTTGTTGTTGGAGTACGCTCGCGGATGGTGCACCATCAACCACATCTTGGCCAGGATGAGACGCGCGACCGTCGCAGCCACCCAGTAGATTGGTGTGTTCATGTCGCAGTGCCGTAAGTATTTCTCTTCGAGCCTCCGGTGACACTCGTCGATTAACCTCTCCTTTTCTTCAAGGGACAGGTCGGGAACTTGCTTTGTGCCGGGCCCAGGAGCGGAAAAGCTGAATCGACGCGAAAAGGCGCTGATTTCATAGCGAATCAAGCAGAACGTCATCTCGGTCGCTCCCACTCTTTCTGCGGGCCAGAACTTCATTCCGGGATAGATATCGTCGTCGTTCAGGTTTGCAGGGACCTGAGTATCGTAAAACTCGTGGGAGAATGAAGGATCTACACCATGGTCTTCGGCAGCTCGATTATCTAGCAGAGATATCTGCCACCATAACCGGCGTCGCATTTCCGTGTCAAATGGATTCAATCCGAAATGCGTTCCATCACGGTGGATGCCCAGCGACTGTGCCAGATGCATAGCTAACCCTCCCAATGCCCATACCAATCTTGAATCGTCACAATGCCGAACAAAGATGAGGAAAAATGACAGTGCCTGCAAGCACATGAGACTGGAACTGTTCAAAAAGTCCGCACGGGCCAAAGCTTGTTCTGTTGCAAACCGGTACTTCTTTATTAGTGACTGCTTGTCCTCATCCAATAGTTGCTGGCACTGCTCAGGAGTCAAGCTGACTACGGCTCCAAAGTAGATGGCAAACAACAAGGCTTCTGCTGGCTTGGAGACTCGATCGATACTGCTCGCAGCATTCATGAGAATTGTTCTGGCTGTAGGTCGATGGAGTATCCTGACCACCGGGTCCACATTCTCTTTGAAAACTTCCCAAAGAATGAAAATTTGACTCGGAGTGGGATGTAGCTCTCTCAGATCCTGCATGACTGATGAGTAACCAAATAGGAAGGCTTGGTGGTTCGACTGGCGATCGGTTTCGGGGGAAAGAATCTCATCTTCGTCGTCGGTGCTTGACGGGTCGAGCAAGTCCCGCATTTCAGCAATCTGTCAGAATAAACCTGTTAGCCGGTCTTACCTCGCACAAGCCAAGAGACAACACACCTCATCGCTCATGCCTGTCCAAAACGCGTTGTTCACATAGCGGCTGCGATCCTCACTGATCACGAGGCGACCGAGATGCTTGTCAATAGACTGTCTTTTCGACTCCGAGCGATCGGAGGCTGGTGAATCGCTTGGTTGTACATCGCCGAAGCGTGCCCGGATATCTGTCGAACCTGCGGCAGTGGGAGACACGATACCGTTCTCGTCCACCTGCGCACCAAGACTATGAACCACGCCTTCCAGTCTGCGCAGCCGGGCCAACAGCTCCGCATCGGGTGGCTTTCTCGGTTTTCTAGGTGCTCTTCCAGGACCAGGAAAAACACACTCTATCCCCGCTCTTATACAGTTGGCGCATGGGTTTTCTTTGTTGCACCGAACTTTTCTGCGACGACATGTGACGCAACTCCGTGGGTTTAGGCGAGGCGCAGATGGATTGGAGGTCGGATCATTGTCTGTCGCGGCTTGAGCAGCGACCATACCAGAGTCGGTTATCGAAGCTTCAGCGCCCGACTGAGCGTCTTCATCGACGGATTGTGACATGTTCGGAGTACGGAGCCAGTAATGGACCTCATGCGCGACTCATGTCGAACACTTGTGGGGAACTGTCCGACAGGTACAGAAACGCGGGAAAGGAAGAGTGCTCGAGTGAAGGTCGAATAGAAGAGGGAGCGAGATCATATTACATGCCAGATGCGTCACCAAGTTTGGATGTTGCTGAAAGTCTGTCGAGGGAGATCATTCCGCCCCTCCCTTCTTCGTACAAGACTTGTCTCCACCAATGTTTTTCGCACAAACTGGCTTTCTTTGTTTGCTGTTAGTGACAGGCCTTGTTCCTTCGGGAATCCGGGGATTCTACTGCCTCCGGAAAGGCTGGGCATCTGCCCTCTACAAGTTTCCGCTACATCACAGTGAAGATCGACTCCACTGAGATCGGCTAATTGGGGGCACAAACAGGGAGTACAGAACTACTGTGGCCGTCGTACAAACATGGTGCATTTGTACGGATCCCTTTTATATGGACAAGATCTGGTGGTTCCATGGAGATTCCAGATGAAATATATGAGCGATTTATGGACTCGCCTCGGCTCTGTTAAAGGATCTCTGACACCGACCGATTTCCGTACCCATGTCCAGCCTATGCATGGTCTGTCTTGACCTACAAGCAATCGACTTCTCATGAACGTCTTCAATCCATACCGTACAGACACTGCACCGGCTGACTAGCCAATGCATAATCCATCTCGTCCTGCATCAACCTGGGAAGATCCGCAAATCAAAAGTACAAAGTCACATCGCAATGCAAACATCCAAAGAGAGAGCCAAACCCGAAGTACTCCACGCTGTCAACAAATATGGGAGCCCAGAACATAATCTCATCAATTGATGCTTGGGAGAATTGCAGAGGTCCAGCAACGATCAGAAGTAACACCTTCATTGACTGTGAGCCCTCAAAAGAACCTGGTCACGCCAATTAGCTCTGATCTGTCTTCAGCCCGACCATGACATCGAACGTACGCTGCTATTAGCTGCCGACATCGGATCGGGCTCGCCATCTGTGCCCAATGAAGGACTCTCAACACTGCCATGATTCACTGGCCCTGACGCCGTCACCGACCTCTCGCTGAACGGGGGCCTCAAGCTCGATGTCCCTCGAGAATCCCCAGCTTTTGAATGGGCGTCCTTTCCGTCCGCACCACCGCCAGTGCCATTACGAGCTCCATTGGATTTAGATCGTGCCTGCTTGTTGAAAATATCGGTCACCCTGTCGGAAGCCACTCGCAGAATCGTTTGCATAAGCAGGTTCTGTTTCAGTGGTTTGGACAGGTATTCGTCCATCTGTGCCTGGATGCATTTCTCGCGATCTCCGAGCATGGCGTGGGCGGTTAGAGCGACGATGGGCGTTCTAGGCAGTCCCCTCTCCTTTTCATACTGCCGAATCTCTCGTGTGGCTTCGAACCCACCCATCACTGGCATCTGCACGTCCATAAGTACAATGTCGAATCGGTTGTTTTTGATGGCATTGACGGCTTCCAACCCATTGCCCACTACCGTCACCACGTGGTTATATTTTTCCAGAATTTTGATGGCCACCTTTTGATTGACCTCGTTGTCCTCAGCTAACAACACGTTGAGGGATTTCTTGTAGTCCTTGATGACGGGCGTAGACCGGCCCTCCAAAGCCGGGATCATGCAATTACCCAGATCGATCAATTGACAGGGCGTGGTCATGTATGAAGAGATACCAAGGTCAAGTACAGTCTTGAGGCTGATAGACACAGTAGGGTTCAGTAAAACCATGGGCATGTACTTGAATTTGTCCAATTCTCGCAGTTTCTGTGCAGTCTGGAGTTCATCAATGACGATGACATCATAGCCTCCGTCGGTGTTTTTGCGATTGCGTTCGGCGGTGAAGATGCCAGGATCTGGCACATCTGCTTCGTCTTTCACCACTCTGACTTGTAGCCCAAGCTCCTCAATCATTGCAGGGACGCGTTCAAAGAACTTGGACACGCCCTTGTCAACCACAAGAACCTTATGCTTCCGGAAAGGATAAAGCTGGGAACTGATGACACTGATGTCGTCCGTTGCGAATTTGACAATGCACGAGAAGTGGAATTCGCTACCGTGCCCGAAATCGGAGGTGACCCAGACTTGACCTCCCATGAGGTTGACCAGGCGCTTCGATATAGACAGGCCCAACCCGGTACCGCCGAATTTTCTTGTCGTTGAGCCGTCCGCTTGCTGGAAAGTGTCGAAGATCAGGTCGAGCTTGTCCGACTGGATGCCTATCCCAGTGTCGGAGACCACAAACTCGAACGGAAACTCGTCTGTTGCGCAGTTCGACAAAAGATCTTTGGATTTTTTGATCGTCACTTTGACTTCCCCCTGATCGGTGAACTTGATCGCGTTGCCTACCAGGTTGAGGATGATCTGTCTTAGCCGGAATGGGTCGCCAACGACATAGTCCGGTACCGAGTTGTCCACATCAAATGCCAAACATAATGACTTCTCGTTCGCCTTGACAGCCAAGGACTTCAGTGCGTTAAAGACAGTACCCCGGATTGTGTATGGAATAGCCTCAATCGCCATACGGTTGGCTTCAATCTTTGAAATATCCAGGATATCGTCAATGATGGTCAGTAAGCTGTTTGCAAGGTTGTGAACCGTGTTGAGCATCTCTCGCGAGTGCGGTTTCAGATCGTCGGTGTCCAACGTCAGTTGTGTCATGCCAATGATGCCGTTCATAGGGGTCCTGATCTCATGGGACATATTTGCCAAAAATTCGGACTTTGTCCGGTTGGCTAATTCGGCGGCTTCACGCGCCGCTGTGTTTCTCTGTATGCTGTCTCTGAGGTTCGAAATCATTTGGTTGATCTTCCTCTTCAATTCATCCATTTCACCGGACGCATTGACGCTGATCAACTTTGAGAAATCTCCTTCCGTTGCCGCGTCCGTGATCTCACCAAATGCACGAACCTGCGCAGTCAGATTTTCGGCCATGGTGTTGACGTCCTCTGTGATCTCTTTCCATCGGCCACTGACATCGTGAACGTTGGCTTGGCCACCCATTTTGCCATTGACACCGACATCGCGAGCAACTCGTCGCACTTCATGGGCAAAGGTCGCCAAGCGGTCTACCATGTTATTGATAGTGACCTTCAGTGTCAAAATTTCACCTTGTGCTTGTACCTCGATTTTCTTGTCCAGATTTCCAGCAGCAATGGCTTGTGTGACGTCCGAGATACTTCGTACCTGATCTGTCAGGTTCGAGGCCATCGTATTCACATTATCGGTCAAGTCTCTCCATTTGCCTTGGACATTATCGACCTTGGCCTGCCCTCCAAGTGTTCCGTCTGTGCCGACTTCTCTCGCTACTTTGCTGACTTCGAATGCGAAGGTGTTTAGTCGATCAACCATTGAATTGATGGTCACTTTCAGGTCGAGAATTTCGCCTTGGACATCGGCGGTAACTTTCTTCGACAAGTCGCCATTGGCGACAGCGGTGGTGACTGCAGCAATCTCTCGTACTTGAGTTGTCAAGTTCATTGCCATGCCGTTGACATTTTCGGTAAGGTCTTTCCAGGTACCTTCGACGTCGTGCACCGTAGCTTGACCTCCCAGAACACCGTTGGTTCCGACCTCTTTGGCCAGGTTTGTGACTTCCTGGGCAAACTGCTGTAGTTGATCAACCATGTTGTTGATCGTAATCTTGAGTCGCAGAATCTCTCCTTTACAGCTCGCAGTGACCTTTCGCGTCAAATCGCCCTTTGCCACAGCTGTGGTCACCATTGCGATGTCTCGGACCTGTGTCGTGAGGTTGTCTGCCATTGCGTTCACGCTCTTGGTCAATTCATTCCAGGTACCTTGGACACCTTCGATCTGGGCTTGTCCACCTAACACGCCTTCCGTTCCGACATCAGTGGCAACGCGAGTGACTTCGGTGGCGAACGTTCTGAGTTGGTCCACCATGGTGTTGATAGTATGCTGTAGTTCAAATATTTCGCCCTTTGCGCGACTTTGTACTTTTTGACTGAGATCACCACGTGCAACGGCCTTGGTGACGGTTGCAATCTCCCTGACTTGGTCTGTCAGGTTCGCTGCCATTATGTTGACTGCTCAAGCGTTAATTCAGATCCTTTCAACAACAAATTAGAAGCTTTACCGTTGTCCGTCAACTCCTTCCATATGCCATGCACTCCGCTGATCTGAGCCTGTCCACCCAGAATGCCTTCGGTTCCTACTTCGCGGGCGACACGAGTGACCTCGCTGCCGAAGATCTCCAGCTGGTCCATCATCGTGTTGATGGTGACTTTGAAGGCCGCAATTTCATCGTCCATTTCAGTAGCTTGGATCTGGACTCTTTTGGACAAATCGCCATTGGCAACCTGTGTGATGATGCCACCGATCTCACGCAAAGCTTTTTGGAACGCCTCGTTTGCTTGCTGGTGCTTCCGCAGCTCCCTCTCCAAGATCGAAACGTCTTCATTTTCCACCCGCATGAAGGCTTGTTTGGCCTGCTCTTCCGAATTCCGTAGACCGCGACTGATCTCTGCAATTGTGTCTCGCTGACTCTTTATCTGCTCCGCCTGCCTCTCGACATGTTCTCGCAATATGCTAATATCATCTTCGCTCACTGCACGGTCCGGTTCCGAAGGTCGAAAGGAATCTCTGGCAGCGAGAAGGTTGTTGACGCGCCTCGAATGATTGTAATTGATAGGTGTTCTCTCAGAAGAGTCTGCAGGGAAATCAGCGCCAGATTCGCCCAGAGAACCCCGTGGTTCCACTGGGCGGGACAACGGCGAAGCCGGGCTCTGAAATTCACCTGGAGTATCTGGCAGTGAGCGCCCAACAACATCCGCCCGAGATTCCAGGTAGTGTATCCGTCTTGCAAGAGCGGCTATTTCAGCTTCGAAGTCTTCTTTTCCCGGTGTATCGTCTCCAGGGAGCTTGTATGGTGGAAGCTTCAAGCCATTGGTGTAGGTGGACGAGGTCGAGCCCTTGGCCAATCCACGCAGAATTGCCGCAGCGGCTGCCAGTGTCTCGTCCGGGCGAGACATGGACGATGCGAAATCCTCTATAGAGTGTTCCTCCTCATGAGGCGCGGTCGAGACAGGATGGTTGCAGGCGGTTTTGGTATGCCAAAGGGCCCTGGTTCTAGGCCGCGTCCAGCAGCGTACACAAAATGGCCGGAGAGCCACCTTGTTCACCGAAGACGATTTCGCGGGCAAGTGATTGGTGATGGAGAAGGAGATTTTACGCTCAACAGAGTCGTCGATAGGTACGAGAAGTTTGGTGGTTGCAGAGTGGGAGATATCTTGTAAGCTGGTTAACTCGATCGACTCCGACAGATAATACAGGGTTGGTTGGATGGGTTGGACTGGGCGGCGAGTGGGATAGATCTGGGCATGCCCAAAAAGACGCTAGGTGCGAAGCGGATAAACGGCAAAATGTGTCGCCCAAGCAGAATGACTTAACAGGGTCTGAAGGCGACAGAAGGGAGGGCCCTCGGGCGCAGAGTGTAAAGTGTACGGTGAGGAACGTAGGGCGCGAGGACGGAGAATAGGAGTAATGATAGGGAAAAAATGTAGGGTGGTTTCTCGATCCAGAGGAAGGGAGGAAGGTCTGCTAGTGGGAAAGGGAGGGTGGATGGTGATGGACTGTCCACTGCAAGAGAGGCGCAACTACTGTGAACCTCCTGAGAGCGAGATCGTCGCTGCAGATGCCCAAATGGCATCAGCGGGCACAAAAGGGACAGCCAGGGAGAGGTACCGGGCGAGGTGGGAAAGAGTACCTCTTACAAGACACGCCTGGGGCCGCCACGAGCCACAACCAACGGGCACCGCCCAAAATTGAGGCTGCATGAAGTTGGTGCCCCAAACCGACCCGAGGTGCCCCTGGGATGGCGCGCATTGGTTCCCTTGGGCCCCGTCGCGGGGACATTGGGGAGCGGTTTAACCCAATCCTCAATTAGCCACTCGGCAAGCCCAATCCAAGCCTCGACTCGACTCGACACAACCCTTGGCTTTGAATGGCATGTGGGTGCCTCGCGATAATGCGAAGGCGATCTATGCTTTTTGCCTGGATACTGGATAGTGATTCTAGGTGGTCATGCAACCGACGAGTGGAAGCTAGAGCCGTTGCTACACCAGTACCTAGAGAGTACCTGCGTGGGCAGAATACAACTAACACATTTTATTCTGAATGCACAATTTGGGTTCAAGCTGAAACGGTGTGTCGAAACTTACCCAGATCACTGTCCTCTCCTTAGCATTGACGATCGTCTTTGGCGGTGTAGCCACATGTACAAGCATGACCAGCGTGACCAGTGTGGACGAGTAAGGCGAGGCAACTGTTCTTGCTTTCAGGATCTTCATCTCTGCCACCATATCTGCCACTGTCACCAAGCACGACCAGTACCCGCCTCTGCTTTGAAAATAACAGAAGATCCAACGGTGTCTACGACAGACAATGCGGATAGATAGGAGTTTGAACCTGCAAGGCCGCCAACCACCACACTCATATAACATCCCGCCAGAGGGAACAGGGACCTCGTCAGCTGCATCCAGTGATGCAAAAACTTCCTGACACTCATTGGCTGGAGGATTGGGAAGGCTACACTTATTCTCTGAGGCACGGGTAGTGAGCCCCCAACGGCAATCTCATCCGTAGCGAGACCTTGGTCCCATGTCTCGCCTGGCAGGATGACGTCTTTGTCACACGTGAACTAGTCGGCAGACTGCCTCAATGAGGGGAATTCCCTGGTCCAGTCTTCGTCTCAGGGAGATTAAGTGATTGATCGCTTTGGATGATAGTTTGTACCCGGTACTGACAGACTGATCAGGCTGAAAATTGATAACCATCAGCCGGCGAGCCTGTGGAGAAAATAAGTAGTACAGCGAAGTAATGACTAGACCACCCCTAAGTTATTTTGAAGTTTTAGGAATGAAACGGTAGATTTTATTCTCTAGTTACAATTACGAGCTAATAAGCTACATAATGATAGTAATATCTAACAATAATCCCTGAGAAAGGGTAGTAGAAAAGTGTCTTGGAATTCTATAGAGGGAGGATAATGCGGTCTGACTACGGTGTTTAGTATGGGGTGCTGCACCGACGTTTTTTGCCGCAGGCTCGGCGGGTTCGAACGTCCAGAATTTTCAGAGATCAGAATGCTCTTGAACATGTTGTATTACCATAGCCGGGATGAGCGCTCTAGCCAATCTTGCGAATCCCTCGTGTCTGTCCAACGGCCGAACTTGCGGCCAATTCCGAATGAGAGCTGGTTTATCTCACACAAGCATTCTCTCTTTCATATCTGATCTAGAAGGGTGCATTGTTGCAGCAGGGTCGCCATAAGTGAAGGATGCAATATCATATATTCCTATAGGGACATATTTGGGAAGAACGAAGTGACGAAATTATACTGATGTGACCGACATCGTTAGATTAACATGGTCCAGCAGTGCTAGGCACAACTACCAATTTCCACAGAAACCCTGACTAAAGATTATGATACATTACGACGAGGCATGATTAGAGACTTAAGCCCTCCAATGCTTCTAGAAACCCTGCAATAGCTCCAGCGCCCAGAAGGCCCTTAGTGGCACTTTCGCGGATATTTTGCTTTGTAGATTTCTCCCTCGAGTGCCTCTTCTCATCATGGATGCGTGATGTGGTGTTATGTTGGGACAATCGGGACGGTGATCTTGCGGATTTGCCATCTTGAGACACCGGTCTCGGCGATAGGCCCATCCGGGTTGAGGACTGAGGAATGTATCGAGTTTGAGAAGAAGGAGGTAGGTATCCAGTGAGTTGCGGATACCCATGTTGTTGTATCAACGGATGTCCCTGTGGATGCATTTGGCCGCCATATCGTCCGAATGCAACTGCCTGTGGAGGCACCATTGAATTCGGGGCATTATGCATCTGTGCTGGCAGTAGAGGCGACGAGACGCTGTGGTGGATCGGGTTCTGATCGGGCGTTACCCAGGGACGATGGCCGGGTGGGTGGTATGCAGGAGATGACAATCTTGATGCCGTTGACTGAGCCGACGTCACGGAGGGCTGAGTTGAGGGCGGACGGTTGACACCAGCGGTAGCGGCTGTGATCCAAGGCGGTGGTTCAACTGGCGCCGTGAAGGCGTGTGCTACGGGTGCGTCTCCGCCAGCAGCTTGTATCTTCCGTTCAACACCAGGGCTGCCGCTACTCCGGCGCCGAGGTTTGGGCTGGGCCATTTCGGCTTCGGAGGCAGATGATTCTGAACCTGAGTCAAGCACGTATCGCCGCGAGGATCGCTTCTTGGAGCTAGGGCTACCTCCGGGGGAATCCTCCATGTCGCTGCTTGCCGCACTCACGCTTGGCTGGTAACCAGAGTACTGCTTCCGTCTCTTGAATGCTTCATGGCGTGCAGAGGCAGAATTCGGCTTCCTCCAGTCGGTCGTTGTGCCTTCCAGGTAATAGCCACGAGGGCTCCCGTCACGCTCTCGATATCGTTCATGGAAAGGGATCTCCTCGTCCTCCTCATTGAGATTGTGCACTGAAGGGGTGTATCTGGAACCAGACTCACGGTTGTGGCGCCTCTCTCGAATCTCACGCCAAATGGTCCATCTTTCGAGGAGAGGGTCGATCGCGCGATCGGATACCTGAACCATATCTCGTGGAGAATCCCGAATTTGATGAAGCATGTGATCAAGCTCGCCGAGAGAAAACACTGGTAGTCTCACCAAAGCGGTCGAGGGGGGGTGCTCGGGAGCGATGGGGCTAGAGTTGTGTTGAGAGCTGTCTACAGGAACCGCCAGCGACTGGTCGTCATGCACGGCGCCGTTGTTCATGGATGATTTTCTATCTTCCTCCTCTTCTCGCTGCGAGGCCTCAAATAATGCGTCCATATTACTCATCTGCCAGTATCGGACAATCAAAGCATTTTGGGCCTCGGCGCGTTCCTGAGTGATCTCTTCTTTCTTGAAAGAGACCTCTTCCGGGGAGTCGCTGCAATTTCATCGTTAGTAATTGTCTCCGATACACTTGACGAAATGTCAAACCTTCGTGAGGTGGACGCCATCACCTTTCCTAGCTGGACTATCTGCAGCATGACCGACAGGCTTAACTGAAGACTTTCGAGTTGTGCGAGCAGATATACAACCCTGTGTTTTCTGAACGTCCTTCTGAACCTCTGTTGAAGAGTGTAGGCAGTTGTGCTGGCTGTGTCCTGCGCACTCACACGCACCCACATGTCCTTGATCTCATCAAAGACTCTTGTGCTTTCATCTGCAATCGACTTTGCTGTCTCGATAGCTTCCTGGGAGTGAACTGAGTCTGTTGCCTGAAGAACTTGACCCGTGTGCTTCAGCATCATCGAGAACATTGTGACGCCCTTTGATATGCTCTTGACCTCGAGGCCCGCATTTGAGAACTCGGAACTAATCGCATTGAGAAGCAGCGAGAGTCTGAAGCCCGCACCGGCGACGTCAATAATGGGCGCGATGTTGCCTGCGCAGGAGTCAGTCAGTTTCATCAGACTGGGTAGGGACTCGACTTGGAGATGACGTACTTCTTGCGGTCATGCTGGATGCGCCTTAAGCAAGGAAAGCCAAATATTGATGGAATCAAGGGAACTAGCCCGAGAAGAAGATATCAGCAGTGTTGAATCAAGGTTGCCGATATTCCCAGACGATATGGCATGAGCGAACAGGTAGGCACACAAACAATGGTTGTGAACACGAGGCTGCATCCTGGGCTAGGGAAGGTCATAACGTCTGTGGGAGGTTTGGTGGGGGAGAGGGGCTAAAACAGCGCATGCCAAAGCGAACATCGCTGTAGTGAGGCTGATGGGCTACTTGATTGTTGAGGGGATTTGATGCAAAGTCTCCAACAGAGAAGGGGTTCTGGAGGTGAGAGTGGGTTGTAACTGGCCGGCTTGCAAACTCTGTTCTGCATCAGAAATGGCCATCGCGCGCCACAAATTTGACATTGGTGCACATTGCATGATGAGGCAGTGAGGAGAGTTCTGTAGCGTTGAGACCAAAAGGCCTGATCTGTCTAGGACCAAAGGTCCCCAGTTGAGAAGTAGAATGACAATGGCGAGGGGGAAATGGAGATCGGGAACGTGTCTATTATGAATCACATCTCTGGTCTCCATCTTGGTGCCATCTTTCATATTATGCTACTAAGATATGGATCTCAAACTAGGGGCAATTGTTCTTTTGGATCATGGTGCCGGATCCTTCGTCTCAGCATAGCATCTGAGGCTTGGCACTGGTGCAGTCTTTGTATGTGATGGAGCCATAAGGTGGATGGAAGCAGATGAATTTCGAGCTTTGCAATCATACAAGCAGTTCTTGTAAAGGTATTCGTAGGGGGTGTCTCACAGGATAAACATTCGCAGAGGTGTACCGTTCATTGCCCCATTAAGTCAATCCAACTCCCGCTTTACGCAAGCACAACACCTGGGTACCTCAATATGCGGATACTGCCACCATGGGTGCCAGCCACCCTCGATTTGAATGACCAACGAAGGGAAAGAACCATGTGAATTATGGGGTGAGCAAATGAAGATAGTGTCTTTGGCATCTTCTGAGCCTCGTCTTTTTCGCCTCCAGTTGGCATGCCGGCCCACCTCGTGGGAAATAAGACCACGTTCGAGAAATGGAATGCTCCAGAGCGGGCTAAGTACTTGTCCCATGTACGGGGTACCTAAGATGCCATGGAAAAGGAAAGGGGGAGCTTCCCCTTCTCGCTTAGAAGTGGCGTTTTCGTGGGCTTTTCGGTGTTGGCGGTGTCGCTTTTTCCCAAGGCCCATACCTATCAAGGCACCCCAGGTACGCATCCCATCGAGTCCATGCTTGTGCCTTGGCCCGTCTTGGGCAAGGCCGCCTTTTTAAGCTACTCAGAGTTGCAGGCTAATTGTTCCGGGTCTGAGACCCGCATGGGCTTGGGGGTGGGTGCGTGGGCACTGGGCTCGCCCCTCGCACCAACACCTGTTGATCGTTTCTCTTTTACCCTTTCGTCTTTCGCCATCTCTCTCAGTATACCCGCACCTGGACCCCCGGCGTTGGGTCTCGTCAAGCCCTTCACCTGTGCAACTCTGAGTAAAGATTGTCGTGCTGTTGGGTTCTGGTATCTTTCGTTTGAACCTTTTCACTTTTACTCCATACATCCCGGCCCTACTCTCGGTCTCGACCGCAAGCGAACCCAATCCTCTCTATCGGTCCATCTAATTGCCTGCAACCTTTTGCCGACCGTCCTAGTGTTTTCACACCCACAACCTGCCTTGGGATTGACCTGCGTTCTTCGACCCTTCACACACGATCGTGAACGATTTCTACGTACGGCTGATCTACTGAGTTGTTTATCTGCGACCGAGACCAAATCACAAGCGCGTCCGAGCGTCCCAGAGCGTCCCTGCGTGCCTCTCAGCCATCTCGCAGTCTAGGACGCTGACCATGCGGCGTTTATGAAGCACCGATCGCGACGCTGAGAGAAAACTGGGAACACGACGTATGCTGCAGTTGATATTGAGATGCAAAGAGCAAGGAAGGGTGTTCAGCCGCGGCCATGCGGATCTCGATACGAGAGCAGCTCGGACTGCTCGTCCTCTTTTGCTCCCTTACATCTCTGATGGTGCTTGCACTCGCAGTGGTACGTCGCGTGGAAATGTTGACAGCGGATGATACTGAGTGAAATATGGCCAGTGGTTCCAAAATTACAATTTCATTACCGGCATCAGGTCAGGGAAAATGCCTCCCATCCTGAAGTCCTTCAGCGCTGATTGACATTGACAGGTTATCCGGACTGTCCTTGACGGCATCCCTCAAAGCAGCACAGTTCACGAGCGCACTACTGTTGTATGATTCACAGGCCAGGCTGATCAGCACGCGGCTGCTAATCCAGAGTGCTCTGGGAAGATATAATTCGGGTAATCCTTCCGAGAACCTTCTTCACTAAAGTGCTAATGCTAATCATGACCACTGAGAAGGAAACACCTCAAACGAGAACTGGCAACGATCTGTGAGTGACTTCCAGGGCGCTCTCGCCAATGGCAGCCTTCTGGTCCAGGCAATTTTATATCCCAATGCCTTCAATGGAAACGAGACTGCGGTCAATGGGCTACTCAACGTCACTGCAATTGGATTGGACGGCACAATCAAACTACCCTACAACTATACGAATGGCTCAGCGGTTTACTTGGGAGACCCGGGCCTGGGCTACCCCTCCTCACTGTATCCGAATTTGACTTATGGCCCTCCGCAATCAGGAACCAATTTTTCAACTTTATACTACAAAGGCCAAATCATTCGACCTGATGACACCCTTTTCCTAGGACCTTTGGTTGTGAATGAGACTTACTCCCTTCTGTCGCTCACAGTTCCCCTGATCAACAACACATCTCGGTCCGATGTCCTTGGCTGGATGACGGTTCTGGCCAATACTAATATGCTATATGAAATCCAGCAGTCGCCTGAAGGACTCGATAAAACCGGGGAAACTCTTATTATTGGTCCAGCGTCGTCGAATAACCATTTTGGACAACAGGTCCGGGGATCTAGCAAGTCCTACCTGGAATCTCAACTAGTCCGGTATGTGCTACCACCGGCAAGCAATTCTACGCTGGATTATCGGCACCAGGCCCGAAGTAGCGTCAACAATGCCACCGAACCATTTCCAGCTTCAGGTTATCCGGCAGTCGTTTCAGCGTGGACCAAGGACAACCAGGCCATCAATAATGCGGGCGCCTATATTTCAACGTGGAACGAAGAAGGAAAACGAGTTTCCGCAGGTTATGCCACGCTATCTACCAAGTTTGTCGATTGGGTGGTTGTGGTAGAACAATCACACCACGAGGTGGTTGCCCCTATCGACCATCTGCGTGATGTTGTTCTCATCTGTGTCTTTTCTGTGACTGGCTTACTCCTGCTCGTCATGTTCCCCATGGCACATTATTCGATCACCCCAATCCGGCATCTCGCAGCTGCAACCGCCAAAACGGTAGAGCCTTATCAACCTGACGATAATAGCGAATATTCCAGCACTTTGGGCCACCAAGTCGCGGAGATGGAGGACGTACTGGACTCTGATGAACGCGAGGTGGCTAGAAAAGAAGGCTTTTTCGGTGTTCTGACAAGGATTTCTAAACCAAAACAGCCAGATCGATCGACAACTCCTCGACACTTGCGGCGAAGAACATTCAGGATACCTAGGAAAGTTCCAGAGCGAAAACATCTCATCACTGATGAGCTTACGGAGCTGACTCGCACCTTTAACGAGATGTCTGACGAGCTAACGATGCAATACGAGCGTCTCGAAGAAAGGGTAAAGCAGCGTACAGCGGAGCTCGAGAAAAGCAAGAAGGCCGCCGAAGCAGCGAACCAGAGCAAGACACTCTTCATCGCTAACATTTCCCACGAGTTGAAAACGCCTCTCAATGGTATTCTCGGCCTTACGACCGTTTGTATGAACGAGGATGATCTAGGCCGGATCCGGTCTACACTAAATACCATCTACAAATCTGGAGATCTGCTTCTCCACTTGTTGACCGATCTTCTTACCTTCAGCAAGAATGAGGTTGGCCAGCAGCTGTCGATTGACGAAGCGGAATTCAGACTCAGTGATCTGAGCACCCAACTGATGCCTACCTTCGAAAAACAGGCTCGCGAGGCACAAGTGGATCTCAAAGTACTGTTCCTTGGTACGAACGACGCTTTCGGTGATGCTTCTGAGTTGTCTGGAGAAAAGCTATATGGCCCAGTTGGCACAGGCCGCGTTAGGGACATGTGTCTATGGGGTGACAAGAACAGGATTTTACAGGTCCGTCTAGTCCCGAAAACGAAATTCATTCTACTAACTAGCTTCAGGTCCTGATGAACTTTGTCAGCAACAGTCTGAAGTTTACTCCTGCGCATGGCTCTGTCACAGTCCGTGTTCGCTGCATGGGTCTTGTTGAGAGCTTTCCTAGTAGAGCAGGAAGCGCGCGAAAGTCCTCCCTGAACTCAAGAAAGTCAAAGTCTTCGAGCAATAAGCGAGTACGGATGTCAGATGGCTCCCTGGTTCCACCAGATAGCGCCGATCATGACAAGAGTCATTCGAATTCTTGGGGACTCGAAGACTCAAAACTTAGCATCAACGTGGCTGGAGGCACAACGCACATACCGAAGGTCGCAGAAAGGCAGCGATCAATGTCACCCCCACCAGTGAATACGAAAGATTTGAGCTTCGAATTCGAGGTTGAAGACACAGGCCCGGGGATTCCACCTGAACAGCAGAAAATGATCTTTGAACCCTTTGTACAGGGTGACCTAGGCTTGAGCAAGAAATACGGGGGTACTGGATTGGGTCTAAGCATCTGCGCTCAACTAGCGGCCTTAATGGGTGGTGACATTTCTCTCGACAGCAAAGTTGGGTTTGGCAGCAAGTTTACTATGCGGATTCCGCTTCGCTATGTATCAGAGCGCACCCCGTCAATGGCCTCCTCAACACGGAAATCCGTCTCCAAAGCCAGCAGTCTTGTCGGACAAGCCTTGCATGACCAACCCGACGTAACGCCGCACACCCACACTGGTTCCACGACATCCTTACCCTCAGCCCGGGATGATCAACCCAAATTAGCCGATGTTCCAAGGATAGTCGGCTTCACTCAACCTTATGTGGCGAAAGAAATAAAGAGTAGCGACGCATCTCAAGCAGGACTCAATGAGATAAAGAAGGTGGAGAATGAAGCTGCACAAAAGGGTCGAAAAGTGCGCGTCCTCGTGGCAGAAGACAATCAAGTGAATCAAGAAGTCGTCCTTCGCATGCTGAGGTTGGAAGATGTCTATGGTAAGTCCCCTGAACCAGTGTAATGCTACAATCTCACTGTCTGATAGATGTCACGATTGCGAAGGACGGACAAGAAGCATTTGAAAAGGTTCGGGAATCCATGGTGAGCGGGCAACGGTTTGATCTAGTCTTTATGGACGTTCAAATGCCCAACCTTGATGGAATTCAGTCGACCAGACTCATCCGCGAAATGGGATTCAAATCGCCTATTGTCGCCCTTACTGCGTTTGCCGAAAAGTCCAACGAGGACGAGTGCATGGCTTCCGGAATGGATTACTTTCTGGCCAAGCCGATTCGAAGACCTGCTCTCAAACAGGTCCTTAAAAAATATTGTGCAACAATTCCGGAGGAGGAAAACGAGGGAAGTTCAACTGCGGTGCCTCGTTCAGACGAGAATGCAGCGCCACAAGCGAAAAACGGTCAGACCACATACGGGGAGCCCAATATTGACCCGTTGGACTCAGGCGACGTCTCACCTCTATCATGATTGCTCCATCGCCGCGATCAGTTCTCTTTAGCTGACTTGGCGGAAAGCACCGCTGAATCAGCCATATCAGTTGTATAACAGTACTCCTATTCATATTGGGTATAAGGAAAATGTGTGGAAGCTAGGCACTCTCATGCCAGGAGAGGTCACTACTGGTGGCCTATTGTTTGCGTGGGTATCCAAAATCTCAGATTTGTTTCAGATGGTAGTGCATATGGACAGCGATGGCGTGTGGAGTTGGGCTCTATACTGTTGGATATGGGCACTTTAAGACACATCTGAGTGCTACGGTCTGGAAAAAAGTTCAAGGTTCATGGGAGACGCAATTTATTAGGATTGCAGGTATCACAATTCACGGTTCCATATTGGGGTGGTAAGGGAGAGAGACCCCCTCAATTCATAACTGAATACGAATATACCTGGCAGCATTAGCTAGCCAAGGCGTGACGGGGGCGTGGGTAACGAAGGACGAGTTCGAGTCGTGGAGCACGAATGGTGTGCGTAGTTGACATGGAACAAACTGCTGAATGCTTAGAACACTAGAAGGGTGGCTCCAACGGAGTTCACTTGGTAACTTGCAAGACAAGGGCATTGGCCCTGCACCAATAGGTACATACATATATGTACAGACAGAGCATAGGCTACCGTGGTCCGTGGGCGAATTAGGTGCAGGGACGCAAGATCGACCCACAGCATAGTGAGATCTGATCGATCTCGCTGGTAGATCCGATCCTCACTTTTCTTACATCACCACTGCCAACTGCCAAATTACTAGCATCAGTGAGATGCGTAGCTCTCACGAAAGGTACATTCTTTGATTTCTGCTCCTTGCTGCACGCGTGAGTTGCTCCTCGATTTTGCGCGTCGACCGCATGACTACGTGAACGATAGGTGAAAGTCGGCTCAAGACGAGCATTTCCAACCATGCGCAGAATGAAACGCAAAGCAAATAACGTGGTAGTGGCTGTCGACCCTGAGCACAAGAAGCCACGCTCAATCACAGGCTCCTCAAATCAATACAAAGACTCGACAAATGAGCTCAAGTACGGAATCATCCTCCCCAAGTACTATCCTCCCGAGATGACCAACGAGCGAGCCGAAGCATACAAGACCGGACAGATTGAGCGACCGATAGAGACACTGGAAAAAGCCGCTAAAGAAACACAAGCCGACCGAGACCAAGTACCGCCAGGAAAGTGTGTGGTTCACTGGTTCAAGTGTGACTTGCGGACGACGGACAACAAGGGACTGCACCTAGCAAGCAACATGGCAAAATTGCACAATGTGCCCCTGGTTTGCCTTTACTTGATCTCCCCTCAAGACTTCGAGGCCCATCTGACAGCTCCCGTACGCGTTGATTTCATTCTTCGTAACCTTGCTATGTTGAAGAGGGATCTAGATGATTTGGACATACCATTGTATGTTGAGACGGTGGAGAGGAGAAGGAACATCCCGTCTAAACTCGCCGACTTATGCGCGGTATGGGGAGCTTGCCATGTATTTTGCAACGCAGAGTACGAGGTGGACGAGCTCAGGAGAGAAGCTGCTCTAACAAGGGGTTTTTTGGAGAGGGGAATATCCTTCAGTGTCATCCATGATACTTGCGTTGTCGAACCTGGCAAGCTGAAGAGTGGCTCTGGTGGTCCAATATCGGTCTACAGTCCCTGGCACCGAAAGTGGTGCACCTACCTCAACCAAAACCCCCAAGAACTGGACTATCTCCCTCCACCAGGCCACAACCCACAGTCTGCGAGAGAAAGTTACTCGAGGTTATTTAACACTGGTATTCCAGCGGCACCTCCCTCGAAGCAGCTGACCGAGGAAGAAAGAGTGAGATTCAGTAGCATGTGGCCCGCAGGAGAGAGTGAAGCCCAAGATCGACTGCACAAGTTCGTGCTCGAGAAAATTGCCAAGTACCATGATACCAGGAACCTACCTGGAGGCAATGGGACGTCTGTTCTTAGCCCACACCTGGCAGCAGGTACAATTGCCGCACGGACAGTTGTTAGAGAGGCTCGTGACGCAGCTCCCTTGAAGAGAGTGACAGATGACCGGAAACAAGGACACTCAATGTGGATTGCCGAGGTAGCGTGGAGAGATGTGCGACCTTCTCCCATATGTTGTGTATTGGTCCAGGCTGACAGCGTCTGCAGTTCTATAAACATGTCCTATGCCACTGGCCGTACATTTGGTAAGTGCGTTGTGCTCATTCTTGCTAGTCATGATGGCTGAAACATCCTGCCAGCATGAATAAGCCTTTCAAACCAGAATACAGCAATGTCGAGTGGGAGTACGACATGGAACAGTTCGACAAATGGACCCAGGGCAAGACAGGTTTCCCAATAGTTGATGCTGCAATGCGCCAGGCAGCGTATACGGGATATATGCCGAATCGCTGTCGGATGATTGTGGCTTCCTTCTTGGCCAAAGATCTCCTGATTGACTGGCGCATGGGCGAAAAGTGGTTCATGGAGCACCTCATTGATGGTGACTTTGCATCAAACAACGGCGGTTGGGGATTCAGTGCCAGCTGTGGCGTCGACCCACAACCCTATTTCCGCATTTTCAACCCGTTGCTCCAAAGCGAGAAGTTTGACGCTGAGGGAGGGTATATCCGTAAATGGGTGCCAGAGCTTGCTGATATCGAAGACAGCAAGGGAATCCATGACCCGTACAACCGTGGCTACGGGAAGGTTGCTGAGACAAATGGCTATCCAAGGCCAATTGTCAATCACAAAGAGTCGCGAGACAGGGCTCTGGCGCGGTATAAAGCGGGCATTGGAAGAGATAATGCATGAAGACATCCAAGCTAAATGCCAGTTCTTGCAGCTGGATTCGACCAGCTGAGGGTAATGAGAATATTGCATGGTTCGTTTGGAGTGCCAACACGTAGCCTTTGGGTTTTCCTTTGATTTTGCCCGACTCAAAGCGAAGAAGCGGGCTTTCGACCATGGCCGTCAGTTTACCTCAGCCGGGCCCTTGTGTTCGACCTTGCCTGCTTATATTCTGACTGTGAGGTACTTCTTTTGAACCTGCCCGCACGGAGCAAACAGAAGGTCGTTCATTTTTAGTTAGTCGTCAATGTATCCAATCCCAGCTTTTGTCATAAGGTGAAACACCCTTCGGAGTTATGGTCAGAGGATAACAAGGGCGTGGCGCAGTGGAAGAGGTTGGTCTTCGAAAGAAGCTCCATGACTTTGGCGGTTGGGATATTGCCTCAGCGGCTGTTTCACAACATATGGGGACGGACAAATTGCGTGATAGGTATTCTGTTCAACGTGATAGCATCTACTTTCAGACAGGTGTGATTGTCAGCCAAAAAAATCAAAGTAGTTGGAGGGATTGGCAGGATATGCTGGAGACTTCATATTAAAGGATAGATAAGGTCTGGCAAACGATCTCGTCCATGATATATGCTAGATACTCGTACTGGAGGGATTCGGAGTGCTCGGTTCTAAGACGTGGAGAGCGGCAATCGGCACCAGACCATTTGCAGTCCCACCCTCCAACCCACGGTCCCGCCTAATCCCCGTCCAGGCTTTCCTCCAACCAGCTGTCCAGACAACCTTCTAGCAAGGAGATCAGCGGGCAACTACAGGCATCACCTGCCCCTCCTTTGGCCTAGTAACGCCTTTCCTGCCGCCCTCTTCCCACTTCTAAACGCCCTTTTCATTCAAAAGCCTACGGATTGGATGAAGTTGGGGTAATTCTCGCATCACCCACAATGACCCCGGTAATAGCAGTGGCGGGAAGCGGCCACACTGCGGGTTTCGATGGGTTGCCCATCTTTCCTCTACGATGGTCGCCTGTGAACTTTTCTCACACTTCCTTTACCGTGCAAATCTCCATCGACAGCTATCCTACGACGTCTCAAGGGTTGAGAACGAGGTCCATGGCTCTTCTCGTTCGTTCACCCTACTCAAGCCATGGTCAAAGGAGCGAAACGGGCACTTCAGTTGCCCAAGCAGCAACTGCTCATTCTAGCAGTATGCCGCTTCGCAGAGCCTGTCGCAATGACCTCGGTCTACCCATACATTGTGAGTCCCCAGGATCCAAATCCCCCAGCAATGTGATCGTTCATCCATACTGACAGTATTCAGCCGGAGATGATTCAATCCTTCAACGTCCCCAATGATAAAGTGGCCAAATGGGCCGGACTTATGTCTGCGACCTTTTCACTCTCACAATGTCTGACCGGAATCGCCTGGGGTCGGGCATCAGACCGTTTTGGGCGCAAGCCCATAATCATCCTCGCCCTGACTTGCACCATGATATCATCCATATTATTTGGCTTCTCCAAAAATCTTGCCTGGGCCTTCATCACACGGTCTTTGCAAGGCCTCTCGAACGGGAATGTTGGGATCATTCGGACAGCTGTGGCAGAATTGGTACCTCAAAAGGAATTACAACCGAGGGCATTCAGTATTATGCCGCTCGTCTGGAACATTGGCAGTATATTCGGGCCGTCTTTTGGAGGATCTCTGGTCCATCCCGCGGAAAGATATCCAGAAGTGTTTGGAAAGCTGAAGTTGCTCAAAGAATATCCCTTTGCGCTGCCGAACCTCTTGATCAGCATTCTTTTCATGTGCGGGATCACTGCCGGTTTCCTTTTCTTACACGAGACCCTCGAGGAAAAGAAATCCCACAGGGACTACGGCCTGATAATGGGCAAATTCCTGACCAACTCCTGCACCCGGAGGCCACGATCCAGGACCAGGACTTGGTCAAATACCGAGGAGTCGGATCCATTTCTCCCTGGGATTTCGAGTGAACTGTCCACACCGATATCTGGTTCCATTGTCGCGGCTGAGATCCCCAAACAGAACCCAGGCTGGGCGGAGGTCTTTTCCACACAGTCAAATATCAACCTGGGTGTGTACACGTTTTTGGCCATGCATTCGGTGGCGTACGACCAACTACTGCCAATATTCATGCATTATCCGGTGCAATCTATTCAAGACCCCGAGGTCCATCTACCTTGGAAGTTTGCTGGCGGATTCGGCATTGATTCCAACAGGATTGGCCTATTGTTTACTGTCTACGGCGTTTTTGGCATGCTCATCCAGTTCTTTGTCTTTCCCCCCTTTGCGAGAAGGTACGGCGTTTTGAATTGTCTCAAGACTTGCTGCCTAGCCTTTCCCCTGGTCTACGTCGCGACACCTTTTACGGCCCTACTGCCTACTGACTCGTCACGGCAAGGTATCATGATGTTGTTGATGATGGTCAAGGGCTTTTGCGGCATCTTTGCGTTCCCTTGTTCTACCATTCTTCTTACCAATAGTGCTGCTAGTTTGAAGATACTAGGGACGCTGAATGGGGTGGCAACCAGTATCTCTGCCATTGGAAGAGCTGCCGGACCGGCTTTAGCGGGTGCTACATTCACCAAAGGAGTTGATATCGGATATGTTGTAATTTCTTGGTGGATATTGGCCCTGGTCGCCATTGTGGGCGCCGTCCCAGTGTGGTTTCTGGTGGAGATGGAAGGGTTTGGGGGGGACTTGGACGATGATGAAAGTGACCAAGACGATGATGATATTTACGACGACGAAGACGACAATGACGACGACGCCAAAGCATCTTCGGTTGCCACCGCTGGAGCACATTCCCGGAAGTCCAGTGCGCCCTCTTTTGCCGAAGAGGCGGTGGAAGACGACGAGGAGTTGCCGGGATCTCGTCTTCTGACACCCGCTACTACGAGGACCTCGCAACGATCTTCTCGCCGCCACAGTCTCCAGCTTCGACGAGTCCCGAGCCCTATCGGATTTGGCCATGGTGTCATTCCACTCGGTGCCCGCAGATACAGCAGCGACCTCGGAGCTACAAGGAGTGGGTTGGGTGCTGGCGGAACGAGCTATTATTGAGCGTCATCGGGGCATAGCATCGAAGTTTGAACCACCAGGTCGTGGTCGAAGAAGGAAGTTACAGATACAGCGTTCTTATTAGGCCCCCCAAAATCTTCATGTTCTTATGTCACAAGCGTGCTGCAGTACCTTTTAGGATCTGGCCGACCCCGTTTCGGACCTCTTGCACAATATCGGCAGCGTTTTGTACCTTGTTCACCAGCCCTACTCCAGCCCCTGCCCAGACGTTTGCCCTATTGGTTGTCCCGAAGCCGCCATCCTCTCCCTCCACTGCCTCATTGTGCTTTTTTCTTATCAGCTCGATATCGATACCTTGGACATGATCGGCATAGCTCTCCGTGACCAGGCTTCTTCCGTCATAAGCGTCAGGCCAGATATTGGGGCCCTTGACATTGTCAAATAGTTTGCTTCGGACGGTGCTTTGAGCTCCATCCTTTGCTGCCAGTACCAGCTCTCGATATCCAGGAGGTGAGATGGTCTCTTTGGCCGCGAGAAACCTCGTCCCAATCACTACCCCCGATGCCCCCAGCGCGAATGCAGCTGCAGCACCGCGAGCATCTGCGATCCCCCCTGATGCGAGCAAGGGAATATGACCGAGACCCTTTTCGGCGAGAACATCAGCCGCCTCTGGTAGCACCGAAACGATACTGGCGCCTCTTTCGAATCCATGGCCGCCTGCATCCGCGCCCTGCATGATCAAAGCATCAGGCTTGGCCGTCTGGGCGATCTCGACAGCGGCGCTCACACTGCCGACTTGAATCCAGATCCTAGAATTGGGGCACCTTCCCCGGATCTCTGTGGACCAAGTGGCGTAATCCTTCAGATCCTTTGCAGCAAACAACCAGACCAGAGTGGGTTGATATTTTGCGAGGATGGGAAGCACAGACTCGGCCTTGACGATGAAGGGTAACAGGCCCACGCCGACAGAAAGCATGTCACCTGGCGCAGTGGTGGCCTTGAGGTTGTCTGCCGCGATACTCAGTTCCTTCTCCAAGTCGCTAGACATGATGGCGCCGATCATCCCGAGACCACCTGACTTTGTGACGGCGCTTGCGAGGTTCCCACCGGCAAAGCCGCCCATGGGGGCATTCACAATGAGGGGAGACGACGTCCATGGCAATTGGGACTTGAGGGGATGCGCCATACTGGCTATGGTCCAGAACTCGTGAAGAGAAAAGCTCGACCCGTGTCTATTTCAGATGACAACAAGATGCCGAATTCTGAGAGTTGGTGCGTGTGAAACTTCTGAAGCAATTTCTAGACCCAGGGTTGACCGAGGTCAACATTACCTTTTCGGCAACCTTGTTCACCAGGGCAATGTGTTCCATGCCCTCTCAGATGCTTGTGCTTACGGTGGTCTCTGATCTCTGATAGAGAACAGTATATGGATCATTTCCGCGGACAAAGATTGAACCCTGCTCGCAACACGATATTCCAAATACGCATTGGCACACTCATGCTTACAACCTTCTCCCTTGGTGAAGCTTGTGAAGCGCGGCTGTGTGACAATAGCCAATGAATGGAGGGTGCATGATAATCAAAGTAGTATTACCTTATACGATTTTGACGTTCCTGCCTAGGTACAGTAAGCCTATACGTACCACCATATGTGGGAGGAAGATTTTCTGGTTTGTGTTCGATGCAAGCGTGCCAACCATTTCGCCCGTCATCCTCCACAACCTTGTGGCGGTGAAACACTCGGGCTGGCTGTTGCCAATGGTGCGCTATTCCAAGAGCTTTGCGGCCGCTCCCAGCGCCTCTTCAATGATCACACTCCATCTCTTCGCATTTGTAATATTCTTGTCTTCGAAGCTCTCAACAAGGCCTGGATAGGTGGCACCCGCATACCCAGTCCAACGGCCAGGGGCGAAGACAACATGCTTGAACCAAGACCTGTCATCCAAACCGCCAGAGAATAGAAATTGACGCTCCAGTGTCTTGTACTTCTCATTTGCGTTCCGCACTTCGTAGAATAGCCTCACCTTCTTCCACCAATCCCACCAGGGCACGTCCTCTGCGAGCTTTTTGGTCAGGCCGGCGGTGTATTCGTCGAATTTTGTGGCAGCTTGGCGGAATTTTGCGGTGGCATTGTCGAGTGCCTGGAAGCTGAAGCTCGAACCTGCCAAGTGAGTCTTTGCTCTCTCCTTGACGTCGTCTAAATAGACAGAGAGACCTTTAGCGTAGTCTTCAGCGCTCAAGGACAAGACAGGGGTCTCGCTCAACTGCGCCGTCACCAGCGCCAATATCTTGGCCGCAGCCACATGGTAGTGCCATCCTTTGTCCCCATAAGCATTCATCCAGTGGAAAGAGTCATAATTTGAGTGGTAATGGTAAACCGCGTCTTCCGGTCCGTTCCCGAAGCCGAAATCAAGCGATGGGATTCCGGCAAAGTCCTGGAAGGCTGTGAAGTCACTGCCAGATCCCATTGTGCGTATATGACCGTCCCAGACATCGCCAATTGACTGCCCTTTGGTGGTCTGATTGGGCGAGGGCACTGAATTGGTCACAGCGTAGAGGACTTTGTTCAACAACGGAGAGGCAGCAGCCTCAAAGTGCTTTCCGCGCGCCCCCACATCAACATTGAGGTAGGCGACAGTGCTGCTAGAAAGCCACGGGAGGTATTCTTCGACCCATTCCGTCGAGCCGATAAGACCATACTCTTCTCCATCCCAGCTTGCAAATACAATCGTCCGAAGTGGCTTCCATCCAGCCTTGAGTGCTTCTCCGAAAGACCGGATTACTTCATTCAATGCTGCTGACCCTGAATTAGGATCACCTGCGCCTCCAGCGATCCAGGCATCTCGATGATTGCCAACGACGATGACCTCATCCTTGGCTGTGCCATTGATGATACCAATGACATTCCACAGTGGCGTTGTGACATATTCCTGCTCATTCACCAAGTTGAGAACAACGGAGTCTGGTGACGGACCAATGTTGTAGTTAACACCCTTGTGAGAAAGCCCTCCGCCATGCCAGGACTTGTCAAACGAACTTGCGTTGGGTCCATGCCCGTTCAAAGCTTTGAGGAGGGGGAGGGCATCGGCGTAAGAGATGGGCAGCGACGGGATGCGAGGCGTGGAGCCATGTGGATCAACGCGAGGTGCACCTGGTTTGGAGGGATAACCAGGCGTTGTTGGGTCGCCCGGGAGTGTGCCTGCGCCTGTCAGTATGTGTCAGTTGCGGTCTTTCGGGGGAAACGCACTGATGTATTGCGTACTGCCTCTTTGAACGCTGCTTGGGTTTCTCGCTGGCCCATCTGGGTACGTCTTGTAGCCATTCTTCTCTGTAATGTCACCGTCCTCCTGCGGGTCAGAGTACATTACTACCCCGACCATCCCCAGCTCTTGAGCCCTCTTGACCTTGAGCCCACGGAATATGTGTCCGTATTTTACCAGGGCAATCTTCCCTTCCAACGAGATATTTGCAGCTCGCAGGTCTTCGAAGTCTTGATATGTGCCGAAATTGGCATACACATACGGCGCGGTAACATTACCACTGGCGGAGTAGCCATGGAATGTTGGGATCCGATCTTTCAGCGAAGTTGTGGGATCCTCGTCGAGGATATCTTCTTCTAGGCTGCATTCATACTTCACCTTGTGCCCATCCAACAAGGCCAACCGATGATCACTCGGATAATTTATGAAGACGTCGTAGGCGACTATATCTGATTTGACGCCGAACTCTTCCCATCGCTCCCTTGTCCACAAAGCTTGACTCAAATTCTTGCCTGCAAGGTGAGGACCCGACGTATAATACTCGCTCCATGAACGCGCCTTTTCCTCATCGGGGGTCTCCAAGAGCAGCTCAATGAGCTGCTCAAAGGTGATACCGGCACTTTGCGGCCATGAGCGAGGATAAGGAGGGGACCAAGGGAAGTAGGACGAAACAGAATCGTGGCCTCGAGGTAGAATGGCGCCCGGAAGGAGGAAACAGATAACAATGGCTATGAGAGTGCTTGCGAGGGCGATGGAACAGAAGCGTTTGAGTGTCGTGTGAGGGTATCTTGGTCGACGTCGAGTTACGTAGACGGTCTCAATGAGGGGAGTGTGCTCATCCATGACGATGGCATCCTCGGGTAGATAAAGAGATCTTCGAGTGGAACAAGTCGCCTCGATTTCTCGTTATACGGATTGACAATCAGACTTGATTGAAGCTCACAGTCATCTGTGGCTTGTGTTATCTTCCCCAATGACCCCAGACCTGCACAGATTCTCCCCCTCCCCCAATTCCGCTTCAAGCAAGTCTGCCGAGCTACATGCGAGCATTTTTGTTATCGAACTCGTGAAATTGCCCTTTGCCATCAAGCGCTGGAAGCCATGAGGCCCGCTTGCTAACGTAGAACTCCACGTTAGGATCTGCGGTGTCCACTGCGGACTCGTCGTCGAGAGATCCAGCCACGACGAGAATGACACCGCGGAAAGCCTCAGCATCTCCGACCTTGTTGATAACGCACCCACATTCAGTGCAGAAGGAATATGTCAACGTCATTCCGCTGTCCTGAGTTGCTGCGTATCTTTTCGGCGTCCCCGCTGTGATCTTGAAATTCCCCTCTGGGACAACGATATTGGTAGTGAATACGCTGCCGCTGACGTGTCGACAGGTTACGCAGTGGCATATTGCCTAGACCACCACTTAGCCACAAACCCGCCAAGAGACTTCAAGAATGACTCTTACCTTCATAACGGGCTCACCGGTATACTCATATCTGAGTTGACCGCAAAGGCAACCTCCAGTTGGCATAGCGAGGTGTTTCAAAGGACAGAATTGAGGTCTACAGAGATGAGTGTCGACTTATGGTCGTTTGTCGGATTTCATGGATGAGCAAAGAGTCTCTTCTTATACCTTGTGTACCAACCTCCCCCGGCCATAATTTGATCAATACGCTGCAGACAGAAGGGCGGACCCCAACTATCGTTCCTTGACCTGTTGCCATACAGCCTTCGAAATGTGTTCCAGACGTTGGCCGTGACTTTCCCTACGTTACGATTCGTTCGCATGTTCAGTATGGCCGAGAACGGCCTGGAACTCTGTGCCTATCTGCGCTGGAATCGACCTTAGGGTCAAAATCTTCGGCTTACGTTACTCAAAACTTGTCAGCATGTCAATCTAGGGCGCAAAAATGAACATGGATCCTGCATTTGTGTCGACAGCTGACCCGTATCTGCAAAACCTTGGTACCGCCTTTCAAGCCTCCTTGAATAACCAAGAACGAACCAGCTTGGTTGAGCCGAATCACCGGCAACTTGATGGGACGCCTTCGCAGCCTGAAATGAAGGTATCTGGCCCTGGTCTCAGTCGATCTTAGCTCGGGGATTTCTCGGGGTTGCCATATCCGGCAATGGGTATCGATCTAATATTGGGCTGTTTCAGCCACTGTCTGTCTCTTTCCTGACTTGGATACTTGGATAAAGTGTCACTTCTGATGTAAATCGCATTTATCTAGGTAGCTAACACGATGGTAGCGCTGCACCCTCCCTCGAACCAGTGTTCTATGATCACTACAGAAGCTATATCCTCACGGGCGAAGAGCGAAGATTGGGATTTGATTGATTTGCACTTCTCATGTTGTTGGCTCGAGCTGTCATCTTTCAGCTCTCTAAGCGGTGAAGATGCCTAGTATCCCCGGTACCAACTTCAACCGATCATCGATAGATATCCTCACACAAAAGCCCTGCTCCGAAGGTATCGAAGCATTTTTCAGTCGATACTTCTGGCACCGTCTGGACACTATGGACCATGGCGAGCGAAGATGTCTTTGCGAAAAGCAACTGCGAGATTCATAGTCTCGGGATCGCCTGGAGGAAGAAGCTGGGATGCGTATATGCCACAATTGCCGGCGGCGGGATCGATCCACTGTTGAACGGTCAGCTCCAGAGTCACTTAAGGTATTTCCAGGACTGCCGCACCCAGAAGAGGTTTGGGAGGCCACCCCAGGTCATTGTTCCCTTCTTGCAAACACCAGCCACGTCTTCCATGTTCAAAATGCCTCCCAGGCCGAAATTCCAGGCCGAGCTGTCCACGCCTCCTCGAAACATGGGACCTGCCCCTGGTGTGGCCATTGTTGCATTCAAATAAGCGTCATTCGAAAGCTGCGGGGAGAACATCACCTTTACGGTCTCTGGTTTGAGGAGAAGACCGTCATTTTTGAGCAAGGATATGAGCACCTTGATATAGTCTGGTGCGGACGAATATAAACCCCCGCCACCGAGGTCGTCTTTCGGATTATGATGAGGGTATGGGTCGGCTGGCACAAGGTCTCCTTCAGCTGTTCTGGCGGTCGTGGCACATAGTCGACTGCGCACCAACTCATTTTCTTCTGGACGGAAACTCGTGGACGCCATTCCCAAAGGATCCCAAATATTCTTCTTCATGTACTGACCAAGCTTCATGCCCCCATTGACGCGCTCGACCATTTTGCCGGCCCAGTCGATGCCGCAGCTATAGCTCCAACCATCCCCTGGCTCATACAACAAAGGCATCACGTACCCTTTACGCTGGATCACGGCGTCAGAGCCCAGAAGATGCCAATATTCTAGGTATGGTGCTTACAATATCACCGTCCCCTGGACGGCTTGATTCCCCACGCCATTGTCGCCACTTGATAAGTTCTGGCGAAAGGAAATCATAACCCATGCCACTAGAGTGTGTGAGCAGCTGGCGTAAAGTTATCTTCTTCGTTGCTTTTTTGAGCTCTGGTTCTCCAGTGTCTGGCTTCCACCCCGTCAAGATGTCTGGTGACGTCCACTCATCGAGGATTGTGGAGACATCGTTGTCAAGGCTCAGTTTACCTTGCTCTACGCACTGCATGACCGAAATGGTAGTCAGCAGCTTTGTGCACGAAGCGATCCAGAAGGTGGTATCTTCCGTCATCGGCCTGGCAGTCTCCGGAATAACAGAGGTGAAGCCCTTTGCGCCATGGTAGATGGTATTTCCTGGACGCTGTCAGCCAAAGCCACTCCGTGATGGTGGCAATCATGCTACTTCACCGGAAGCATCAGCTGCTATCGCGACAGCTCCAACAATCTTTCGGCCCGGACCAGGCGTGGCGGCGGATTCAAGCTGCTGATCGAATGACATGATGAATCAGGGCTGCGCGAGGTCTGATGGTTCTGAGTTCTAGAGAGCTGTGATTACCCCTGATGGTGTCATAAGCAATCTGACAGCATCAATACGAGGTTTGTGATACTTTCACTCTTTCTTTGATCATGTAGAAATGAAGAATTCAACAAGTCAGCCCCTCCGTGCTCCAACGTCGGTAGTTGACACTTGTTCCACAACCCCGCCTTTTTCAAGCAACAATCCTCCCCGCGGTGGCATGTACAAAGCTGGTATGGCGTAGGCATTTAGTCTGCACGATCCGTACATTGCGGTTTCGGCTTTTTGTGAATTTGTGGAGCTTCCCCCTAAGATTGCCCTTGTCCCTTGCTTCCTTGCTCAATCCCTTGCTATTTCTACTTAGATCGCAGAAATCTGTATGCTAAGACAGGCATCAAGGATTAAGGATCGAGGTGTCTTGATAACTACGCCTTGGCCGCGAGACCTTTGACAAACTTGACCGAGTTGTCCCAAAACTCCAGTGTCTGCTTAAGTTGAGGAAAGAAATAGAAGCCGTGAGGGAGGCCTTTGAATGTGTTTACCGTCACCGAGTTCTGGGCAGCCTTGAGTGCTTCGGCGTATGCAAGGCCTTCGTCTCGAAGCGGATCCATACCAGCGACCTGGATAACTACAGCTACAGTCAGTATATCGGATTTGCGCTGGAATGGAAAGCCCTTACGAGCTGGAGGTAGATTGCTGAGGTCTTTTGCCAGCAACGGACTCGCATAAGGATCGGGCTGCACGTCTGGCAGATACTGATCCCAGAACCACCTCATCTTCGGTGCATCAATGATACTCGCATCTTTGTTCTGCTGGTAGCTGCCGCCTTCATACTTGTCTGACGGGAATAGATCCGGATGGCAAGTGACAGGAATATTCAATATCTGGCCGATAATTCCCGTAACACCCTCATCTCGAGCCTTGAGTGCGAGGACAGCAGCCTGTCGACATGTTACTAACCTACGGCTCGAGCAGGATGGAGACATTTTATTGCCAGTCACACTCACAATATTGCCTCCAGCACTTCCCCCAGCGACAATTATCTTTTCGGGGTTGATCCCTAGGTCCGAAGCGTGTGATTTGCACTGAAGATTCTGTTAGTATCATCACACGTGTATGCGCAGACTAGTCTAATGAACTTACCCACTTCAGCACATCGAAGCAGTCATTGATGGCGTATGGAAACTTATACTCAGGTGCCATACGATAGTCCACACTGACCACCGTCGCACCGGCTTTGGCAGCGAGGAAGCGATTATCCACCTCCTCGACCTCGTGGCTACCAACTACCCAACCTGGATTGTCTACAATGAGAGTCTTTCTTTAGTCAACACAATAGCTTACTTACCTCCGCCATGGCTTTTGAGAACCAGCACTGTATCGTTATTGGAGTTTTGAGGCTTGTATATCTTCAGACCTATTCGAGCGCCGTCCCTGACCACAGCCTCCTTGTTTAGAACCTGATAGTCCTTCCCTGGTTCGGGTGCGTTGTCTGGCAATGGGACTGGTGCACTCAGCCATGCAGCCTTGAACTCTTCCAAGGGAAGCGCCCATAGATTTGCAAAGTTTTTGTCGACTTCGTCCTTCAAAAGAGCAAAGTTGGGGTCAACCTCGGAAAGATGTCCATACTTGGGCCCTGGGGTTGCCAGACTAGGGCCGCTGGAGCCTAGTTGCACCATTTCTGCAAAACAGACTAGAAAGAAAAGCCTGAAGGAGTAATGCTTACCACGAGCCTTCAAAGGGATGTGAGAGTACTCGGGAAGAGGTCGGTGTGTGAATTGCCCCCACCAAACGATATATATGTGTACCAGGTGTGTGATACTGTGTCGACGCTCCGTTCTTCGTGTGAGGGGAAGACGGACGATATGTTCGATCTCGGTGTTTGATTCCCGCCGATCCTTCAACCGGCAGATGATATCCGCGGGTTTATTTACATACAAGTAGTAACGACATCAAGCTCCGCAGAAACCTCCTTGTCATAAGGATGAAAACTACCTGCCACTTTTCTTTCTCGCATCGCAGAGGCTGCTTCCTCAGAGAGCACGGCTCAAATCGTCTTCCCTGGTGGGTGGTGGGCTCCAACCCGAGAATATGTATCACGAGGAGGCTGAACTGGCGAGATCCGCTACCCCAATTCTCTCCTCAATGAACCGCATGGATTGTAAAACCTGGCGCCCAGTCGTTACCTTGAGCATCGACGCCTTCAAGAGGGCGCAGACTACCTTTTCGTCATCCCGCCGTCTCCCCACCAGTTGCAGGGAAATAGGGACCCCACGATAGAGCTCCGGGTCATCTGAATTAGATAGAGGTTAGGTCAGGCGTATGAATGTGTAGAGAGCCATACCGCCGAGCACTCACAGACTTCTTGTACCAACCTGTCGTCTTCGTTCCGGGGCTTGGAATCGGCGTCGATTCGATCCTTCTCCGGATTGCTGGTCGTGACGGGGAAGGCTAGGGCCGGGTAGTCTAGAAGGTCAAAGATGGAGGTATGCCCCTAGTACTTTGTCTTGTCTAAAGGGAATGCACCACCAGGGAAGCTCGGGCAGAGGAGCACATCCATCGCGTCCTCATATGAAGGAAGCGTTCCACCTGGTGCAATATGCTTTGTATAAATTCCGGCCACCTCCCCTCGCAAATCTCTTACATCATCACGAATATAGCGGTATCAGACTCCATTGCCCCTTGTTGATTCGACAGCATGTCTACACTGGATCATTCTACAGCGATATCGATCTCAACCTCAAAGAACGAAAGAATTCAGCAGGTCAGAGAGCAAAGAGATGCATCGATTGCCAAGGTTCAGCCGACCATAACGGCCTTCGCGGAGCGGCTTTCTTCCAATGTGACCACGGTACCAGGCAAAATTCTTACCGACGATGAATTCTTCAACACAGACAAGCCAGTGCGATAACTTCTCGATCTTGAGGCCCTGGACAAATACTTCATAGAGCATAAACAGCCCATCGGACCCCTCCATGGCCTCCCAATCAGTACGAAGGAGCACATCTATATGAAAGGATAGGAATCGAACTTCTCGTACGTAGTCCGCGTGGGAGCGATTGCCAGGACAAGTTCGGCTGTTTTGGAGACTCTTTATGATGCTGGCGCTATTTTCTTCACCAGAACGACTCAACCACAAATCTTGGTAAGCATCACGCATTCTGGTTGTGGGTCACGTGGGAAATTAACTGCTAACCCAGCTTGTAGATGGCCATGGACACTTCATCCGAGCTTTGTGGAAACCACGGTCAATCTGTATAACAAACCCTTAATCTGCGGAGGCAGTTCGGGCAGCGAAGGTGCCTTGTTAGCACTGAGGGGAAGTCCCCCAGATATTAGCTCCGTTACTAGTAGGAGTATATACAAGCCTACAGGCGTTAATAGACTCTACGGATTTAAACCCTCCTCGGGTCGGCTGACGCTGTTCGGAATGTCAGGTCTTTTCGCAGGAAGAGATTAGATCCCCAGCGTGATTGGGCCCATGTGCCCCAGTTTGGACGACGTCGAGCTTGTCATGAGAGTCGGCGCTGGGGGTCGACACGACAGGGTTGACCAGAGCATCCCCCATGGAGAGATGATATCGACTTTCTCAAAAGAGGTGACGGCACACGCAGGTTGAAGGTCGGTATCCTGTGGGACGATGGTCATGCCACACCACATTCACCAGTGGGGGAGAGCTCTTCGAGAGACTGGAAAAGCTCCTTGCACGCGACGACATTGAAGTGGTGGAATTCCATCCACCTGGCCACCAGCAGGGCATGTTGGGTTTATTGAAGGAGGGGGACCAGGAACTAAGACCTCTCATCAAATGGGCATTCCACGAGAACCCTTGCATGCGGCAGCATAGTCTGCGTGAAGTCTGGGGTTTGACTGGAAAGAGAGACGCCTTCAGGGCCGAATATCTGTCTCGCTGGAACGCTTCGACTGGAAAAGGAGGTTCCAGTCTGGCACTGCCGATCTTCAGCTCTGAGTCTATTTAGTTCCCAAGTATGCTTGTAGGTGAGACATGTGTGATAAGGCGCCAACTACGAGGGGGTCCGTAGTCCACTGGACTTTTGTTGCAGGTCTCTCTCTTCACCACATCTATCTGCGCGGAGGACGGAGCACATGCAGAAGCGAAGAGGCAGAAATTGGCCCCCAGCAGCGCGAGCGAGTCTGAGCGACCATTGCATGGCTCTGGCTGGGAAGTTACTGTGCCGAGTATTTCGGATAGTCGAGTCTAAAATACTTTCCCAATGGGGAAGGTTCCCGAATAGGCAAGGTCTGATTATCCGTCCAGAAACGACAAATTCCAATAATATGCTGGGGATGTATCCAGCCCATCATACTCCAGAACTGACTCTTATCTAGAACGGTCATTAGACTCCGAACTCCCACGCCTTGTGGAGGACTCGATGGGTTCGCCTTTCGTATGTTGACGCGTATATGGTCTCTGCTTTGCGGTGCATGCCCAGACCTAGCGCAACCCGCACAGCGTTGCTAATCTAACAGTAGCTATTGCATCCAACCGTGTCGGGGTTCTCAGTGTGCCTTGCCACGAGCATGGACGACTGAACCAGGAGCAGACGATCGTTCTCGTATCTAAGGTTGAAGAGCGCACGGGCACGGCGATACAGAGTTGCTGTAGCAGTGGCCCGAGACCACACCAACATGGGACGGTCACTGACTCGGGCTGCCGCGAGGAGAGCCGCATGGAAGAGGAGTAAGAGTGGTGGGGTTTTGGGATCAGCGTAGCTTCGGAGGAAGTCTGCTTCATCGATGATGGGAATACTGGGATGGATCTCGGTGAAGTAAGTTTCAACCGAGGAGTCGCAGACTTCACGAACGGGGAAGCTAGTCAGGTCAGTGATGGCACCTGGTGTCACATAATGTCCACTGAGCAGGTCCGATGTAGGTTTCCAAGGTAGCGGAGGGTGAAATGATGGGATGGGATAGTGCAAGTACTGAGGCCGATGGGTGTCATGGATTCGCGTTTCATGAGGCCGCACAAGGTTATTCAGGTTGGCAGTATCGGTGCCAATGTAAGCGATTCGGATGACACCATTCTGGTCGAAGAGACTCTAGTCTGATGACACCACGGTATGGCCGAAGAATCGTGAAAGATTCTCGTCCTGTTGTCCCTTGGTTTCCTGGAGGTGCTGTGACGATACTGGCGAATGTGTGTGACTTTATGCGCTAAGACGACCAACTACCTCGTCTAATTGTTCGTTTGAAGTTGAACCCTGCCCAAAGCTCGTCTTGGGGAAAAGTAAAGGTTGTGCCTGTCGTTGGAGGAAGGAACTAAGGACTGAATGAGCATCCCACAATATAATGAGAGCTGTGAGGTGTCGAGCCTCTGACCATGGACGAACCTGCATTCAACCCTTGCTCTCTTGCAAGCGGTGCAAGGACCTCCATTTTCTGCATCACACCTGACCTTTCGCTTGCGCCGGATCAAACAAGCAGTATTTAGCTTCCGCCGCGACGACATAGAAGTGCTGTTGGGGATGTATCACCGGGATAATCTGTCTGAAGTTAGGAACGGTGAGGCTACGTGGGCGAAGTATGAGAGTGCATGCGGGCTCTGAGACTTGAGAGCTTAAGTTTCGTGAATCGTGGCTAAACTAAATACCCTTAGTGTATGCCACTCGAGGGACAATGGCCTCCAGAGGGTGCCTTACCTCCGGTTAGACTAATTCCCCGTAGTATATAGCGAAGTAGAGCCCGTGTAGTTCTTCAGGTGCCTGACTTGGCTGGTCAGCTATCGTAAATGTGGAGCAGTGTGTCACGGAATGACTTGAAAGAGACGCGGAGGGGATGGATTTATATTTGGCTATATGGACACGAGTTTGGCGTTGAAACAGTGCTATGAAGACTGGGGAGACCTGATTGATAGGCTATAACCGCCAGTCCTGCCCGTGTGCAAAGAGAATTGTCCTTCCCGAATATTTTGGAGCACAACACCCTGTCCCGATGCCCAAGCATTAGACAGCCGTCTCTCGCTGTTACTGAGCTTCTCGGGACGTTCCTGCACGACAACGTCGTCCCCAATGCCCATCTCCGTAGAATACGGACGGGCATGATAACATCCTCTTCCTTGCCGTAGTTGGTTTCTGTGGCCGTTTTCCAAAAGACACAGCGGCACCTGCACTGAGAACTATATAGATAATCAGAAACTGATGGTCGGACGAGTTGTAAGGGTTGAACTTACCTCCAGTATACAAAACACCACAGGCCGCGGCCTTGACGGGATCATAGGTGAAACTGCCGAGAACATACAGCACAAGACTTTGAAACATGCCATACTGCGCCGCATAGGAGAGGTAGACCATCATAGCACCTCGGTCCGCCTTATCGGTGCAATCAATTTCCGGTCCTGGGATTTTCCAGTTGAAGTTCCAGGAGTTGAGCCAGATGGCTTGCGCGATATAGGCTCCCGTGATCCACGCACAATTAACGGTAATGCTGACGAACAGTCGTCTCCTCCGGGATTTGGCACATCGATCAAGGACTCACGTGTGCATTGCCGTGACAGGAAATTGGAAGAGAGTATTCAAGAGGATGTTGAGGTTGCGTGTCCTGAGATTGAAGGTATATGCATTGATGTTGGCCTGGAAAGGGAAAAAGAGCTCGGGCGAGAACATGACCGGGAGTAGGAGAAGAGTCCTCCATTCACAGAGCAGCCGACCCATGACTCGGATCGAGTCCCTGAAGTGGACATGGCCAAAACTCGCAATAGCTGTTCTGTCAGTTCGTCGGAGTTTCTGGTGCAGCTGAACGAGTAATGCGAAGAAAGGTGAACAGCTTTGAAGGATCACGAATGTGATGTAGACCGACTTGAGTACGCCCAGGACGATTGAATCCCAGGTGATACAGGGACCAACCGATGCACCAATGGAAGCGCCGAGCATGTTGAAAATCCATTGAACTGACCGCCAACATGCCTTGTATTGCTCTTCCGCGTACCCGTACACATGTAGACGGCACTGGTCCAGAGGCTGGCGCCCGCAAGACTTTGATAGACGGCCGCGACCTACTGGGAACCACAGATGTGCATGCTCGGGATACTACCAGCGTGAGCCACTGAAGATGGGATAGCCTGTGCACGCGACAACTAGGAAGTCCGGGGGCCGACCTGGTTGAGGATTGAGCCTGTGATAGGAGCCGACAGGACAAACACGCCATATGTAGTGGCGCTGGCAATGTTGGCCATCGTCGCCGACGAGGGTTGACCACCACCAACTCCCAGAAGCTGTCCCATACCCATCAGTAAATAGATCTTACACACTGCAGACACTGCAGTGAAGCTGAAAGGCCTACTGCTATGCATGCCGCCGACACGATAATCTGGGGTCTCCAGCTTCTGCTTACCCAGCTAACGAGCGTAGATATTTAGTGTCCACATTATCCAGCACTTGGGTAGCGTGGCGCTATATGGAGTGGTCGCTGATATGTCCATACACAGTAGAACCGAGCACTGCCACCGAAACGAAAGGATTATCAATCATGTTCCACAAGGGTGTGAACTTCGGCACGCATTTCTCGATATCTGTATCGAGGAAGTTGGGAGTCAGCCCCTTCGAATCCTGCATGGAATCTCTCACTCATATATAACGATGAGATGATGAGAACATACAGAATTGTAGATTGCAGGAGTCCTTTCGATCCCAAAGTCCCCGCCATGGGAATACGGACTGAGGTTTAGACAAGGCCTCAGCTGAATGGGCTGTATCGTTTGGCGTCCTCGGGCTCTCGATCATCGATATCTGAAGTGTGATCTAAGATTGACCGGCTAAATTTGTCGGTATGCGGGGGCCCATTGTTCAGAGGCTCCGAAACGAGGTCAGTTCTCCTTTCAGAGGTAGCATCCCTGAATATAAGTCCAGCAATGACCTCGAGCTCATCCAGGTATAGAAGGCAGGACACCTGGAGATGTCGAATTCCAATCGATGCATGAAGACCAGAGATGTTGCCCCTGGGCCGGAGTCGCCTGTTCTGAGGATACCATATCTGAAGGGAAGGGTTCAGTTTGGTCTGTGCAACTGCGGCCGTGCCAAGTATTCCTTCAGACGGAGAGATAGGTGCAGCTCCTACACCTCGCTCACAGCCTACTGTATGAGGTGTCGTGTTATCTATAATGGGTGTGGCTAAAGCCACTGATGCAGAATTTAAACGACTCAGACGATGTGTTGGGTTTCGTTTCCGACGTTCTCGGTCTCCTCGGAACCGTACGCTGTATCTTTCGTATATTCGAGGACAAGATGCTTCGAAACAGCTCAGGAAGGTAATATGGGCAGGTGCGAATCGGGGCTCGCTCACTTTTATCATAGTTCTGTAAGGCAAGGGAGACATCCTTGAGCCTGCGGCTGCGTGCGAGAGCACTCAACTACTTTGATTACTTCGTAGGGGGCCCAGAGCTGGGAGAGCTTGACGCCATGCCTACGCTAGATGAAGATGATATGTACTTGGGGAGATGCGGAACAAGCTGGCGCTGATGAAGATTCTAATCGTGACACTAGCATCAAGGGCTGATCATACTTCGATAACCTTATTTTTGATTTCAATTGGCGCGGGGAAGAATCCGAACACGTGCACGACGCGGTGATTGACGCGTTGTCTGCAATTGCCGAACATCCATGCCCCCATCCGGGCCATTCAACTTCATACATTTATCATATCACGCCTCGACAACCATATTCTCATCCATGGAGTGCCGATTCTACATTGCCTAAATTCATTATCTTCCTCCATCCTGGCTATCCTAAACCGGCACAAACCTTGTTAACTCTTCCGGCATACGATGATGCTGATACTCTGGACCATCAAATTGCTCGCACAGCATGTGGACTAGTAGCATGCAACAGATATGATGGCTTTTTAACGCTGGATTCGGCAGGCCAGGAGAGGGTCGATCTGGCGCAGGAACAACTTGAGTTCCGTGAGGATGGCTACTTTTTCCATGTCCCTGGTTAGCCTGTTTCACTCCCAAAAACGCACCAAAAGCTAACTAGAAGTAGGAGACCCTATGTATCCTGTATATCCATCCTTCAGGCATTGGAGGCCTCCCACAGAGCTTCCTGAGTCTTGGAAAGGACCTCTTATCGAACCTGTCTCCCCATCAACCGCACACATCGCCATTTCCAAGCGCGCAGACGTAGCAATTCGTGACCAGTCTTGCAGAGTTACACACCACGTTCATGGCACCGAGTTGGCTCATATCATTCCTGATGGAGAATCAGAGTGGTACAGGGTTAGTGCTCTGTTTACTCTGGAAGAGGATGAAACAACCAATTCTATTCTCTTGAAAGCCGATGTCCACAAGCTCTTTGATGCAAGGATCTTCACAATACTACCAAGAAAGCGTGAGGATGGGAAAAGAGTTTGGGTCACTTATATGATGCGAGCGGTAAGACAACGACAAGAGCTTATAGAACTCTACCACGATCGACAAACTCAGCCACTGTACGGAATCAAAGCGGAATACTTATTTGGCAGGTTCGCATGGACGATCCTAAACTTCCTCGATAAATTCCTCAAGTCGGGATACGACCGTTGGATCACCTATTGGGCCTCAGATCAAACGGAGGAAACCCGGAAGGTAGAAACCTTGAAGTGCCGAGACGAAAGCTTCACGCTGCGTGGCCGTAGCCAGAGTCCAACCAAGCGGCCGAGGCAAGATGCTATGGAACAGCCTCGAGATGATGAGTTGGATGAGTCCAGCCACGACAGAGGTGGTAGCTGGGAGGCTGACACGCCTGAAAAATGTCGAGGGCGAAAACGGCGTAGGGAATTTTCACCTTCTGAAAGCTACACCCCCTCCTGTTCAACAACCTCGAAACATTCAGCCATCACAGCATCCTCAAACCATGAAAATGAAGGAAAGTAAAGAGGTTTCTACCCTCCACAGATCTACTACTCAAATATCGGACACAGCGGGCTCTGCTGGACTCACGCACAGAAATGGTATTAAGCTTACTTGATTAGTTAAGCTAAAGGAAATAGCTTATCCTATCATCTCTTACCATAACGTTCCTGATTTACTTCACTACCTAGTACACTATTAGGATTAGGCGTCATATCATAGGTCAGTAGAGCTTTCACTACCGTAAGGGTTTAGAAAGAGTTCTATAACTAGCTAGCTAACCTAGTAATAAGGAGGATAATGTCAGAGCTACTTCCTGTATAGCTTAACTAGGTTAAGCTTCCTTAGTTACAGTTCCTTTAGTATTGTATAAGCTAGGTCGAGAGTACGTAAGGTATAAATAGTCTTATAACTTTCGAATAGTCTAGTAAAGTAGATATTATAAGTTAGCTACGAGAGAGTGTAACTATAAAAGGGTAATAAGCGTAGCTATATACTTATAAGGTCCGCCTCGAATAGATAACTAGAGTTAGTATAATAGTATATTAATATATCCTATACTAATATATCGATATATCGTATTTTTCCCTTTTTAGTAGTTACGTACGGTACGTAATCTAGCCTTATTCCTATCTCCCGTCTAATTAGGCTGTCGTAGTCGGTAGACTTTCCCGGGCTCTCCTGTCCCTTAGGTCGCATGAAGGTCATTTCTAACAGATAAATCTAAGGAGAGAAGAAGAAGGAATAACGTCCTCTCTCTCTCCTCTTATATCGTACGCTCCTCTATAAGGGATACCTATTATCTTCCCCTTTCTTCATTTTCCTTCCTCTTCCGTATATGCCATTCTTTCCCTATATTTCCCCTTATACCTTATCTCTCTTCCTTACCTTCCCTTACATACGGTATCTTAGCTACTAGGATCCTATATCTCTTATATCGTATATATCTTATCTTATTAGAAGGCTATATTTTATCTATATATTATATGGGTAAATTCGGCTAACTAGGAGGTAGCGTTAGTCCTAGCGTTAGTCTTAGCGCTAGTTCGCTAGAACTAAGCCTTCTCCTGGGTTTAACCTATTATAATACATGATTAGGAGCCTTCTCCTTTTATAGCGTGCCGTACCGTTACACTATTAAAGTTAATAGTATATCTAACGACGATAGTGGGTCGTCTATACTATTATATCCTCCTTCGTCGTAGGCGTACGCACGCTATACTTAGTTACGCGAGGTATAATATTAGATAAATATAGATCTATGGGTATAGGTTAGGACTAAGAAGTAGATTTAAGAAGAAGACGAAAGCATAGCCAGGGTTTATTAGACGAGTAATTACTATAGTCTAATAATTATCAAAGACTACTAGATTTACCTAAGAAGAAGGAGATCGAAAGGTAAGAAAGAAAGATTAGTTGGAAAGGAAGAAGAGTGGAGAAGAGACGAAGGTTAGATAAGAGGAAGGGTTTAACACTAGGAAGGTCCGTTTGGTGCCTTCCCTTCTGATGACCTTACCTACCGCTATCTACTCGAATTTACTTTCACTACCTATATAAATACTCGGTCAAAGTGAATTCAAGGAGGTAAGTAACTAACAGACCTGACTAAAGAGGCGAGATAGAGGATAAGGTCGTCATAAAGTCACGATGAATGAAAAGTTACCCTCGAGATGAGTAAGATCGGCCACTAACTATTGTTATTTAGTCTTAGCCACGTCCCTTCTCTTCATTCCTCTACAATATCTCCACCACGAAGTCGCGGCCAAGCCTCCGCAACAACTCACTATCCGCCTTCTTATCCTCATTTCCTTATTCTTTAAGTATATCTCGGGATTTTCCTACCGTGGCATCACGGTCTCCTCCTCCCTCTTCGTCACGGTCTACCCTATCATACCACACGCTCCGATCATGTCAGTCGTGGCCGTACCCTACGGGCCCACGTTCGACACGCCCTACGCTCACGGTAACAACGATGCCACCTTCGGCGCCGGCGACGAACTCGATCGCTCGATTCCCAACCCGAGATGTCTTCCGGGCCCCTACTCTCCTGGGGACAAGCTCTTCTTCAAAAAGATGGTGGACGGTGAGTGTGAATCGTACTTTACCGTGGTCCAGGTTTTGGAAGGCCGGAAAGGCCAGGGATGTACAATGTCCTGCTGTCTCCTCGTGACTGTCCATCGCGCCGACAAGGCCGTCCCTCCGATACATCACGGACTCCGCTATGTTCTGAAAGTGTTTGACTTCAAATACTCCCAAGGCTTGCGCGCCCAGTATAACTGCGGGCCTTTCACGCTAGAGTGTGCGGCCACCCTCGACCAACTGACGGCGAACGACGAATGCCTCGACCTAACGTACTGGCGCCAGGAGAACGCTGACCTTGAATGGAATCAAAGAGCACTTTTGGAAAAGCTGGTTGGACGAGCCTCGACGAGTCGACTAGATCTCGTACGCTTCAACCTCGACGTTTCCTACGCCGACGTTCGAACCGACGATCCGAACTTCCCCGTCCGCTCACTCCCGGCGGCCGAGAAGGAGGCGTTCCTGTTCACGCTGATGCAGCAAGATTATTCCCACCAGCGCAAGTGCTTCGATGCCGTTAATGGTTTAGACGGTTTCCTATCCTTCATCACATCTGGCTTCATCGTCCGAGCGCGCGAGCAAGCTACTCCCGCCCCACAACTACACCACTATCCCGTCATCATCACCTCATTTATTGAGGACGCCAATACGTTGGAGACTCTCTATCTAGCCAAGGAAAACCCAGGTGCCCCGGAAAATGGCGCCGGTACTAAGAAGAGGCTTCTTTTGGATGAACACTGGCAGACCATCCACCGTCAGATCCTTGATTTAGCCTACCGGTTATGGCTGCAAGGACTCCACTACGATGATGTGGCGGGAGCCAACTTCCTGATCGTCGGGGACAAGCCCAGCCAGTTCCGAATTGTGTTGGTCGACGTGGGTGGGCTGAAGATTCTCGACGAAGAACATGTTGAATTGTATTTAAGGGACCGAGGTCGACGTCGTTATCTCGAGTCGAAACCGGAACCCTTGGTTCAGCAATACGAGGACCACACCAAATACCAAGTGAAAGAAGATCTGGTTGATCTCGAGGACAAGTTACAGCGCCTAATGGTCTCGATCGCCTCTCCCTCCTACATCAAATCCAACGCCTTCCGTAGCATGCCCACCAAGCGCTTTCGAAGATTCGGTTGTGGTCTTCAACGAAATTGCGACGCCACCGTCTGGCGTTTCCTCTTTGAGACCCTCGTCGCTAGCCTCGCGAGGTCACGGTTCGGGGAGGATCCCGCCATGGTCGCCGCCATTCTGCGACATGCCAGGCAGACCTTGGAGTCCCAGTATATCCGGTGTCATGTAATCGCCCCTTGGGGCTATTACGCCTTTCTTCGAATGGCCGTTCTATTCCGTCCAATAGGTCACCCAACGGACGAGATCGAACTTCTTTATCCCCCAAAGTCGAAAAGGCTTCAGGATGCTCTCCAGAAATGTCCCGGCGGCGCCGCCACTATACCGTTTAAGCGATTTCAGCTATGGGCTAAGGCATCTGATCTCTGGGACGATGCTCCGTGGTCTGATCCCAGTGTGCGGTCCGCCCGGGTCCTTCTGATCCTCGAGGAGCGTCAGGAGGAGCAGAGCGAAGGATTCATCAGTACCCTCAGGAAGACCACGGTCATTACGGACGAATTACTGCGTGCCGGAAACGGTATTCTCTGGTCCGAGGACGATATAGCTCGATCTCGCCCGCCACTTACCAACGATCCGATCCAGCAGATTCCGCGAAAGGACGCCTGAAATGCTCGAGCTCTCAGAGACCCTTACAAGCTTTACGCGTTACAGCTCTATCAGGCGGGCTTTACCTAATCCCATCGATCCCTTCGATGTATACGAGGTATTATAGTAGCTAGAGGGTAGCGTTAGGGTCCTCTTTCCTTCTCTTAATTTACTTTTTACTATATTTAGACCTTAATCTCCTACTGATATACCCTCTAGAACCTCCATCCTTCTTCTACCCCTTAGGGTTAACGTTCTCCATTAGATATTTTTCTTTTATAGTAGTTATCCCTATAAGCTAGATCGCGACGGATCTAGCTAAGGATTCTAGATTTATATTATAGGGGGCTATATATATAGTACTACTCTTCGAGTCCGGATAGTTATACGGCGGAGGACTTATATATATATAACCGATGATAAGAACTTAATCGATTCTACGATCCCTTAGGTAGCGATGCAGCTCCATCCAGGCGATGTTAGGTTATATACTTTTAACGATATACATCTCCTTCGATCTAAGCCTTATTAGAGTTATCGAAGTCAGCCTTATAATCGTAAACGTAGTGTAATATATAACTATACGTTTTCTTTTTCGATTAGTATATACTATCTCCTCATCTCGCTAAGGTAGGAAATATAACCGTATACCCTATACTATAGGGAAAAAACGGCCTAGGGATGTCAGGTTAGGGCTAGAAATTTCCCTAAAATAACCGGCTAGGAGGGAACCTCCGGTCGGTAGTAGCTTATCTACTATAATAAGAAGCGTCCCCTAGGGGATAGACCTCTTAAGGTAAGTCCTATCGCTCGGACTACGAGATACCGTCTAAGGGTTCTAGCTAAAGCGTCCCCTAGGGGATAGATACCGTCTAAGAGTTCTAGCTAAAGCGTCCCCTAGGGGATAGACCTCTTAGGGTAAGTCCTATCTCTTATACTATAAGATACTATCTAAGAGTTCTAGCTAAAGCGTCCCCTAGGGGATAGACCTCTTATAGATTAAGTCTAATCTCTTAGACTACGAGATACCGTCTAAGAGTTCTAGCTAAAGCGTCCCCTAGAGGATAGACCTCTTATAGATTAAGTACTATCTCTTAGACTACGAGACGATAGTCTAGGAGATTTAGCTAAAGCGTCCTCTAGAGGATAGAATAATTTGACTTTATAAATTAACTTTAGTTCTCCTTCTTATCTTCTTCTCCCTCTCTTTTCTACCTTCCCTCCCCTTAACTACTTATTAATACTACCCTTATTATTTATCTAGAGCTAGTATAAAGCGTAAAGGAGATATTATTATTACTTACTATTAACTACTAAAGCGTTAACGTCCTACTATATCTAATTAGCCCTCTCTTACTTAATTATCGCTCCTTAAGTAGACTAAGCTATACCGTCTAATAACCGCTATTTTCCCTACTAATATCCTTACGCCCGTCTAGACGTAGAAGATAAATCGGTCGATTAACTCTATATATCGACGGTAGCTCTACTAAACCTTCTCTACCGGGCTCTACTATACTAAGTAGAAGAATACCCTTTAAATTATATATATTAAGGTTAAGGTTAAGCGAATACTAGCTAGTATTTTCTAGAACCTCTAGTAAGGGGTAGTAGCGGATCGAGGGAGAAGTATAGGGGATAGTTAATAGTAGTTACCGCGTAAAGGGGGGAGTTAATCGCGCGATTAGTCTTAAGAAGGATATTCCGTAGTAATATAACTATCTTTCCTTAACTAAGCGTAGGTTAACCTAGAGTCTATAGAACTACTCGTCGGTTACTATCGCGTTAAGATATTAAAAGAATATCTAAGAGCCTAAAAGGTTAATATTCTAGAGGAGCGATAGTAGCTCTATAATATTTATAACTATAGTACGTTCGTCCGTATATATATATCTATTAATCCTCCCCCCTTTAATCTCTAATATCTTTCTATCTTATCCTTCTCTATCCTTACCTTACTAAAACCTTAACTTAAACTCTATCGCCTTAATAGCCTAATTAAGGCCTTATTATATTTAATATCCTAACGTTTAAGTTATTCTAGATTTACTTCTACTTAAACTCTTAATCTAGTTATAAGTAAATCGTAAGATACTTAATCTCCTAAATAGTTACGCGTAAGTCTAGATTAAACTTAGTACGTTAGATACTTAAGATCTATTCTAGTATTATACTTACTTTAACTACGATAATATCTCTTATCTAGTAGCGATATCTAAGAAATAGTTAAGGCCGGAGTAGAAGGTAAAAGTCTAAGAGATAGAGACCGTCCTCGCGTAAAAGCTATACTTTAATAACTAGATAACGTTCCTAATTTAATATCTAGGAACTCTCTAGCGGAATAAGCGGTAGAGGGCGATAATTAATAACTAATATTAATACCCTCTTAGATATATAACCTTTAATATTTCGACGTAGAAGGCGATATTAAGCTACTTTATTAATAAGGTATATACTATAGGGAAAAAACGGCCTAGGGATGTTAGGTTAGGGCCAGAAATTACAGTAGCTGGAGGGTAGCGTTAGGGTCCCCTTTCCTCCTCTTAATTTACTTTTTACTAGATTTAGACCTTAATCTCCTACTAATATACCCTCTAGAACCTTCTAGAATCTTAAAAGTGAAGTAGGGCGGCGTTAGGAATAGAAAAGAGTTACTCTTTACCCCATCTCTCTTCTCTTTAATTATCACATGCTATATTATATAATTATAGACTATTCCGTTTTCGATTTATTTTCGTAGGGTCTTTCGCCAAGAGATTCTTATGTCATCCCTACCTTACTACTTTTATTCTTCTACTTTCGATCTTCGCTACAGCCTGGAGAACGCCCTTAGAACGCGCCGGTGGAAGAGGATACACCTTTATCCGTCCGATCTTCGCCACAGCCTGGAGAACGCCCTTAGAACGCGCCGGTAGAAGAGGACGCACCTTTATCCGTCCGATCTTCGCCACAGCCTCGAGGACGCCTCGAGGACGCCTCGAGAACGCGCCGGTGGAAGAGGACACACCTTTATCCGTCCGATCTTCGCCACAGCCTGGAGAACGCCCTT
>NW_013550615.1:12017-19469 GCF_000835455.1 Fonsecaea pedrosoi CBS 271.37 | reverse complement strand
AAACGCTGCCGCGGCGGAAGGAACAGCAACTAACCCATTCCACGCAGGCGCCGGCACCTCTATCGACTCCATCGTCCGCGTCATCTTATCGCAGGCATATATAAACGCTGCCGCACTAGATGTACAGTAAGTAATGCTCCTAGCACTCTCTAACCTCGTAACTACGGCCGTAGTAGTACTACTTATAAGTCTCCTTATACCTGGTACTCTCCAACCTCGCAACTACCGCCGCAAGTAGTACTTCTTGTACGTTTCCTTATACCTAGTACTCTCCCACCTCGTTACTACTACCGTATAACGTATCCTATGACGAGCCCCCTAGCTCCCATCATCTACGACGAATTATCTACTTAGGGGAGGGGCGCTCCCGCTTCCCTTCGCCGTAAGCTCAGGACGAATAGCTCTTTTAGCCTTACGTTAATGATCATCGCCTAAGGGTATAGCCTATGATTTATCGTAATCGATCGGAGCGTCCCGGTCATCACTTAAAGGCTGGCTCTATATCTAACTAGGATGGTTCCTTAAGGCTAATACGTCTATCCTCTAGTCTATCCTATCATTAATTTATCTTCATCCTGATAAGGATTACCTACCTCTAATCTACTTCGATTTATCGCCCCTCGCCCTCGACTCTAAGCTTTTACTATACTATATAATGTCCCGGGGTTCGTCGGTATAGCCGTTATAATTAGAGAAAAGGCCGATAGTTAAATCGTTGTCGTAGTCGACACCCGTATCTAGGGGTTTTACTTATCTTAAGACCCTACACTACGTATATAAGAGGGTAGCATCATATAACTAGAGAGGGCCTTAGTTAGGAAGGACGGTAGAAGGAGGTAGACGCCGGTAGGAGGATAGCGGAAGGTTCGGGACGCCCGTCGGGTAGGGTTACGTAGGAAGGGTAGGACTAGTATAACTTCATCCCGTAACGTAACGATCGAGGCGTAATAAGTTACTAGAGGATATCCATTTCAGTAGTAGCCGTACTCGTAATAAGACTACCTCGTCAAGTAGTATTTTACTAGAGGGAGAGGTATAGGTTCGACGACGTTAATAGTCGCGAGCTCAGACCCTAACCCGGATATAAGTTAATCCTGATCCTCTAACCCGCCTTCCCTCTTTTAATTTATTTTCGTAGCTAACCTTTCCGTATATAGATATACTAGGTCTACCTAGTACTAGTCTCGTAGTCGGCGTTAATATAGGGTATCTATATAGTACGCACTAAGTACACCGTCTTTTCCGTACATTAAACACCGCGTTACGTCTAAGATAGGGAAGCGAGGCCGTCCTCGAAAGTATACTAAGGAAGAGTAACGTACCCGGAATGTACTTTCTAAGAAGTAGAGTCGTAAACGACTTCGGGCCGGAGTATAACTTCCTCCCTCTATTAGGTAATTAACCTAGGGAGAAACCGTCATCGACTTTCGGGATCCTCCCCCTAACCTCGCTACTTAATTTACGTAAGCCCTCGATAACGACATTAATCAAGATCTCGACGATATTCACTACGACTAACCTCCCCTAGCCGTATATATAGTACCCCTAACGTAGCTAACTCTCCGCGCTAATGACTTAGAGCTACAGCGGTATCTACTAAATCTAGTTTCGGGTAGCTCTCTAGATATATAGCTTACAGAGGTACTAAGTAGACCCTCTCCGACCTCCTTAAGTTCGTTATATATATTAACGAGGACGATAAAAGACTAGGAATAGTACTTTTCTCGTACCTATACGAGATATTATATAATAGTATAACCCTCGCCCATTAACTCTACTCTTAGCTAGTGATACTTTTATCCCGTTACTCCCCCCCCCGTCTAGTACCCTTACTAACGAGATAAACGTATCCCTAGACCCCCCTAGGCTAAGGCCCGACGTTAATCCCGGTAGTGTTAAACTAGACTTATCCTCGTCGTTCTAGCGACTCTCGATAGATAGTCCTCTTAGTAAGTAGCCGCGTCGACCTAGACGTAGTCTATATAGTAAGCCCTTTATCCCTATATCTATCTTCTCGCCCCCTCGCCTACGACGTATTAGTAGCTCTTTATAACCGAGAGCCCCGTCCTTAGAGGTTATATCCGCGACTATAGAACTAGTAAACCGTTCACCCTCGGTATTAAGTCTTCGGTAGGCTACCGAGGAGCCGATACCTCCCGACTCGACCCCCGCTCCTAGTGTCGGCGATACCTACTTACCTCCTCTTAAGCCAGCTACTATTACTAACGCCGCTCCCGCCGGGAGAACTTTACCCCCGGTAGCGCCGACGCCGCGGAGTTCTCTTCTAACTCTACCGGCCGCCTCAGGCCCCGCGGTATCCTCTCGACCTCATCTACCTCGCGCACCGCCGACCTACAGTACGGACTAGATCTATCAGGATAAGTTAGCGGCGGTCCTCGTACGCGCTCTCTACGCGCCTCGTTTACTTATGTCGGAGACCCTCCTCCCGGGCGAATAGGGCCGCGGGAATCGGACGACATCCGACTCGGGTAGACGTCGTTACTAATGGTTTCGCCCTATACCGCACTAGCCCGTTCACTCCCTAACCTAGTTTCTCGATCGGTACGAACTCCTTATCCCCTATATCCTAAACCTACGGACCCTTAAAAAGGGGCATCCCCTACTAGAGACTATCCTATAGTAACGCCGTAAGACCTATACGGAGCTCGGGACTCCAGTCGAGCCGATTCTCTCCCGACTATTTCTAGATATCTCGAGGAATCATAGATATGACCCCACCGGATTTATACCCTCCTTCGATACCGATAGCTATATCGGGCTTACGTCGTCGCTCGCCGTCTTTCGAACGGGGTTGAAGGTCATCTTCGTCCAGCGCCCGACCCCGTCTATTACGGCGAGCCTCTACCTCGGACTCTTCTCGGTTACCTACTATAGCGAAGATAGTGCCGTCCAGACGGAGCGTCGCTTACCTCTCCATCAAATCCCTATAGTTACTCTCGAGCGCTACGCTAAAAGGGACGACCTTAAGTTAATTATCCTATTTCCTTATACTATCCGAGATAACTAGTAGATATTAAAGCTCCCGGATCCTATCTTTACTAAATAGGTAGACTATATCCTCTTACCTACCCTCCAGGATGTCCTCCCTAGTGCCGTCTCCGTCTCGATCCCCTCGAGCGACGTCGTTACTAAATCTATGGCGACGATACGAGGCGTAAATAAGGTCGCCCTTATGGGTAAACCGAGGCGATAGGGGCTCTCCTACCCAATCTAGGCCGAGTACCTCGAGCGTCTCTAGCTCTAGATCCAGTACCGAGTACGGAGTACCCCGCACTACTAGCTCTTTAAGACCCCTCTCCTAATTATCAACGCCCGCGGGATTAAGGCCCTAACCGCCGACCCGATATAGCGAGGGATATTAGCTAAGAAGGACGCCGTCATCACCTATAACATCGACGGCCGTTTCCTCCGGCTCGCGCTCCTAGACATTAGTCGGTCCTAGGGCTACTTACCGGTAAGGCGCGGAGGCGAGGTGACGGACGGGGACGGGCCCTAGGATAGGTATATCTCATTATGGGTATAATCGTACCTATCCTAACTAGGGCGGTACATCATCGATACTCTCCCCCGGACCGAGGGTCGCGCTAGGAACTAGTCTATCTAGGAATACTACGCCTACTTTCTCTATAGGATAGGCTCCATAACCTTCGAGCCCCCCGAAGGGTCCCGATACTTAGACGTCGGACTGAAGTATATATAATTCTATAATACCGATAAAAACTTCTAGGCTACGGGAGATTTCTACCTAGCGTCTAATCGCGACATTGACGACCTCGGACTCGACCCCTAGAAACTACATATACTCTAATAGGCCGCTTACGCGGTTACGGGAGGGCGATAATCCGCGGCGACCGACGCCCTTATCCGGGCCTTCATCCACCTCCTGACGTATATCGACGACCTGACCCAGACCGGCGTGACTAAGTCGAGTCACCTCCGCACCGAGTTTCGTGTTACGTAGGCTCTATTCGATCGGACTAGTAGCTTCCTCTCCGCTCTGGAAAGGTTTATCGACTCCGGTCGCGAACTAACCGCGCAGTACCCCGAGCTCGTCCCCGGGACCCCCGAGTTCGCCTTCATAGAGGAATGGCTCTCGGATCTAGCCCCTCCCCACGTCCCCGCGTGGAATGGCTACCTCTATCTTAAAACCTCCCTCTTCCTCCGGTAGGTAGCCTAGAACGTTAATCGCCTAGCCTACGGGATCTTTTTTACCTTTACCTAAGTCCCCCCGGGTTAACCCATCTCCTAGGAATAGACTCAGGCTACCGCGACCTTCTTCCGCGCCATCGCCGTCTTCCTGGGTACCGCGAGCCCGGGCGATACATACCGATACTAGGTCGACCATTACCCGATCAAGTATGATCCTCGGACGGGTAACCCGATAAAACCGAAGTAGGGATTTAGGTTCTAACTGTCGATGTTCATTAGTACCTTCCCCTAGTTTATGGATAAGTTCTACTAGGGGACCCTCCTCTTTAAGCCCGAGCTAAGCGACGCCCTCCCATTTAGCCGCCTTCAGGTGGAACTTCGTCTCGGGAAATTCTCCCACCGGGCTAAGTCTACTCATAACCTCTCTAGGAATATCGAGCTATACGACGAGCTCCTCGAGCGATATAGCCACATTATGTCGTACCGGACCCTCCTCTTCGACCTCTTCAACTAAATTTACGGACTCCAGTTCCGCCGGGAAGTCTTCGAATACGTGAAGGATAGTATTAGGTAGGAGTTCGTTCGAGAGTGCCGCGACGGCGATCTACCCCTCTACTGGGAGACCCTCGCGAGAGTCTTCGTCCGAGGGCCTCGCGGCTTCATGATTAAGGACGATAAACGCGCCCCTCTCTTGATATAGGACAAGTTTAAGATGGCCCTATTCCTCGACCCTAAGAAGGTCCCGAAGCATACCCGCGAAAAACTCTACTGGTTAACCTATCGAACGGCGTACGAGGTCGTTAAGAAGAAATTAGGGCATGCACCTATAGTCTAATAGTTAGAACAGTTCGTGGAATACCTTCGAGCGACCTACTGGATGCTGCCCTACCCGTAGAACAATCGGTTCCTCAACCGCCACCCTAACGTAAAACCGCACCCGGACGGCAAGCCCTAGGTATTCTAGGCCGACTGGAACTCTACCATATACCGACAGCTCGAGGCCCGACCTAACAGAGAGACCCCGCTCCTACTCCCGGAAGACTGGCGCACTCGATATACGGGTAGGTGGCGAAATAAATCGGCGTGTAAGTAGCTGATCGCATATCCGCGTCACCCCGACGCGTCTCCCTCCCTTAATGTACCGTCCTCCCCAGTACTAAGTAAGACTAGTCCTAGGACGCTAACTCGTAACCGCACTAGCGATTCCGCTCTCTAGTGCCCCTACGGTCGACCTCGACCTCGTGCACATGGACACCGCCGACTTCTACTAACGCCTAGCCGACCTCGCCGGTAACTAAGCCGCGAGAGACAACAGCTCCTCCGACGAAGACTACGACCCCGATACCGACGAACGGGTCGTTACTTAACGGCTCCCGACCCTTTCTCTACGTAGCCTTCCCCCTCGCCGTAATCCCCGTACGGACCGTAGCGACGACGACGACGCTCGCCCCTCCCGAGTAGGTCCTCGAACCCGGAATACTAGGCGATAGTAATCTACCGCGCGTCGTAGCGCAGATCCCGGATTCGCTCCTAATACGGGGGCGGTAGCCGAGTCGTCTGGTCTCCTCGAGGAGTCCTACTACGACTTCCTAGAGCTTAGTAAGACGTTTCTCTAACGGGAAGAGGAGGTAGAACCATCTTAAGAGGACTGGTCGAGTTATCCATCGGACGTCAGCTAGTAGCCGCCGCGCGCGGGGCGATTCTCGTAGTCGCTAGGCGTCGCTTCGCGAGACGGCGGAGGACGACCCCATCCCTCTTATTCCGAGAGTCAGGTTACACTCATAGACCTTCCCAAACTAGTCTACTAGATACTATAGGCCGAGAATTAAATACCCTTCATCATGAGCTATAGACGTTTAGTCGTAGCGGCTAACTTTATCGAGTCCAACTACTCCTCGATGCGGGTTACCGGGGAAACACGTTGTTTACATCATATATCGAGTCTTTAGACTAATATCATCCTTTCACCCTTATAGGTTAAATCGTCTACTATAGTCGACATCGATTAACCTATCCACCACGGGATTAACTAACGAGTCGATATCTCCCACGTACGGCGTAGTTACCGTACTCTAACATCATGACGCTCCGTAGCCTAGCGTACGACTAAGAGCGACCGTACGTAAAGGCTGAGAAGCTTTCACATCTCTCCAGTACTAGCAGCGTCTATTTCATCAGCATCGTCTACTTTATCGTCTATAGGTCTCGCTCACCCCCGGGGCCTAGTATCCAGAGACACTTTTGTCTGGTCGGCCACCCCTGTCCGTACCGTACGTTCCGCCGCCAGTATATAGTACGACGCGTCTACTTAGGCTCATTCGTACGCGGCTAATAAGATAAAAGTGTCCCTAGATCCTAAAGCCTATTAAGGTGACCGCATCTAAAACCTTATATCGACGACATTAATCTCCTAGCGTACTAAGGTTCGGACGTAGTATTAACTTAACTACGCGCGGACTATACTCGTAGATAGCCACTATAGAAATGATCTACGCGAGGAGTAGGGATAGCCCGACCGACGCTAGCGACAGACTTTTCGAAGAATGTATAATAGTTATAGGTGAAGGTATAGGTAAATATCAAGTCCTAGGCTCGGCCGGGGCCCTAACTATCTAAGTACCTATACGCGTTTACGGGTCGAGGTTTCCAATATCTACTGACCCTCGATATATTTACCATCGCGGTAGATGACGATAATCTTATATCTCTAGGTGGCCGCTCGACCTCGGTAGCCAGTAACACTTTTATCTGGATGGCTAATACGTTAGAACGTCGACCCTAGTGGATAGGGACACTTTTGTCTGGTAGTCGCTGCCGACCCGGTCAACCCTTCCTAAAGGGGTGTAGGGATAATTTTATCTAGTTATCACTACCTACTTTCTCTCTCTCTTACTCTTACTACCCTACTAAATCTCTTATTTATTAGCTATACCTCTACGCTCACGTCCTACTGTTATTTTGACGCTTTATTCTATTACAGAATCGACCCATTCGCACGTCCATCGCTCGTCTCTCGACGAATTACCCCTACGATCGCCTATTTAAGGCGGTTAAAGTTGGCCGACGGCCTAAAATCGCGCTAAGCGGCTAATCTAAGGTAAGCTAACTAAATAAACGTCTCCCTATCTCCAATTAGAAAGTGTTATAAGAGGCTACGGGTATATAGTCATTTTGTCCGAGACCTGGGAAATGGCTCTAGGCTAACTAGATAAAAGTATCCCTATCTCCAACTAGAAAGTTTAGTAAGAGGCTAAGGGCGGGTTACCGGTTTACTAGAGTCTT
>NW_013550615.1:0-11917 GCF_000835455.1 Fonsecaea pedrosoi CBS 271.37 | reverse complement strand
CTAGAAAGTTTAGTAAGAGGCTAAGGGCGGGTTACCGGTTTACTAGAGTCTTGAGAGATGGCCTAAGGCTAACTAGATAAAAGTATCCCTATCTCCAGCTAGAAAGTTTAGTAAGAGGCTAAGGGCGGGTTGCCGGTTTACTAGAGTCTTAAGAGATAGCCTAAGGCTAACTAGATAAATGTATCCCTATCTCTAACTAGAAACTAACATTTTTATCATGACTAGATCTCTAATATACTATATCTGAGCTCGACTCGGTAGAGCTACCCGGCCCCCTTAAGATATCAGACCCTCCACCTACTACTTCTCCAGACCCTTAGCCTACTACTTCTCCAGATGATAATGAGTCGTTTCATCTCACTAGCGGCTAGGACCCTCCCCCCGACCCTATGGACACCAGTAACGCCGATCTTGACACTAGTAGAATAACGCCGGTAGACCCGCCTCTAGACCCCATAGATACTAGTAATGATAATGCAGCGGCGACTAAAGCAGTACGTCACGCCGCCATCCTTAAGGGAATCGATGCTGGATTCGCTATATCATACTATAACGAGATCGACCTCCCTCACCATAATAAGACACGGAGAATCAGAAACGGACGACTAAGACGGGTACGCCGAGCCATCGAACGCATAGAAAAAAAGATAGATGACCTCGACCTCCCCGTACTAGACTCTATAGCGGACCCTCACCCACTTTAATAGGCCCTAACCCGCCTAGAGGCTACCTATACCGCCATCCGGAAGGGTCTAGGTAAAGGCGAAGAGACCGATTCTAATTAGTATAAGGGTAATAAGAGTCCTCCACCGGTCGATTCTAACACCGAGGATGACTCGCCCGTAGACTTAGACATTCTATAGCGTCGTAAGCCTAAGGGAACTCGGTCAGAGCCTTCGCGCACCGTTAGTAAAAGCGCTCCGGGTGCTAAACTCTCGGCCGATAATGAAGAAATCAAGCGGAACCGCCTCGACAAAATCCAGACTACCATCTAGGAGTACCGCCGGGACCGGAAAGCCATCGAAGACTAGAAGTAGTCCAAGCGTCGCTAGAAGCAGTTAAAACGATTATCGTAGAACCTAGAGCGCCTGCGTGACCTCAAGGACCGCATCGAAGGTGATAAGCTACTAGGAGAAGACAGCGAGTCCGATTAGTACGACTACACCCTAGACCCGCCCGAGCTTAGCTAACGCAGTAAGGCCATAGTTAATCGCCTTACCAGTAAAAAGGCTAACCCTCCTACTCCGAAGGCCGCTAAACTAAAGCCCCTTTTTCGTAAAGATACTCAACCTTTACAGCGCAGTAAGAAATCCGACAGTAAGAAATCCGGCAGTAAGAAACCGAGTCGGACTAGCCCTACCCCTCCCGATACTAGGCGGCGGTAGGAAGACGGTACTCGTGTCGACGCCCTACTAAGTACGGAACGGGTCGATCTAGTCGATCTCGTAGATGATGAAGGAGATGCCGACCCGACTTAGACCGGGCTCTAGCCTACATCTATACTAGCTCCGCTAGGGCCTAATCCTAGCGACGCGGACGACGCTGATTTATCCGACGCGGCCGCCGCCTTCAACCTAACCGCAGTCGATAAGTAAACCGCATAAGACTTAAGAAATATCAACCGGCGTAAAGGAAGCCGGAAGGGATAAGGGACGGCTAAGGGTAAACTCGATAAGACTAACCTCCCGGATCGGTAGATCCTCTTTCAAGAACTTATTAAGAAGTCTACTAGTAACATACCTAGTATAAACGTCATAATCGGGCGTCAGAATCTACAGTAAAACTCCCTCTACCTCGCTAGCTACCTCGACCTAGGGAACGTCCGCGCCCTCGGGCGATTATATGACGCCCTAGTTCTAACATTAACCCATTTTACCGACCTCCGAAAGAAGAATTTTAGCATTCCGTCTTAGAAGGGCGCTCTATACGTTTAAGACGTCAGTATCCTAAAGCTAGTTAAGGAAGACCTAGTACTACGTCACATCACCTAACTTACTACGATCCGCCCGACCTAAACCCTCGATAAGTAGGACCTATATCTAGATGAGTGTCGGGGCATATAGCGTTCGCGTCACTAGATCCCAGTCATGTATCTAGTATAGGTCTACAACCTGATCAAGCGAATGCCCCGGCTGTTCAAGGACAGTCACGACCCTAACTGTACTACCCGCAAATAGGCTAACTTTACGACCATAGAAGATACCAACCGCGCCCTATTATTATTACGGACTGGTACTAACCACGTATCCGGCAAAGGCACTAAGACCTTTCCCTTTCGCACTACCGTAGCGCTACCGTACCTTAATCAGGACGAACGTCGCCAACTAGGTCTCGAAGAAGGCTAATCCGTATACAACCCTAACCCCTTAGTCGATGATAGCGCCGCCGTAGCCGCCTTTAACGCCGACCTCGGTCCCTCGGACGAGTTTCTCGACTCGCTGGAATTAGACGCTATCGAGAGACTTCGCTAGGATAAAAATATGAAAGAGTACATCGCCGCGGGGGTAGATACGGTCGACTTATTCGTAAACGCCTTCCGGATCCACGAATCTATAGTATATATAGCCCCCCCTCTCCTCGGGTAGACAGGGACACTTTTATTTAGTCGCCCATTCGACTATCCGGCTAGATAAAAGTGTCCCTATCCTCTCCTAACCTCTATAAGCTTAACTCGGCTGACTATAGATATAGAACACCACGGTAGACCCGCGACCCTAGCTTACGCCTACCCAATAACGCGTTTTTTTCCACCGGATGGTACGGCGTATTAAGGTCGTCTACGATAAGTTTTACGGCGGCGAGGACCCGGTTATGCAGGCTACTACGACTTCATACGCCGAGCGCGGCATATAAGAAGAAAGCGCGAAGAAGGTAGACACGACTAAGCCTCCCTCGGTACGATCGGCGGAACTTAATCGCTTACTGAGCCGACTAGCGTACGCGTCCATCCCGCTCTTAAGCTACGAGGAGGCCTATAAATATCTCGGGTTTACGGCCGACTTTAACGATCTAGTAGACCTCCGCTTTATCGATAAAGACCCCCCTTATAAGAATCGCATGAAGAGGAACGGGATGGAATCGAGCGTAGTCCTACTACCATAGTAGATTCTCGACATCGCCACCTAACTGATCTACGAAAAAATCTTCGGCGGCGGTCTCGACGCGCTCGACTGCGGCATGGGGAAGACCATCAAGGTAATCGCCACCATCTATTTCCGCGCGTTAGAGATCGAGAGAGCTCAAGCCGCAGGCTAAGAAGTCGATATACGCCCGACCCTCGTCTTAACCCCCGGTCCTATCTAGATCGAATGGTTAAAGGAACTACGGACCCGATTTACCGGTATCGTACGCTTCTACATCTTCTACGGGACTGATAAAGCTACTATATCCTCGGAGACCCGGGCCGCTCTCCTCCCTAGCGACCCCGTAGAAGCCCGCGAGGTCATCGATAAGATAGACCAGTAGGACGTGGTCTTATCCGTCTACGAAACTTTCCAGTCGCGCACCCTCGTCACTTTACCTGGCGATAAGGCGTCCTTAGGTAAGTATCGCCCCCCCCCTCCGCCGCTTCCTGGATGGATAGGGACACTTCTAGCCTATAGGACGGCGCACCAGTAGAGCCATCTAGATAAAAGTATCCCTATCTCTATCCTGACCCCCCTCACCCCCTTGCGATAACCCCTTAGAGTCTAAACTACTAACCCGTACATACAGTAGAAGATAAAGACCTTAAAATCCGCCTAGCTACTGCCAAACCTCCGACCGCGGACGCCCACCTCCGCGAAGACGATTTAGTAGTTCGGCGTACTAACACTTCGGTTATTCGCGCCGTCGATAACGATGACGAGGGGTTTAAGGAGGAGCGTACCGACAAGAGCACGACCTACGGATCGGTCCTGAAGTACTGTTTTCGCGTCGTCATTCTGGACGAAGGCTATAAGGTTAAGAACTATTCATCTCGCAACTACATCGCCGTCCAGCTACTATACGCGCCCATCGTCTAGGTCCAGTCGGCGACACCGGCCATCAATCGACCCGCCGACCTGACGGGATACCTTAACCTTCTCTACATAGACCGCTACACCTCGGACCTTATAGCCCTAGACGGCTAGGACGACCTAGGCGAAAATTTGACGGAACGCTACAGCCTAGAACTCTAGGAACGCATCCAGAAATGCTGCCCTAACTACGTCGCTAAGTATAAGGCGCCCCTGTACGTCTTAGACCCCGTCCCGTTCTTCAGCTTATATAATAAAGGCCATATGGAAGGCATCACCGCCCTCAAGGTCCTCCGGCCCCTCCTAGACCGCATTCAGTTAAGAATTACTATAGCGAGCGAGGTAGACATTAGGGGTAGCCGTACTCTAGTCCCGGCTAAGTTTATCCCCGAGTATAAGATCACTACCGTTAAACTGGACTTTAGTACTTAGGAAGCCGAATAGTATAGTACGATGTAGAACCGTCTGAAGGACTTTCTCTACCGCGGCGGCGCTTCCCGCGGCGCCACCCGTAGCAACCTTAAGAGCCTCGCCGTGACCTCCGGCCTCCGCGACATGCGGATCTACCGCGCCATTTCTCTAGCTACGTTCGACATCCGCTACGCGGCATAGGTAGAGGTAGAAGTAGCCCTCCATCTCCGCAGCACTAGCACCGGGAGCCAGTAAAAATCCCAGCGTAAGGACTACTAAGCTATAGGACTAACTACTAACTACGGGTTTAGTAAATACTTTAAGGCGACCCGGCCTAACCCGACCTTACCGGTCTACTAAGATCGTCTAGGATAGGCCGAGTACTAACTCGGTCAGTCGCCTAAGCTCTAATATAGCTACGGCATTTTAGACGATTATCTCTACGGCAGCGAGGAAGACCGGGGTAAGCTCATCCTATTTATCTAGTAGCCTAAGGAATAGTATAGCGCGGCTGAATTCCTCTATACTATTAATGTCCCCTTTCTAGTCTTATAGCCCGACCTGGAGCTCGAAGACCGTGACCGGATCCTACGTAACTTTAGTAACGATAACTACTCCAGCCGCGTTCTCATCTATTCGCTACGGGCCTCCGCCTACGGGCTAAACCTATAAAACTGCGCCCGTATGCTCATCATATCGTACCCTGAAAATATATAATAGATAGTGTAGATGGTGGGACGCGTCTACCGACTGGGACAGCGGCGCGTCCAGAAGGTCTAGGTATTAACCATTAACCATTCGTACGATAACTATCTACAGGCTAACGCGGCCCGTAAGTTCCTAGCCTAGCTAGCCGGCGAGGCGGACATAAGCACCACTGAGCTCACCGAAGAGTAAAAGGAGTAACTATTTAGCTTCGACTACTTGAACGACGATAAACACGACTTATACTACGAGCGCCGCTAGGACAGTACCATTATCGAGCTGGCGGACGTATACACCTAGGCCATCCTAGGCTAGAGTTATTCCCGAGTTTTATAGCGTAAGGAGAACCTAAGTATACCTTAAAAGGACATTCCTATAACTACGCCCTAAGGCGATACTTCCTAGGACGACACTCTATAGGGTAGTACGCCTAGCCGTCCAGCCGGCAGAACCGCAGGTACGTAGACTAGCCCGTCCCGCCGAGTCCCGGGAGACTTTAGTCTAGCTAGCCCAGGCGCTATCGGATAAAAGTCTCCCTAGACTTAGCCCGATGATTATAGCCTAACACTAATACCGTTCCTAGTCTTATCGACCCCCAAATCCACTCCGGGCCAGACGCTAACGTAGACGCAGCTCGTATAAAGCAACCCTTACACCTAGGACTAATTAAAGGTAGAAGGTTCAGGTGAGTATTCGTACCCAGCGAGACCTTACCCTTTACTAACGCCATCACAGTAATGAAGTAGAATCGGGCAGTACTTAAATATAAATAGGTCTCCAAATCCGACATTTAACGTCACTAGGGTACTTAGATCAAGCTCCACCTAGATGTCGCCATAAATGACGGGGGCGTTTTTATCTACAACACGTACGATGGGATCTTAAGGGATAAGCGAGATAAGCCCATTTACGCGAGCCGCTTCTTTTCCATCGATAGTGACTATCATTTAGTCGACTGTTATAATAACCGCTATCTACATAAATACTGCGATAACCGGTTCACCATCCTACCGGTCGATAAAGACTCGGTTCGTTCCCAGCTTATGGAGCTTCTACCCGAGGACGACCTCGCGCCTAATGACAACTTTATCTAGCCTAACAATGTCCGATATAGGATTAGTAGAGTCGCTGGACCTCCTCCTCGATTTAGCCTAACCTTATCTACGGACTAGACCTAACAGCCTATAGACTCGACCAGTATACCGGAATCCCCTTAGTCTAACCGAATGTCGGAAGATAACGATGATCCGTTTCTAGATTCTAAGGTCGCACCGACCTCAGTCGAGCCCGAGACTAACAACTCTGAGTCTAGCAGCTCCGAGTCTGATAGCTCCGAGTCTAGTACTGAAGATCCAGACGCCTCTAAATACGGGTTCAGTAATGAAGACCCAGACGTCTCTAAACGTGAGGCTAGTAATGAAGACCTAGACGCCTCTAAACGTAAGGCCAGTGATGACGAAGACCTAGACGCCTCTAATTATCGGTCCGGTACTAAAGACCTAGACGCCTCTGAAAGTGAGGCTAGTGACCCTAACCGGCCGTCCAAGCGCCCTCGCCTTAGTACACCATCGAATCGGTCATCTATCTCCCAGAACGACGAGCCTCTACCGTCCGGCTAAGGGGACGTCCCCATGTCAGACGCACCGTCAGGCGAGACTACCGATGTAGTCGATAAGGACGATGAGATGACTAACATCCAAACTACACCTAACATACTAAAGAGGACTAGTTTAGGGTTCTTTCACCGTTTACGAGGGAAGGGTTAGGGACGGATTTACACTATACGGACGGCTAGATCGAGGCTAGCTAATGAACTTTGATACGGCTATATAGATCACTTAAGAGACTCGGATAATACACTATATGTAAGGATTAGCCCTTAGGCCCAAGATCATAGATATACATAGATAAAAGATGCTCGAGCCGGAGAGATTAATACATTAGAGATGTCTAGACTGGATAGATCGATAACTAGAAGATGAGACTTAAGCTAGATAGCTTTATAACTAGGAGATGCTTAGGCTAGATTAATCTACAACTAGGAGATGCTTAGGCTAGATCGATCTATAACTAGGAGATGAGACTTAAGCTAGACACATCCGCAACTAGGAGATGCCCGGGCTGGATAAACATATAGATAGAGAGGTACTTAAGCTGGATATGTACATTAGGTGATATTTTCCGTGGAGGTCGGAGATAGATAGTCGAGCTCCTAATACCTAGGTAGATAGAAAATGCGTAAGCTAGCCCACTAGAGACTTCTTCTAGGAATCCATAGAATATGATGAATATAAACGGGTAATGGATGCAGCAGGTATACACTCCAGACGTCTACGGGTACCCCCCAAGTCTATAGGGATCTACAGGGATCTACCATAGCGTACGACATCCTACATACGACACTTCCTAAAGCGCATATAGAAGATAGATTTATAGTCTACGACCCCCTAGTATATGTACGGACACTTTTATCTCGCCGGCACTAACACGTACCTCTACATCTATACAAAAGTGTCCCTATATACGCCAGAGGGCAGCGATAGGGATGATTTCAGCGTCATATACTACATTCTAACGTATATGAAGGTAGGGCCCTATAAACGCCCAGAATTAAATGTCTTCACGCGGCCTTAATTAGTCCGGTTAGTCCGCTATACTAGGTAGTCGATTTAAACTTCGACTCTAGCTATTCCTAGACAGGATCACCTCCATACCTTAATGTCCCTAACTCTAACGGTAAATAGTATGATAATCTCCGCTACGGACCCTCTAGCTAAAGATAGCGGGGGTATAGGTAATGACTAGACGATGTATTTAGGAGTTCAAGACTAGTTAGAGGCTCGTCTACAATCGAGACAGTGACAATATTATCTAGTTATCCCTTCTAGGGGGTTAGACCTAGTATAGCAGTATCCTCTCCCAGGTCAGTACTCGCCTATCCTACCACTACTACCCCGTTAGCCTAGCCAGGTATTACTAACTCGTGTCACCATCTCGCCTTAGCGCGCAGTCAGGTATTTTACCTAGCCTCTACACCTCCTCAATCTCTCCTTCCTTATTACTACTCTTATTCTACGACCAGGAATCCACCAAGTTAATAGCGAGCCTAAAGTATCCCTATCACTACCCCTCGCCACCACTAGGAGGTAGCCTTAGACATTTACACCCACCCTAATTCTACTCTACTTCCCTCCCAGGCCTCTTATTAGCCCTGTCGGCGACTATAGTACGGATCTAGACCCTACCTCGCTCCTTAAGTCCTAACCATCATAGGAGCCTACGCAAGATAGTACTATAGACCTAGGGGTAAAGGAGGTAAGAGTGATATCTCCTCTAGTCCTACGCTATAGCTAATATACTTACTAGGAGGAGAAGATAAAGTAGTTCAGTTACATAGTGAGAATACCCACCGATACGCTACCATCAAGTATCCTAACTTTCGTAGGAACAGCTAGAAGGCGGATCCCCCATCACCGTAAGTGAATTCACTAACGAGGCACTCTCCACTCCTAACGCTATTACAGTCCGCATCCGAGCCGCGGAAATAGTGGTGTTTTCGTAAAGACTACTATAGTAAGAGTATCGTCTAGATCGCCGTCTACTAGGTCCGATCGTTCTACAGTGCCGAAACACCGAGTACGACTCCCCCAGGACCAGGCTAGACTCCGCTAAAAATACTACTAACTTTCATCGCGATGGTCCGATGTCTACGTTACTAGGACGTATTCTTCACCACGTACAATATCATAGGGATTCCAACTGATTACGAGAGAGTACATACCTAGTACGCGACAAAATCTTTCGCACTTAGTCCACCAAAGCACTATATCATGTATAAAGCGAGACTATAGGACCATAAAGAGGGATATTCACGATACGCTATCAGTACGATAGAAAAGATGTATAAAGCCGAGTTTAAGGCGTTCTAGCTGGCTGGAGGGATGGTCACACTATAGGGTCTACAGGACGCCATTCGTACATAGGGTCCTCGAGTCCTAAGACTACTCTAGGGTACAGCAGTAGTAATCCCTATAAGGGACAGGTTAGCAGCACTAGCGCAGCATAGCTTAGACACGCTCCTAATGACAATTCCAGCCTTAACTTTTCTAGGCCTCCACTACATTCTTTTTTACGGTAAATAGTACGTATAATACGTCGAGACCTCGACAACTATTATATATCTAATGACACTTTTATCTAGCGGACTAGACCGCCTCGTAACCTACAGACTAAAGTATCTCTATCTTTATCTATAGACCTTCTCGTAGTCGGTTTCACCCTAGTTTCTAATGAATTCCTTTCTATATAGACTCACGTAGCCCTATAATAGGAGCTTCACTTTATTTTATCTATCTCCTACCTAGTTACCCTAATATCCTTTTATATATAGGTATAATAGTTCTATACCTGTATATATTTTATAGTAGTAATACTTCGATATTACTCTCTACATAGAAAGTAGAATACGAGACTAATACTCTAGTCTTAATATCCTTCTACATATAAATAAGGTACTATTAGGTTATAACCATCGTCTACTTCTCTAGTTAGAGGTTCAGTTAACTTAATTTAACGTTAATAATATAAATTAATATAGAACCTTTATCATTTTATTAATTACTTCTATACAGTCACCTTCGTAATATTATTATTTACTTTAAAATATATTTTAAATAAGTTAGGAGTTAATAAAGGGATTAATCTATAGAAGTAGATAAGAGAGAGAGAGTCTATAGGGTTAGGAAGTATTTTTTTTTTTTAGAGTTAGGTTAATATTTCATTATCTATTATATAGTTATATTATTTTAGTAACTTTATATAGAGAGTACTATTAATATTATTAAGTTTAAGTAAGAAAATTTAATCTCTCGATTATATCTTTAAGTATTAAGAAGAGTTCTTTAGAGCCTTTATCGATAATTTATCGTTATACTCTACTATAAAGAGCGATTTTATATTATTTTCTAAGTCATCTTTAGTTTCGAACTTTAATTTATTTAACCTTTTTAAAACTATATTTATTTTATTTACTTCGAGTTATAATTAAAGATATATAGTGATGTTTCATTTCTTTCCTTCTATATTAAAGTCTAGAAATATCTTAATTATTTTAGAGATTTTATAACTTTTAAGAGCTAAGAGTTTAAGACTTTTATAATTTTATATTTTCATTAAAGATAATAACTACTTCTATCTCGATTAATATCTCTAATTCCGGATATTATCTTTATTTTACCTCCGATTTAAGAGATTTTTATTTAAGAGATATTTTCTTAGATAAATAGATATTTAGCCTTTAAGTTTTTATTTTCTCTTCTTTCATTTTTTTTCTTTCTCTTAAATATTTTCTCTTCTCTATATTAATATTTCGTTCCTCTTATTCTTTATTACGTTCTATCTTTTTATCTTTCTTAGAGTTTAAGTTATCTTCTCGCCTTCTTCTCTTTATATATACTCTATCCTATAAGATATAATTCTCTTAATCGTTTATAAATCGATATTAAAAGTATAATATTTTATAATTATTACGATATTATCATCTCTCTCTTATTTTATTATCGCTCTTTTAAGACGTAGACTCTTCTTCGACTCTCTCTTATTATTTTAAAGAGAAAGTTTAGTCATTTTCTCGTTAATTCGTTTTTAGACGCGAGAGATCCTCTTATAACGGGAGTTATCTCGTAAAGAGGATATAAATGAAGTCTAATCTTATTCCTTTACTTAATAATCCCTCTTAAAAGATCGTCCTTATTTTTATATAATTACTACTATTAAGGAGAGTCGTAAATCTTCACTAGAGATATTAACTTATTAAGTTTTTAGGGTTCCTCTAATAACTCTAATATTATATTAAGCGTTCTCGTTAAATTCATTTTAAATCTTAGAAAGAAATCTTCTTTAATACCTTAATTATATTATTTATTCTATTAATTCTTCCTTACGATTATCTAAGAAAAGGAGATTAAATATTTAATTTAAGATATTATAAATTTCTTCGTTAAAGTCTTTAATTCTTTATTCTCTTAATATATTTTCGTAATTTTTCATAAATATCTAAATATCTATCTTATTCTTAATATTTTAAAAGTAATTCTTCTAAGTAAAGATATTATTTTAAAGAGACATTAAGATATATTTACGAAATATTATCCTATCTATAATATAAGAAGTTTATTATAATATTCTTTATACTCTTTTCGTTTATATTTTAATATAAATATCTTAGGGTTATTATATTAATTTTCGGTTAAATAATGTAGTTATTCTAGAAAAACCGAGAATTTCGCGAATTTTCTTTTTTCTTTTTTTTTTTTTAAGGAAGTTTTTCGTAGGCGAAGGAGAGGGAGAGGGAGGGGGAGAGGGAGAGGGAGGGGGAGAGGGAGGAGGAGGGGGAGAGAGTAAGAGTAAGAGAGAGAAAGAGAGAGGGTTTTAAAGAGAGTAAGAGAGTAGAAGAGTTCGTCGTTTTCGTTAAAGAGAAGAGTAAAGGTCTTAAGGTTTCGGATCGGAAGAGAGGGAAGGTCGTTCCGGTAAGGAGGGTTTAAACGGGAGGAAAGGGGGCTCGTTAGCGGAGGGGAACGCGTAGGGAAGGGCGGGGTAAAAGGAGGGGAAAGTCCGGGCGAGAGGAGGCGGGAGCGGGGCGGCAGGGTTAGGGTTAGGGTTAGGGTTAGGGTTAGGGTTAGGGTTAGGGTTAGGGTTAGGGTTAGGGTTAGGGTTAGGGTTAGGGTTAGGGGTAGGGTTAGGGTTAGGGTTAGGGTTAGGGTTAGGGTTAGGGTTAGGGTTAGGGTTAGGGTTAGGGTTAGGGT